>NC_057819.1:87197668-87536418 GCF_910594005.1 Cervus elaphus
AAACTGCTGGCCACCTCGGGGCCATGCCCACACAAAGACCCAGGGTTGAATGCAGGAAAAGAGTGTGGGTCATCTGTCCTAGAACAAGAATGGAATGCAAAAGAAATCAAGCTTTCCTGTGCTCCCTCAGGCCAATAACAGAAAAGGAGAAAGAATTTAGAAGGAACCAAGAATTTAGGAGGACACCCAGATAAAGAAAATTCCTCCATTATTGGGACTTCCCTGGTGGTCCAAGTGGCTAAGACTCCACGCTCCCAATGCAGGGGGCCTGGGTTCAATTCCCGGTCAGGAAACTAGATCCCACATGCTGCAACTAAGAGTTCGCATGCCGCAACCAAGACCTATTTAAATATTTTTTAATACATAAAAAGTTTTTTAAAAGAATATTCCTCCACTATAAAAAAGGAATTGGATATACTTGGCAATGAATTCATCTATGTTACAAATAAAGTATATACTCTGATCGTGTGGGTGTTCCACAGTCGTCCAATTCCTTGTATTCGTGTAAAGCCCTGCCTGGTGCAACAGCTGCTGTGGGCCTGAAGGTGACTATGTGAAGTTTCCAAAGGCCAGGAATACAGTAGTGCATGAATTGGGAAAGTTAGAGTCATGGGATGAAGACCACTATCCACCTCTAGCTCAATCACCTCTGACCCCCTGCTCACCCCCTCTTCCACATTGCCACCTGCCTCCCTCTGTTTTGAAAAACAATGAAAAGTGAAAAGAGGGAGCCAGGCCTCCTGGGAACTGTAGCAATGTGGAAGAGAAGGAGTCAGAGCATCTTGGAGATTCTCAGGATCACTAAATACAGTTCAACGTCATCCTACTTCATCACTCTCCCCGCTCCCTGTCCCCACCACCTACACAGGCACCCAGTCTGTACTTCTTTCCTTTAACTTTTCTGTCCTCACCCTTTTCTTCCTGTGAGTCTTGATTCAAATCTTCTGATCTTCACCAAGACTGCCATCCCCAGGTCTAACAGTCTATGATCCCTGACATCTATGCAAGTAACTCTCAAGGTCTCTCCTGGTTGATGGAGTTTCATCTGCACACATCTTTTTTGCTTCAAGAGCAGGAAGATGTGTCTGATAGCACCTGGAATCTAGACAGATTTTGTGATCCGTGGCACTTCCATTCACCCCAAGTCACCCGCTCTTTGTCAGGGCAGACAGAGCTGAATGAAGCCCCACCCCTGCCCTCAAAGAGTTCTTAGTCAAGAGGTGATGATGACAGTGACGGAAATAACTATCTCTTAAGATAGAAAATGGTACATCTCATGTCAAAGGTAGAAACAAAATGTCAGAGAGCCCGAAGTGCAGAAAAGACCATCCTTTGGGTGTAAATGAATCATTCCAAGTCAAGGCTAAATCCACTGTGCATTAAGGAAGAGTACTTGATGTAGAGACCTCAGTCTAAATGAGTGGGGAGTGCTAGTCTTTAAGCCATGGAAGGCTTATGAAGATGCATAAGAATGATAAGAATAGGTGATTAGCCACATGAAGGATTTGATTGTTGATTTTTGCCTCCTAGCCTTGATTTGATCTTTGGCTAATGCAGGTAAAATGTTTTTATTCGTGAAGGTCTTAACACTAATACTGCGCTCACACCAGGGAAATTTCACATGGAGAATACAAAGGCTTGTGTCAATATGTTTAGCTAAATTAGTAGCCTCCAAGATTTATACATTGAGGTCTTTTCTAAGTAATAATCGACTCTACAGCCCATGGAATTCTCCAGGCCAGAATACTGGAGTGGGTAGCCTTTCCTTTCTCCAGGGGATCTTCCCAACCCAGGAATCGAACCCAGGTCTCCCACATTGCAGGCAGATTCTTTACCAGCTGAGCCACAAGGGAAGCCCAATAATCAATAGAGAATGATAACAAATGCCTTTTGTATGCCCAAAAAAAGATTGTTCTTCTCCTCTAGAGAACCTTCCCTGACCTCTCTTGCAACTGAATTCTGTATCTCCCTCTGTGCACCTCCATTGCTTCATCTATCATATGTCTGTCTACTCGATTGTCTCCTCCCCTAGAAAGGGAGCGCCTTGAGGCAGAAATTGTGTTCTGCTTTTCTCTGCGTATACAACAGGTGGTCAATAAGCACTTGGTTAATAAGTGCCCAGAGGCAGCTCTAACTGTTTTAATTTGAGGGGGTGTGATGGGTAACATGGACTCAGGATGTGAATTCAAAGTAGTCAAATGAAGTACAAATGAACTGGGCATTTGACACTTTATCCAGAATGCTTCTGGGGTTTGCTGTTTTGTTTTCTAATTTTATTTATTTATTTTTGACTGTGCTGGGTCTTCATTGCCGGGAGGGCTTTTTACTTCTAGTTGCGGTGCGTGGGCTTCTCATTGCAGTGGTTTCTCGCAGGGCACAGGCTCTAGGGCTCACAGGTTTCAGTAGTTCTAGAGCACAGGCTCATAGTTGAGGCGCACAGGTGCAGTTTCTCCGCGGCACGTGGGTCCCGGATCAGGGATCAAACCCAAGTCTCCTGCACTGGCAGGTGGATTCTTTAGCACTCAGCCACCAGGGCAGCCCCTATCAGAATGTTTTGATGGAATAGTAACTGTCCTGCTCCCCCTCCTTCAACCCACACGCCCAGTGGGTTTATGGTGAAGGATACTATTCCAGGACTCGGCTCTTCCCAGTTCAGGCATGTCAGAAATGACAGTGAGGCAACCACGGTCCAATAGATTGGACCACAGGGCATACTGTGAGCCGCCCCCTCACTCCCGAGCAGGGAAACTCTCCACTTCCCCCTCACTCGTGCTGATAAGAGGTTTCCCTTCCCACGCCCCCCACCGCTTCCCTATGCTGCCACTGCGCTCGAAACTCCATCCTGGGAACTTTCACATCTGTTTCGTCACTTTGTCCTCCCAGCTTCCCGAGGCTGAAAGCAAGACCTCTGACCACAGCCATCACATGACCTTACAAAAACCCTAGTACTTTTAGTGTTGATTTCCCTCAACACTTTTGATTTCCCTCAGCACATCCATGTCTGTGATTTTATCTGAGTCCAATCTATTTTTCCATGCCTCAGATTAGGAAGCAAGACCTAGAGAAGTAAAACAACACAAAACAAAACAAAACTTGATTAGGTTACATAGGATATATGTCAAGACTCAGTTTCTTATAACTCGTGGTCCAGAGATGACCAAACTTCTTTGACAGGTGTGACCTTCTGAGATCACATGTGGTAAGTCTCTGTAGGTACCAGACTCTCAGGAGAGATTACAAAAGCTCCTTCCTGCTGAGGAACCAGAAGCAGAGGTGGTCAATCCCGACGTTCTCTGCTTTTGTTAAAGGGGAGGTCTGAGATGCGAGTGTAGGGGAGATCGCTGGGTGCCAAGACCAAGAGCACTAGCCGCTAAGAAGGCAGAGTGCCCAGAACTAGAGAATTCCTTGTGAGTGAATGTTGAGACTGCAAAGCCAAGCTGAGCAAGGATATGTGGTTGTTCCGCCAAGATCATAAACGAAGAAGAGGTGAATCCTTTGGTCTGGCCAACATGGTAGCCTAACTCCTTGGTGGGAATGGGAGCAGAAATGGGATTGCAGATTGAAAAAGTAGGGACACAATTATCCGAAGTGCAGGGTTCAGGGTGGAGTCCACAGAATAGTGAGCTGGTTGAAGCTGTCCATCAGTGCCTCTTCTTAAAGTGGAAAAGTGCCTTCACAGCCATCCGCAGCCTGCTGTTTAGCTGTCAGAGGTGGACGGCAGTGACTTCAGGGGATGTCAACTTCCTGAGAGGAGTTTATTTGGTGGGTTCACGAGGAAAACTTTCAGTATTCCTTCTGAAGCATCTTTCTTCCTTCAGACAACACTTTTACACCTGTTTCAAGTTCTTTCTAGGCTGGTCACGGGGCACATCCAGAAATAGAATAAAATGATTTAGTAAAACTTTGTTGGGGACCAACTATGTGACAGGCATTGGGTATACATGTTAAAGGCTTTCAAAAAAGATGATGCCTGATTTTTCAAAAATTTATGTCAGTTTGCTTTTCTCTTTCAGGGAATATACATGGTTACTGTACAAAATTT
Organism: Cervus elaphus; assembly: GCF_910594005.1. NCBI lineage: Eukaryota > Metazoa > Chordata > Mammalia > Artiodactyla > Cervidae > Cervus > Cervus elaphus. The sequence continues at coordinate 87,201,711 of NC_057819.1, forward strand.
AGAAAATATTGGAAGGCATAAATAAGAAAACAAAAATTATCCAGCATTCTGTACATGGTTTTGTATTTTATTATATTTACTTAATATCTTTTATGGAACCAGCATATCTTATTGTGGTTACTGTGTATTCTTCCATGTTATTAAAAAGTTATTCAAAATTAGCATTCATGATGTTTCATTGTGTGAGTATACCAAACTTTTATATCAAAATTTATTTTTAACCATTCTGTTACTTAGCCCCCTCAGGTTGTTCTAACTTTATTCTAAATTTAGCTGAGACTTGAAGTATGATTAACCAAGAAGAGTGTGAGAGTGGGGTCATTCAGGAAAAGAACAAGAAACTTGTACTTTTTAAAATATATAAGATAGATTACTTGAAATATTTCAGTTATAATGATAATAGTAACGAACACATAGCACTTACCATGAGCTGGTCCTGTTCCAAGCCTTTATAGATACTAATGTATTTAGTTAGTCAATCCTAAACCAGTCACTCCTAAAAGAAATCAGGGCTGAATATTCATTGGTAGGACTGATACGAGAGCTGTAACTCCAATACTTTGGCCACCTGATGTGAAGAACTGACTCATTGGAAAAGACCCTGATGCTGGGAAAGATTGAAGGCAGGAGAAGAAGGGGACGACAGAGGATGGGATGGTTGAATGGCATCACCGACTCAATGGACATGAGTTTGAGCAAGGTCTGGGAGTTGGTGATGGACAGGGAAGCCTAGCGTGCTGCAGTGCATGGGGTAACAAAGAGTTGGACACAACTGAGCGACTGAACTGAATGTATTTCATCCTCACAGCAGTCCTCTGAAGTAGGTACTGTTATTATCCCCTTTCACACATGAGAAAACTGAAGCACATAGTTAGTAGCCCACGGAAGAACACACAGCTTATACATGATAGATGTGGAAATGACACCAAGGAAGTATGACTCCAGAACATAAATCAGAAAATGAGTATGTGCTTATTATAAACTTGTGTCAAAAGATTAATAGCCAGAGTTGTGTTATTATGATGCAAAATGTCTTTCAGTTTTGCATTTTGCATGTCTTTAAACAGTGCAAATCATGGATTTCTCTCTTTTCCTTAGAAAATTAAGGGAGTTAAATAGTGGTTTCCTTTATTTGTTCTAAATACTAAGCTCTGCAGCTGTCATGGGATATAATAGAACTTAAAGTATTTCACTCTGCCCTGTGATCTACAAGGGGAAATTGTGCTTTACTAAGTGACACTTCATTCATAAAAAGCAGAGTAGAGACCTGCACTTTTAAGGAATCGCATGCAGTTAAGAGTACTGAGTCTTTGTTTCCAGGAAGTCTGAAGGTGGCAAGAGATGAGGCCAAAGGGGAAACAGAAGTCAGGTCAGAGAGGGGAAGCTTCTATTTCATGTTGGAAACAGTGTAGACTCTTTGAAGGGTTTTCAACAGAGACAGAGACTGACTTAAGCAAAATCACTTTAAATGCCTTGTGATGGACAGATTGAACAGAGGCAAAAACTGGAGGAAAAAAAACAATGGACAGGATACTCTCACAGCTGTCAGGGGCAAGAAGTGGTGAGGGTCTAACACAGAGGCAATGGGAAAGGCGAGAAGTAGATACACTCCGTTTCAAGTATACAGCAGAGTCTGGCTGAATAGATGGAGGAGATGAGAAGGGAGGAGTCGAGGGTGACTTGGTAACAGGGCATGCTTTTTACTGAGTTACAGAGGAGGGAGGGGACAGGTGGAAGGATCTAATCCAGTACCAAGACGTGTACCCCACTTTCTATGCATGTGCACACACACCACACACACACACACACACACACACACACACACACACACAATGGCCAGAGGAAAATGACAAGAACTCAAGATAGGAAAGGCTCTGGCTGCAGAAAGAAGGGGCTGCATCGATGAGATACTGTCTCTCTAGGATGCTAGAAAGGGCCCCTCAGGATACTGTCTCTGCCCACGTGAAAGACGGGGCCAGCCCGGCTGCAGCCTGACTCTGTGGACCACAGCTGAAAAGAGCAGACCAAGGCTGGCTGGCTCCCCTCCATGGAGCCACAGCTGCTGGAGGGAAAGAGCTGAGATTGATATATGGGGATGTAGAGCTGTGGGGCCGGAAACTGGAAGGAAACCAATCTGTCGGGGCCAGGGCACAGGAAGCAGGGAGGAGGTGAGCAGAGAAGGACAAGGCAGAGGTGTGGCAGAACCTGGATTATTCAGCTAGAATTCCCTGTAGTCTTGGCTGGGGATGTTCTGCTGGACTGAAGTGGGGCCTCAAAGAGGCTGGAATGAGCTAGAAACCTTGCACTCAAATCAAACCCCTCCGCGCTGAAAGATCCACCATGTTGATTGTTGGCTAATGTCTGACATCACCACCTATAAGATCTTGGGTAGCCCCCCAAAATCAAGACCTTGACACCATGGCCTTTCTGAGCCTTTATATAATATCAGTATTTCAATTCCATAGTGAGATTTTGGGCATAATACATGCTGCCAGTCAAATCAATGAATCATTTGTTCACCAAATACTTATTAAGGCATTGTGGTTATTGCTGGAAATACACTATTAAATAATGCAGATACAGAAATGTAAGGGCTTACTGGTGGCTCACTGGTAAAGAATCTACCTGCCAATGCAGAAGACGTGGGTTTGATCCCTAGGTCAGGAAGATCCCCTAGAGAAGGGAATGGCAACTCACTCCAGTATTCTTGGCTAGAAAACCTGATGGACAGCAGAGCCTGGAGGGCTACAGCCCATGGGTTTGCAAAAGAGTTGGACATGATCTAGCAGCTAAACAAGAAAAACAGCTGAAATGTAAAGCTGACTAATTCTAACTCTGTGATCCTGGACGAGTCACTTCACCTGGGAACATCAATTTACCAATTAGGAAATTTCTGAGACCCTTCCAGCTCAATCATCCTACAGCTTCCTTACATTATTCATTCAGTATGTACATATGAAACCCATACTTTGTATACAGGTATATTTTTTTCTGATTCAAATAAAAACATATATGGCCAAGAACTATTACCTGGTTTTAGGATTAGTATGAAAAATCTTACAAATATATAATCATTAAGATAGAATTTTATATTCAATAAATCACTTTTATTAAAAAGAACAAAATTATAGGAATTAGAGGTTACATCAGAAAATTAACCATTTTATAATCACCATGTGCTAGAATCTGATTTAAATCCACAAAGACATGGCATGAATTTGGTTTAAAATCAATAGGACATGCGATAGGCACATGAAAAGATTCTCAGCATCACTTATTTTTAGAGAAATGCAAATCAAAACCACAGTGAGGTATCATCTTACATTGATCAGAATGGTCATAATTAAAATGCCTACAAATAATAAATGCTGGAAGGGTATGGAGAAAAGGGAACCCTCCTACACTGCTGGTGGATATAAATTGGTGCACCACTATGGAAAACAATATGGAGTTTCCTTAAATAATGAAAAATAGAGTTACCACATGATCCAGCCATCCCTTTCCTGGACATATATCTGGAAAAGATGAAAACTCTAATTTGAGAAGATATATGAACCCCAATGTTTAAGCAGCTCTATTTACAACAGCCAGGACAGGAGAGCAACCTAAATGTCCATTGACAGATGAATGGATAAAGAAACAATGCCATTTGCAGCAACAATGGATGGACCTAGACATTGTCACACTAAGTCAAGTCAGTCAGAGAAAGACAAATATCATACGATACTACTTATATGTGGAGTCTAATATGGTATACACGTACTTGTGTACAAAACGGAAACAGACTCACAGACGTGGGAAACAAACTTATGATTACCAAAAGGGAACCGGAAGAGGGACAAATTAAGAGTTTGGGATTAGCAGAAACAAACTACTCTATATAAAATAAATAAACAACAAGGACCTACTTATAGCACAGGAAACTATATGCAATATTTTGGTGTGACCCTTAATGGAAAAGAATATGAAAGAATATAAATAACTGAATCACTTTGCTGTATATCAGAAATGAATGCAACATTGTAAATCAACTATACTTCAATAAAAACATTTTTAATTTTAAAATAAATAAAAATAAATTTGCTTTAAAATAAAAAATAAGTAAAATCAACAGAACATCTTTTAAGTTTGTGAAGAGACAGCTACCTAGATAACAAATTATTGCCCAATGTGGAAAATGTAGTAATGGTAGAGGTAGATAATAAGGTCCATTATCAGAAATGTGGTTGATTCAGCAGTTTCCATTTCCTCCTTCTCACCCTCCTCAATTCAAATCCGTCCACTTTCAGAAACTGAATCACGAGTGTGAAGGGGGTTCCCCAAAGGGTAAAGGGAATGCAATTCAAGGAATCGATTGAGGACTGGGGCAGAGTGGGGTGGGTGTGAGGAGGAGGTATTGTCTATGACTAGAGTTTCCAATGAAGCAGGCGATAGACTCCTTTTTTTTTTAATTGACAGTAAAAAAGAAAGACAGCTGGATGCTACAGCCCCAGTGAAATCTGCTATTGCCCCAAATCTTGCTTTTGCTTCACCTCCCTCAGGACCAGCATCAGGAATCATAGAGATGGATGGAAACGCAGCTCGTGTGTTTTAAGAAAAGTACCTGTGCAAACATAGGAAGGACAGAATTCCTAAGGTGTGGTTTCACTTGGCTTATGTCTTATTTCCTCCATTATTCTGGCTCCTTTGGGGAGAATTCAAAGCCCTCTTGGACTGGCCCGAATTTAACTTCTTTGCTCATATTTGCTCCTCCATCCTGCAGCTGAGTCAGAACAACTCACTTCTCTCTCTGACCCAGCAATTTCACACCTGTGACTCTGCATCAGCTGATCAAGTCATCTATTGCCACACTGTCTATATATGTTCAAATCCTGTGTCACTTTCAAGACCCAATAATTCTATCCCTTCTGTGACAGCTTTCCCTATCCTCTCAAGGAAACCAATGACTCCCTCCTCCTCTTGTTCTGAGCTTTCTCCTATTTATCTCTTAAGAATTTTAGCACTTTCTGCTAAGTGCTATGGTTGCCTGTTTATACTCTACTTGCTCCTATTAGACTGGGGGCATCTAGAGGATAAAGATTGTTAGAAAATATAAACCATAATTTAAAAGAACATATATATATATATATATATAGTATATATGCTATATATGCATATATATATTTGTATATATAGTCAGCAAAAACAAGATCAGGAGCTGACTATTGCTCAGATCATGAACTTGTTGCAAAATTCAGACTTAAATTGAAGAAAGTAGGGAAAACCTCCAGGCCATTCAGGTATGACCTAAATCAAATTCCTTATGATTATACTGTGGAAGTAACAAATAGATTCAAGGGATTAGATTTGATAGAGTGCCTGAAGAGCTATGGACAGAGGTTCATAACATTCTATAGGAGTTGGTGATCAAAAACATCGCCAAGAAAAAGAAATGCAAAAAGGCAAAATGGTTGTCAGAGGAGGCATTAAAAATAGTTGAGAAAAGAAGAGAAGTGAAAGGCAAAGGAGAAAAGAAAAGATACACCCATCTGAATGGAGAGTTTGTAACAAGAATAGCAAGGAGAGATAAGAAAGCCTTCCTCAGTGATCAGTGCAAAGAAATAGAGGAGAACAATAGAATGGGAAAGACTAGAAATCTCTTCAGGAAAATTAGAGATACCAAGGGAATATTTCATGCAAAGATGGGCACAATATAGGACAGAAATGGCATGAACCTAACAGAAGCAGAAGATATTAAGAAGAGGTGGCAAGAATACATAGAAGAACTATACAAAAAAGATCTTCATGACCCAGATAATCATGATGGTGTGATCATTCACCTAGAGCCAGCCATCCTAGAATTTGAAGTCAATTGGGCCTTAGGAAACATCACTACAAACAAAGCTGGTGGAGGTGATGAAATTTCAGCTGAGAGGTTTCAAATCCCAAAAGATGATGCTGTTAAAGTGCTGCACTCAATATGTCAGCAAATTTGGAAACCTCAGCAGTGGACACAGGACTGGAAAAGATCAGTTTTCATTCCAATCCCAAAGAAAGGCAACACCAAAGAATGTTCAAAGAATGTTCAAACTACTGCACAATTGCACACATCTCACACACTGGTAAAGTAATGCTTAAAATTCTCTAAGCTAGGCTTCAACAGTACATGAACTGAGAACTTCCAGATGTTCAAGCTGGATTTAGAAAAGGCAGAGGAACCAGAGATCAAATTGCCAACATCTGTTGGATCCTAGAAAAAGCAAGAGAATTCCAGAAAAACTACTTCTGCTTCATTGACTATGCTAAAGCCTTTGACTGTGTGGATCACAGCAAACTGGAAAATTGTTAAAGATGCGAATAGCAGACCACCTTACTGGCCTCCTGAGAAACCTGTATGCTGGTCAAGAAGCAAGAGTTAGAACAAGACATGGAACAATGGACTAGTTCCAAATTGAGAAAGAAGTATGTCAAGTATATATATAGTCACCCTGCTTATTTAACTTAGATGCAAAGTACATCAGGTGAAATGCTGGGCTGGATGAAGCACAAGCTGGAATCAAGATTGCTGACAGAAATATCAATAACCTTGGATATGCAGATGACACCACCTTTATGGCAGAAAGTGAAGAAGAACTAAAGAGCCCCTTAATGCAAGTGGAAGAGGAGAGTGAAAAATCTGGCTTAAAACTCAGCATTCAAAAAACTAAGATCATGGCTTCATGGCAAATAGATGGGGAAACAATGGAAATAGTGACAGACTTTATTGGGGGGGGATGGGCTCCAAAATCACTTCGGATGGTGACTACAGCCATGAAATTAAAAGATGCTTGCTCCTTGGAAGAAAAGCTATCACAGACTTAGATAGCATACTAAAAAGCAGAGACGTTGCTTTGCTGACAAAGGTCTGTATAGTCAAAGCTATGGTTTTTCCAGTAGTCATATATGGATGTGAGAGTTGGACCATAAATAAGGCTGAGCACTGAAGAATTGATGCTTTTCAATTTTGGTGTTGGAGAAGACTCTTGAGAGTCCCTTGGACAGCGAGGAGATCAAACTAGTCAATTCTAAAGGAAATCAATCCTGAATATTCATTGGAGGGACTGATGCTGAGGCTGAAGCTCCAATAGTTTTGGCCACCTGATGTGAAGAACTGACTCACTGGAAAAGACCCTGATGCTGGGAAAGATTGAAGGCAGGAGGAGAAGGGGACAACAGAGGATAGGATGGTTGGATGGCATCACCAACTCAATGGATACGAGTCTGAGCAAGTTCTGGGAGATGGTGAAGGACAGGGTAGACTGCCATGCTACAGTCTATGGGGTTGCAAAGAGCTGGACATAACTGAGTGACTAAACAACAATGATATATATGTCTGTATCAGTGGGGCTTACCAGGTGGTTCAGTGGTAAAGAATCTGCCTACCAAGCAGGAGACGTGGGTCTGATCCTTGGGTCAGAAAGATCCCCTGGAGAAGAAAATGGCAACCCACTCTAGTATTGTTGCCTGGGAATTTCCATGGACAGATGAGCCTGGCGGGCTTATAGTCCATGAGATCACAAAAGAGTCGAACAGAACTTAGCAGCTAAAGAACAGCATATGTATAACTGGGTCACTTCGCCATACAGCAGAAATTAACCCAATATTGTAAAGCAACTATATCAGTAACATTTTTCAGAAGATCATTGGAAAGAACTAAATCTGTTTCTCAATGTAAAAATGTGGTTCGTACAGTAAGTACCCACTAGTTATCCCTTTTGTGTGTATGCGTGTGTGCTTGGCTGTTTCAGTCATCTCTGCTCCAGGGATCTTCCCGACCCAGGAATCGAACCTGCGTCTCCTGCATCTCCCGTGTTGCAGACAGATTCTTTACCATCTGAGCCACCAGAGGTGGCCTATACCCACTAATAATAATGAAATAATAAAGGACAGAAAAGAAAATATATGTCTGGCTGAGAAAGTAGACCCTTTCACACCACTGAAATTATGAGTTGAAAAGAATAGGAAAGGAAAACTGCTCTGAATTTGGCATTACTTACGGTCCTCAAGTAATGCCAAATTCAGACTTATGTTCCTGAAGGGCTTCCCAAGTGGTGCTTGTAGTAAAGAACCCCCCTTCAAAGAGTCGGACACGACTGAAGCGACTTAGCATGAACACGATGTTCCTCAAAATAATTCAGAGAAATGGAAATCAAGACTTCATTTTAGCAAAGGTATTCAAAAGAAACCTTAGTATATTTATCCAAAAATTCTTTCATGTTGAACAGTTAACAATAACCTACTTTCCAACTGGTTGTCTTGTCAACGCTTTAAGACAGAATGTGTCCATAAATCTGTGGGCTCACCAGGAAGGTAATACATTTTTACTACAAAAAAATGAGAAAATTCCAGAAAAACAGGAAAACAAAATTAATCATCCATTCATCTGTCACACAACTATAAGTACTACTGATGCTTTGAGCATTTATTTCTAATGCTTTTCATGTTTTCCATGCCTAGATCATGTATATGTATGTGTCCACACACACACATATTTGGTTACACTATTTACCATATATGTGTATGTACACATATGTATTTATATAATTCTGTGTACATTTAGTACTAATGTACAATTAGTACATTTAATACAATTAGTACATTTTTTATCTTACTTTTTGACAACTGAGGTTATGATTATATTTTTGCTACTTCCTTTAGTTTAATGGTTTAAAAAGAAACATTCCAGTGGATATAGCCTATCTTACTTTATCATCCCCTAATAGAGAAAAATTTATATTTCCTTATTTTGAGTTGTGACGCTGGGGTCAGCACCTTCCTCTTTGAAGACACCTCCGTATTTGGGCTTGTTTCTTCAGAACTCTTTCTTAGAAATGTGATCTCTAGATTAGTGGGCATAAGTATTTTTAGGCTCCTGACATATTAACACCCACCTCTAATTTCTCTTTATGATTTTCAACTAGCGTTTAACCCAGGGGCCCTGGTCATTCGGTGACTGTTTGATGAATGGACGAATGACAGAAACATGACCTCAGGCTTCCTGGTCTCTGGCAAAATTCCTAATTCAGTTCCTTCCATCCAAAGGAGGCTTGTGCCCCCTTCCAGGGCAACATCGCACCTAACCATCTATCCGTGTGGTTAGAGCAACTGAAGAATCACAGCACTTTAGGTTCTGTGGGAAGTTCTGGGATGGAGAATTCATAAGAGGCAGGGACCAGACAGGAATAGCCCTGGGTGGTCATATACCCTTCTCCGGATGCTCACAGGGGAAACCATTTCCTCACATGAAACCAGAGCAAGTCATGCGTTACAGGCTGACACTTATGGCTAAGAGAAGCTATTCTTGGATATCCTGAGGCCCTGTGGTTGTCGGGGACCCCGAGTTGTGCAACACTGCGTGAAAGCACCGCTATGCTTAAAATTTTCCCTCCTCACCCCCAGATTCCACTTCCCCATCTGCCAGGGCTGCCTTTATAAACAGCCAGGGAGATGGTCTCCCACTGCAGAAGGACAGAGGCAGCAGCAAGCACCGAGTTCCCCCTCGGCTCCACTGACCTCAAGCCCACACTCCAACTCGCAGCACCATGAAGGCGCCCGCGGCTGTCCTCCCTGTTCTCCTCTGCGCCATGGCCCTCTGCAGCCAGGTCTTCTCGGCACCATGTGAGTCTGGGTGGTAGCTGAAGGGGTCTGCACGCCAATCTTGTGGCCTTGAGAGCCCCCAAGAGAAAACAGAGAACTTTTTAAGGGTTATGAAACATTTTTAATCTTTTTAAAGGGAACCTCAGATCTAGAGCCAGGGTGAGGGAGTTATAGTCCCATTTTACAGATGGCAAAACAGAGACCCAAACAAATGAGTTTGTAAGAGGCAGAGTCCAAATCTGGTTACTGCCCAGTAGTGTGAGTTTTCCACTAACCCTTCCTAGGTCCCCCCAAGAATTTGTCCTTTGGATGTCTTATGAGAGAGAGCCAAGCTTTTTTCTCTTGCTGGGTTGTGACTTCTTGTTTAGTTGTTAAGTGGTATATGATTCTTTTGTGACCCCGTAGACTGTAGCCCGCCAGGCTCCTCTGTCCTGGCATTTCCCAGGCAAAAAAATACCGGAGTAGGGTGCCATTTCCTTTTCCAGAGGATATTCCTGACTCAGGGATCGAATTCGCATCTCATGTGTTTCCTGCATTGGCAGGCGGGTTCTTTACCACTGAGCCAAAGGCTAAATGATTTCCTGACCCAGACACAATTTCCTGAAGGGAGATGTGATAAGAGAGAGCCCACAGGGAAAAGTCAAAAAGGAAGCAGGGTTCAGACAGAAATAAAGGACAGAGACAGGGAAATTTCTAGGCAAAAACCCCCAGCGCCTCCCACTGACCGGTCTCCCAGCCTGCACCCTGAGACGGGCTGTCTCCCTCGCTGTGAGTCTTCGTCACCCGCTCACAGATCACGGGTCTCGCCTTTTCATCTGAACTATGACTCAGGCTCATTCTGTCCCTTCCTCCACAGTTGGTGCTGACACCCCAACGGCCTGCTGCTTCTCCTATACCGCCCGACAGCTTCCTCGCAAATTCGTAGCCAACTATTATGAGACCAGCAGCCAGTGCTCCAAGCCTGGCATCATGTAAGTGCCAGCCTTCCTGCCCGGCTCTAGGGAGATGGGGGATTTGGAGTCGGGGCAAGGGTCAGCACCCAAAGGCACAGACAGGCCAAGGGAGCCATCGTGGAAGGCCCACCGTCCAGGGCTTATCAAATAGGTAGCACCTGCGTCTCTGAGGAGTGACCTGACCTGGCCAGGCTGACGGAGTCTGGGAGGGCTGAGCTGCTCAGGACAGGGAATTGGGGGTGGGGGGCCCCAGGATCTCCCCCCCGCTGCATTCCGCAGTGTGTGACCCTTCCACTCCTCTCCACAGCTTCCAAACCAAAAGAGGCCGGGAGCTCTGTGCTGACCCCAACGAGGACTGGGTCCAGAAATACATCACCGACCTGGAGCTGAATCTCTGAGTGGCCTGGAAGCTTTGAGGAGCCCAGTGACCTCAGGGCCCCGACTGGGCAGCAGGGGTCTGAGCCTTGGGGGCACCCCTGCCACCTCCGTAGCTACCTCTCCTGTGTGCTGATTGTTGTCAAACAGCCACACTCTGGGACCCGTCCCTAACTTAAATTGCAACTTATTTATATGTACTATTTAATTTTGTAATTTAATTTCAATGCCCCACTGGAGTCTGGGACTGTTTGCTTCCAGAGGTCCTGAGATAACTTTTCACCGGCCTTCCCCTCCCCCTCCCCTTGTGCTGCGGGGACAGTGGAGGGACGGTCACCAGCTTGTTCCAGGCGGAGATGGAGCCAATGCCGCCAGACTGACTTTGTGTACTTGATGTTTCTCTTCAGTGTCGTGTTCAGCCCAGCAAAATAATAAAGATGCTCTTTTGGAAAGTAAACTAACTTCGAGTTTGGTTTTGTTTCTCTGGCAAATCAGAATCACTGATTGACTTTCTCTGAAAGACAAACATCAAATGATATCATTTATATATGGAATCTAAAAACTGTGGTACACATTACCTACTTACAAAGCATGAACTGAGTCACAGATACAGAAAACAAACATGATTACCAAGGAGGAAAGGGGTAGGGGATAAATTGGGAGATTGGTATTGATAAATGCATACTACTATATGTAAAAGATAACTAGTAAGATCCTACTGTATAGCATAACAAACTTTTATTTTGTGCTCTGTAATGACCTGTATCTGACTCTTTGCAACCCTATGGACCCATCAGGCTCCTCTGTGCATGGGATTTTCCAGGCAAGAATACTGGAGTTGGTTGCCATGCCCTCCTCCAGGGGAATCTTCCTGACCCAGGGATCGAACCTGCATCTTCTGTGGCTCCTGCATCGCAGGCAGATTCTTTACTGCTAGCACCACCTGGGAAACCTGGATACGTGTATATGTATGGCTGATTCACTTTGCTATACAGCAGAAACGAACACAGCATTGTAAATCAACTATACTCCAATTAAAAATTAGTTTTAAAAAAAGAATCACTGGTTGAAAGACATAGTCAGTTAAAGAATGGGAAGATGGGAAATGGAGGGAAGTTGGGAAAGATGAAGAGGGGAGCTACATACCATAGAGCTACTCTGTTTGACAGTTGTGATTGAACAACGGTGACTGCCATATCAATAAAGGAAGGATGCTGCAGCCATCAAGCCATCACATTGCCGCTGCCCTGACAGTGAGCCCTGAGGGAACTCAGGATAGAAACAGGATGCCCAGCATCTAGCCGTCAACCACTACAGTCACCCCAAAAGTTCACCTTGAAGTGACTCAGACAGTGGAGGTGTACATCAAAGGAATGATTTCAGTGATCCCACCCTCTTGCCTCTCCCCATACACACAAAAGGACTAAATTCCTTAACTTGAGACATCTGGTTTTCTTTAAGTAGCAGTAATCTTTGGATGTCCCAGCTACCTGGTCTTTGCTGCAAAAACTCCTTTATGTATATCCTGGCTCCTCACCTTGCCTCTACAGAGCAGCCTCTCCAAGTTATCTGAGATACTGCGTCCTTGGCTTAAGTGCTCAGTTTTGTCCACCAATAAATCTTAACTCTCGACTTTTAGATTGTGCATTTTTTTCAGTTAACACTCTGGAGACACATTTCCAGAACACTGAAATTGTGAGTATTTTATGTATCAAATGATAATGTACATTAATGGATACCATTAAGAAGAGTGTCTGTAGTACATATTTACAATAAATCAAACTTTGTTAATAACAACAACTAACATACGAGACTTACCCCAGGCTGAGTGCTTTTTCTGCTGCGTTCATTTGATCCTTACAATAAAATAATATAGTTTAAGTGCTATTTAATTCTCAGTTGACAGAACAGTAAACTGAGGCTGCAGGGTCAGAGAGGTGAAGCAACGTGGACAAGATCACACAGCAAGTAAACAGCACCATTGAGTTCTGAAGCTAGATTCTGATGTAAATAGAGACTTTGCTCTTAATCACTAACCAGGTTATTTCCCCAAATGCAATTCACCTGTATTCAAATCATAAGCAATGATTGTTTAAGCCACTTACATCAGAATTTTCCAGGTATGTCCCTGAGAATTGATATGTCTACCAAGCTTATCAACCATTCCACATGCATGTTAACAGCTGAGAACCACTGAAATAGTCAAAAGAATTCACCTCTCTTTTCCAAATGTGCTGTATATCTGCATAGGGTAACAGATATATTGAACATTCTTTTCCTAGAATCCATGCTCCACAAAACAAATGACTAATGTTAGAGAAGGGAAAAACAACCAGCCTACATGTGGAACAGGATTTTGTTTATAGGTTTACTGTGAAAGCTCGGTTATTTAATAGATTGCCGGTTTTATAGTTATAGCTACAAGAAATGTTCCCTGAACTAGAGTCCTGTTTGTAGAAGAAGGAGAAATTCAGAAGACTTGTGTGAAAATCAAACAGATATTAACTTTTATGAACCATAATGATTTCATTTTGTTGAAAAATAATCTAATTTTCATACTCAAATTAGCTTAGATTTGTACTGATCAAACTCTTTAGAGTACAATTCAACATGACTATTAAGCAAACATTAAGATGCCTATACTATTGGACCAAAATATTGTCTGTGCTGATTCCATTTCTAAGAATCTATTTTGAAGCAACACAACCAAAGGTAAGGAATATGCAGACACAATGATATTCTTTGCAGCATGGTTTACAAACATCAAACAAATGGAAATAACCACTTAAACCAGCAGAAGACAAAATCAGTAGAGAAATGAAATGTGCACCAATGCAGTATTCAGTGGTTAGTAAAAAAGATAACACACATCTATATCTACGGAAATTCTCCATAATATTAGGTGCAAAAGATATCTGTTTACCTCTAGTAAATGCAAGGATACTCTACACATATGCTACAAAACTATACATATAAGACAACATTATTTTTACTTTTGGCAACTATAAACACATATTTGCAAAGGCATATTTGGAAAAACAAATATCAAATAGCTAACTATGGTGGTTTCTTAGAGGAAATGGAATTTTTATTCTTTTTTCTTTAAAGGAATGGAGACTATTTTCTGTACTTTTTTAATGTAGAAATTTTTATTTTTTTATTTTAAAGTTTTTATTTAATTTGTTACAAATTGCTTCTGTTTCATGTTTTGGTTTTATGGCTGTGAGACATGGGGGATCTTAACTCCCTGACCAGGGATCCAACAAACCCACACCCCTGTACTGAAAGGCGAAGTTTTAACCACTGGGCCACCAGTCTGTCATTTTAAATTTGGTTTATTTTTTGATAAACATGTATTGCTCACCTTTCCAGTTTCATCTTTGATCATCAGCTACCCTTTTATGTATCAAATCATAATGTACAGTAATGGATACCATTAATGCGTACATCCATGGGTGGATGGAATATCACCCATCTACCAAAACTACTTTCTGGCTGGGACTCTAAGTTGATACAAAGATAATAGAACTCAGCTGAGCTCACAGTCTTGATGTCATAATGGTTTTTTTAAAAATTAATTAATGTATTTATTTATTTATTTTGGTTGCACTGGGTCTTCATTGCTGCCTGCAGGCTTTCCCCTAGTTGCAGTAAGTGGGAGCTACTCTTCATTGCAGTGCACGGGCTTCTCATTGCAGCTGCAGAACACAAGCCCTGGGGGCACAGGCTTCAGTAGTTGTGGCCCACGGGCTCAGTTGCTCTGTGGTGCGTGAAATCTTCCTGGACCAGGGATCAAACCTATGTCCCTTATTTTGACAGGTGGATTCTTATCCACTGTATCACCAGGGAAGTCCTCATGATTGCTTTCATCAAATGAGAACAAAGCAAGGAACAAGTCCTTTCACCCAAGGCTTTCCTATCACACATACACACACACACATGTGCACACACGTGGAGCTCCTTCCAAAAAGCATTTTACAATCCCCTTCCTTTAAGAAATGCCCCGTTCCCCTAAAACTGAACTGGTCAACCCATGACAAGTGTGAAGATTCTATCAAGAGAATGGGAGGAACAGCTTTGTCCCCAAAGAAGCAGGGGAGGTGTCACCATTTCTTTGCTGTTGGCTTCCAGCATCTTAGGACAAACAAAATCTGCTCATTTCTGCTGAACTGCTTCTCACGGTCTGGAAGCCCAAAGGCAGACAGGAGTGCAGTTGTGCCCACTATTCCCTCAATACAAGTGTTGTGAACAAAGAGTGTAAGAACAAAGAGAATTGAGAGCAAGGAGAACTGAGAGCATGGGAACTGCACTGTTAACCAACTAATAGGGCATTTCAGAGTCCAAGGCTTGACTGAGATCCTTGATCAGGCTTTCTGGTTGACCTCCCTGGGGATTATCCTCCTTGGACACACACGTGTGCTGGGGAGGAGCCCTTTTCCAGGGGGCAGCCAACTTCTTGACCATGTGAGTTAGAAGCCTAGAGTTTGCCCTAAGTGTTGAGCAGCTTACAGCTATTTTGGAGTGATCTTGTAGTTTCTCTGGCAAGTAACACCCTTCTGATAACAGCAGACTTCTGATCTCTTTGCTTCCCATCAATTCCATGAGCTCAATAACCCAAAAGACAGAGCCTGTCTAGTCATATATCTTGCATTTTACCTGGGGTTGAGAACGTGTGTCTCCTAGCACGGCCCTCAAAACTACGTCACCCCTACACCCCTACCTCTAGCCATGGGGTGGAAGACCTCTGCTTTTATCTTGGCCCCTACAGAGATGGGGCAACATGCAGAAGTGATGAATATTTGATGCCCAAATCTACATCTTACCTGCTCCTTTATAAGCAGGTGATTGTCTACTTCAAATAAGCAAATATTTCACAGGAGAGGTGAGGAGGGGGACTTAGGACCCAGTCAGAGCCCAGATTTCTCTCCTGTTAAGTCTCTCACCTCCTTGTCTCTATTCGCATTAACTTTTTTAAAAAAAACTTTTTATTTTGTATTGGGGTAAAGCCTATTAATAATGTTGTAGTTTCAGGTGCACTAGAGTCAGCAGAGTGACTAACGTATTCATTGTCCAAAATTCCCTTCCCATTTCTTGCCTGGAGAATCCCCATGGACAGAGGAGCCTGGCAGGCTGCAGTCCCTGTGGTCACAAAGAGTCGGACACGACTGAGCGCCTAAGCACAGCACAGCAGAGCACATACATATATCCCCTCCTCTCCTAAGCCTCCCTTCAACCCACCCCACATCCCACCTCTCTAGGTCATCATGTTACATGGAATCTTGTTCATTTTCTTCAGGGAAGAAAGAGGCTGTGTCTTCACTGGAAAAAAATCACTGGGTTCTCTCAGATTTGACTGACATGTCAGAAATCCAACTCCTAACCAGTTGCTGTGGCTGAGGGGATGGGTTTCATTGATCTGCTTAAGCTAATTAAGGTTGTTGTAGTTCAGTCACTAACTCACTGTTCGCAGATCCAAGGACTGCAGCACGCCAGGCTTCCCTGTCCTTCACTGTCTCTAGGAGTTTGTTCAAACTCATGTCCATTGAGTCGATGATGCCATTCAACCATCTCATCCTTTGTTGTCTGCTTCTCCTCCTGTCCTCAATCTTTCCCAGCATCAGGGTCTTTTCTAATGAGTTGGATCTTCACATCAGGTGGTCAAAGTACTGGAGCTTCAGCTTCAGCATCAGTCCTTCCAATGAATATTCAGGACTGATTTCCTTTAGGATGGACTGATTGGATCTCCTTGCAGTCCAAGGGACTCTCAAGAGTCTTCTCCAGGACCACAATTCGCTAGCATTAATTCTTCAGTGCTCAGCCTTCTTTATGGTCCAACTCTCATATCCATACATGACTACTGGAAAAACCATACCCTGGACTGTGGCTGGATGAATTTCACATAAACTTAAAATCTGAGAACTTTGGGGCAGAGTGGCTTCCCAAAGGAATTGTGGGTTTCTGGTATCAAGAAGGATGTAGAGTAGATGGTGGTCAGGAAAAACATGTCTTTTTCCTGTCTTTTTTTTTCTCTTTCTTGAGATAACAACACTAACAACTTAAGGTGTGATAAATATTTGTCCCCTTTGCTATCTAGATTAGAAACTGTTAGTCTTCCCCCTTCCTGAATGACTTAATTTTTAAGAAGATGCTGATTTGTGTATTTCCTGTTGCTCTGTAAATGACTATTGCCCAAATCTGAGACATTAAGCTCTTCATGGTGGCAAAGTCACAACCCCAAAATAGGCCTAGTGTTCATTCCAGAACACGCTAAGAGGGTTAGAACTGGTCCTGCCACAAACACTACCCACCCTGCTCTGTAAAAGCAGAAGATGGGGGAAGGTGGAAAACAAGAGAACTCTCAGAATAGTGAGTCATCATTACTGAAATTGCCCATATTGAGGAAGAGAGAAGAATCCTTTATTGTTAAATTGACTGAGGGGTAGATGACAGGAGACACATTATACTCACTGTTTCTATTCTCCCTCTTTCCTGGGAACAGCATCCCCAAAAAATATTAAATGCAACTGACCACCTCCCAAGATACAAGATGGGTTCTGATTAAAATAAGTCAATTTGCATCTTGGGGTTTTTTTTTTAAGCTTATCATTAGAATGTGAGTATTTCCCAAGTCATCATATTGTTTGAAAAGGTTGCCTAATAGCAAACCAAATGAAGACACCGTAATTTTCTTTACCATTTTCGTATTGTAAACAATTTAAATTAGGTTTAATTTTATTTTTATTTTTCTCCTTTCAAACTTTTTTTTTCACTTATTTTTAATTGGTGGATAATTCCTTTGCAGTGTTGCATTGGTTTCTGCCGTACGACAATGTGAATCAGCCGTAAGTATACATATATCCCAGCCCTCTTCAAACTCCTTCCTACCTCACCCCCATGTCAGCCCTAAGGTCATCACAGAGCACTGGGCTGAGCTCCTTGTACTATTCAGCAGCTTCTCACTAGCTATCTGTTTTACACATGGGAGTGCATTTATGTCAATGCTATTCTCTCAGTTCGTCCCACCCTCCCCTTTCTCTGCTGTGTCCACAAGCCCATTCTCTACCTCTGTGTCTGTATTCCTGCCCTGCAAATATGTTCATCAGTACCATTTTTCTAGATTCCATATATATGCATTAATGGATGATATTTTTCTCTTTCTGACTAGGTCTGATTTCAATGGGGACAAAATATTCTTATGCATAAACCTTTTTCCATATTTAAATGTATTTTTTCATTTTTAAATTAATCTATTTTAATTGGAGGATAATTACAATATTGTGATGGTTTTTGCCATCCATCAACATGAATCAAAAGAGAAATTAACAGTAACACAATAATAGTTGGGGACTTTAAAACCCCACTCACACCTATGGATAGATCAACCAAACAAAAAATTAACAAGGAAACACAAGCTTTAAATGTTACAATGGACCAGTTGGACCTAATTGATATCTACAGGGCTTTTCACCCCAAAATATTGGATTTCATACCTTTTTCTCAAGTGCACATGGAACATTCTCCAGGATAGATCACATCCTGGGGTACAAATCTAGCCTTGGTAAATTTAAAAAATTAAATGTGTTTACATAGGAAATTTATTCCTCGACATGAATTATCTTGGTCAAAGGTTAAGATCATCTTAAGGTTCCTTATGTATGTTAGCACCATTCCCAGATGATGCTAGTGGTAAAGAAATTCACCTGCCAATGCAGGAGATGCAAGAGAAGCGGGTTGGATCCCTGGGTCAGGAAGATCCCCTGGAGTAGGAAATGGCAACCCACTCCAGTATTCTTGCCCAAAAAGTTCCATGGACAGAGGAGCCTGGCAGGCTACAGTCCATGGGGCCACAGAAAGTCAGACATGACTGAGTGACTGAACATACACACATACATAACATGTCTTTGCTTTGTGTGTATTGAGGCCCTCGATAAACCTCTCTTGAACTAGTGGGTGTCTGAAAGGCATCCCACCCTCTGCAGGTCCACCATTCCTGCAGCCCAGTTTTGGATCATACAATTCTGTCTACCTGGATGTGGTTTAAAGTGAGGTGTGTTGCTCAAGACTCATGGCGTTACTGCAAATGCCACATCTGTGATGTGAGAACAGCTGTGGAATAACAAAAGTTTCTGCTGGGGGAAACTATGACTGCAGGGCTTCTAATGAGAAGGAACCAACTTAAGTGTGGTCCCAGGATGACACCAATATCTCACCTCCTCTCGCTGTGGAAACCACTTCCCTGTAAACAGCCCAAATTAAGTGAGCATTTGAACTATTCTTGCAAATACCCTGAGCCCTGTGGTTACCCAAGACCCCTATTGCATATACAAGTCAACAAGGCACCACTATGCTTAATAACTTCCTCTCTCATTACCCCCAGTTTCTATCTCCCCATAGCCCATGGCTTAGGTCTTAAGGGTAGGGGACATCGCTTGGACCCCAGAAGGGGGCAATAGCGAGTAGTTCTGGCCCTCCCTGCCCTCCTCACCATGGCCCTTTGTTCTCAGGACTCCTCTTGTGGGTGTCCTCCTGCTGCCCTTTGCTGTTGACCCCCGAGTCCTGGCTCAGGTCAGACCACATCACCAAAGGCCTATGTACAGAGCTACCAAATGAAATGCAGGACTTCCCAGTGGATTTTCAAAATGCCCTGGGCTATCTGTTTAGGGGAGCTTTTCTTTCTGGAGGAGCTGTAGATTTCTATTCTATACACCCAGAAGATGGGGTGGGGGCTTGTCCTATTGTGAGACTGGGAAAAGTGAGTGGGTTTTCAACAGGAGGCAGAATCCAGGCTCAGTTGCTTCCCAGTCATCAGCTGAGTAGTAAAGTCACCTCAGTGCTACTTTATAGGTGATTTACAGAGTTAGTCTCTCGCTGGAAAAATCTTCTCTTAGACGAGGAAAAAATCTCTTCTTAGATCAGATTGAAAGTGAAAGTGGTAGTCACTCAGTCTGTGTCCAACTCTTTGGAACACCGTGGACTATAGCTCACCAGGCTCCTCTGTCCATGGAATTCTTCAGTCAAGCATACTGGAGTGGGTTGCCATTCCCTTCTCCGGGGGATCTTCCTGACCCAGGGATCAAACTCAGACCTCGTGCATTGCAGGAAGATTCTTTACCATCTGAGCCACCAGGGAAGCCCCAGATAGAACTGAAATGAGGCAGACCATTCAGTTAGCTGCCTTCCCTGCAGAGGGAGATAGAGACCAAAACTAAGATTAGAGTAAAAATAAGTGAGGAAGGAATTCATCCAAGATGGTGACTTAGGGAGATCCTGAATTCACCTCTTCCCACGGACACAATGAATCTTTAGGTACATATTGGACAATTTCCTCTGCAAAAAGACCTGAACACTAGCTGAGCAGCTACTTCACATCACCAAACAAGAAAAGAGCCACAGTGAACAGCACAGCAAGATGGCAGACTAAAAAGACCTCATGCTCACCTCCTCTCCCAGGATCACCAGAATTATAACTATTTACAGAACACCTATCAATGAAAAAGATTGGAACTTACCAAAAAAAGATCTTCTCCAACTAAATATATAAAGAAGGAACCACAAGACAGGAAGGGAGGAGTCACAGTACAGTCAAGAGCCATACACCCAGGTGGGCAACCCACAAACAGGAGAACAATTACAATTACAGAGCTTCTCCCCAAGGAGGGAAGGGTCTGAGCCCCACATCAGCCTCCCCAGTCCAGCTGTCCTGGGCCAGGAAGATGAGACCCCAGAATATTTGTCTTTGAAGGCCTGTGGGGCTTACGTTTAGGAGTCCCAGAGAGCTGTGGGAAATAGAGTCTCCACTTTTAAAGGGTGCACACAAAAATCTCACCTGCTCCAGGATCAGAGCAGAAGCTGTCATCTGACAGTAGCCTGAGACAGACCTACCTGCTGATCTTGGAGAGTCTCCCAGAGACGCAGGAGGCAACTGCAGCTCATCCTGGGGACACAGACACCGGCAGCAGCCATTTTGGAGGAAGTCCATTCTACCACATGGACACTGCTGCTGGCAAGCACCATTTTGGAATCTTCCCTCCAGCCTATTAGTCTTAGGATCCAGCCCCATCCACGCCCACCAGCCCATAGGCAGCAGTACTGGGACATCTCAGGCCAAGCAACTAACTTGGCAGGGACACAGCCCCACTTATAATCAGACGGGCTGCCTTAAGACTGCCTGAGCACATGGCCTTCTTTGAACATGGCCCTGCCCACCAGAGGGCCTAGGACCCAACCCTACACACCAGTGAGCAGGCGCCAAGTCTGGGACCCCCAGAGTCCTATAGCCAGAGACCCTGGAACCCAGCTCCACCCCACAGTGGGCAGGCAATAGCCTCAGAATCCCCAGCCCCTCCCTCCAGTAAGCCTGCTCTAGGCCTGTCTCACCCATCAGTGGGTTAACACAAGCCCCCGGAAAACCTCAGCCCTGGGCCTGTGGGTCCAGCCCACTTACCAGCAGGCCAGCACCAGACCTCAGACCAGCTGGGCCCGGCCCTGCCCACCAGAGAGCCGGCTCTAAACTCAGCACCAGCCTCACCCACCAGCGGGCCAACATCGGCTCTGGGACTGACCAGGCTCAGGCCCTGCCACCAGCAAGGCAACACAAGCTTCAGGATGCCCTAGACCCCACAGCCAGCTGTGTCAGAATTCAGTCCCACCCACCAGCAGTCAGACTCCAGTTCTGGAACTCTTGGACCCTGTAGCCAGAGCCTAGGACCCAACTCTGTCTACTTGTGGGCAACCAGTAGCCCTAGGACCTGAATTCACCCACTGGTGGGTGGGCACCAGCCTGGGGATCTCCTGCACCCCAACTTTGCCCACCAGTGAGTCATCATTAACACCAGGGTCCCCCAGGGTTCTGCAGCCAGCCTGCCACTTGACTCTGCCCTATGCCTGGGCCCCACCAAGAAGTGACTGTCAGCCTCTACACAAGGGAGGGCCTGGAAATCAACAGACCAGGAGCCAACTAAGCCTGCTAGACTACCACTACTACTGACTACTAGTAGTCACCCTACCACAACAGAAGGGTCCAAGCAGCCCACATCGGGGAAATCCCTGTAGAATATAGCTCTAGTGACCAGAGGGGATGTGCTGTTGGGACTCATGGGACATCTACAAAAGGTCACTTCTTCAAGGTCAGGAAACATAACCAACTTACCAGATATGTAGAAATAAGAACAGCAAGGTAGACAAAACAAGGTGACAATGGAACATATTCCAAATGAAGGAACAAGATAAAATTTCAGAAGAAGAACAAAGTGAAGTGGAGACAGCCGATCTACTCAAGAAATAGTTCAAGGTCATGATTGTAAAGATGATCAAAGAACTTAGGAGAAGAAGGGACAAACAGAGGGAGAAGTTAGAAGTTTTAACAAAGAGAAAATATAAAGAACAACCAGAGATAAAGAATACAGTAGCTGAAATGAAAACTACACTAGAAGGAAGCAACCATATACTAAATGATACATAGGAATGAATCAGCCAGCCAGAAGACAGTGGTGGAAATCACTGAAGATGAACAGAAAAAAGGAATAAAGAGAAAAGAGGAGAGTTTAAGAGACCTCTGGAACAACATCAAGCATAATCACATGTGCATTATACAGGTCCCAGAAGGAGAAGAGAGAAAGAAAAGGGCAGAGAACATGTGTGTTCAGTTGCTCGGTCGTATCTGACTCATTGTAACCCCAGGGATTGTAGCCTGCCAGATTCCTCTGTCCACAGGATTCTTCAAGCAAGAATACTGGAGTGTATTGCCACTTCCTTCTCCAGAGGAACTTCCTGACCCAGGGATTGAACCTCTGTCTCTTGCATTGGCAGGTGGGTTTGTTACCACTAGTGCCACCCAGGAAGTACCTCAGATAACGTATCTGAAGACATAATAGCTGAAAACTTCCCTAACCCGGGAAGGGAAATGGACATCTGAGTCCAGGAATCACAGAGTCTCAAACAGGATCAGCCCAAAGAGAACCACATCATAACACATTGTAATTAAAATGGCAAAAGTTAAAGAGAATATTAAAAGCAGCATTGACAAAGCAAAAAATTATATACAAGGAAATTACCACAGGCTTTCAGTAGACTTCTCAGCAGAAACTCCGCAGGCCAGAAGGGAGTGGAATGATATATTTAAAATGATGAAAGGGTAAAATCTACAACCAAGAATCACTCTACCTGACAGTCTTTCATTTGGATTTGATACAGAGATCAAGTTTTACAGACAAGCAAAAGCTAAAAGAGTTTAACGCCACCAGACCAGCTTTACAAGAAATGTTAAAGGGACATCTGTAAGCAAAAAGGCCGTAACTAGAAACATGAAAACTGTGAAAGGAAAAGGCTTATCAGTAAAGGCAAATACACAGCAAAGGTAGTAAATTAACCATGTACAAAGCTAGCTATTGTTGTTTAGTCGCTAAATTGTGTCTGACTCTTTTGCAGTGCCATAGATTGTAGCCCACCAGCCTCCTCTGTCTACGGGATTTCCCAGGCAAGAATACTAGAGTTGGTTGCCATTTCCTTCTCCAAGGGATCTTCCTGACCCAGGGATTGAACCCATGTCTCTTGCATTGGCAGGTGGATTCTTTACCACCAAGCCACCAGGGAAGCTTGTGCTAAGGTAATAGGAAGGTTAAAAGACAGAAGTAGTAAAACCATCCATATCCACCATAAGCAGTTTAAGGCATATACAAAACAATTAGAAGTAAAATATGATATCAAGATCAGTAATCATGAGGGGAAGAGAATAAAAGTGGAGGGTTGCTAAAATGTGCTCAAAACTAATATATCAGCAACTTAAAATATAGTATATAGATAGATTGCTATTATAAACCTCAGAGTAACCACAAACCAAAAATCTATAATACACACACACACATACACACACACACAAATAACTAGAGCTCATCACTGAATTCAGTAAAGTTGCAGGATACAAAAGTAATATACAGAAATCTGTTGCATTTCTATACACTAAGAATGAACTATTAGAAAGAAATTAAGGAAGCAATTCCGCTTACAATTGCATCAGAAAGAATACGATTCCTAGGAATAAGCCATACCTAAGAAAGTAGAAGATCTGTATTTGGAAAACTGTAAGACACTGATGAAAGACATCGAAGACAATACAAACAGATGAAAAGATACCATGTTATTAATGATTAATTGGAAAAATTAATATTGTTAAAATGACCATGTTACCCAAGGCAATGTACAGATTCAAGGCAATCCCTATGAAAATACCAATGGCAATTTTGACAGAACTAGAACAAATATTTTTAAAATTATATGGAAAAAAAATTAAGTCTCTGAATAACCAAAGGAATCTTGAGAAAGAACAGAGTTGAAGGAATCACACTCCCTGTCTTCAGATGATACGACATCACTACAATAATCAAAACAATAAGTCACTGGTCAAAAGCAGACACAAAGATCAATGAAACAGAACTGAGAGCTCAGAAATAAACCAATACACGTACATTCAATTTAATCTATGACAAAGGAGGCAAGGATGGAGAAAAGATTGTCTCTTCAGTAAGTGGTACAAGGGAAACTGGACAACTACATGCAAAAGAATGAAATTAGAACATTTTCTCACATTATATACAAAAATAAACTCAAAATGGATTAAAAACCTAAATATAAGACTGGAAACCATAAAACTACCGTTTCTGAAAGAATGTGTGGGGTCTGGCTGGTTGCTGCTCAAAAGCCAATATAAACAGGCCAGGTTGGTGGAAAGGAAAGTTTGCTTTATTTCAGAATAAAGTAGGGGCACGGAAAGTGAAGGTGAGCATCCGTCCAAAGGCCAACTCTCCCCTCACTGGCAACCAGTGGGGCAAGAGCTTTCATAGACAAAGGAGAGGGCTACACACAGGAGCAGCACCATCAGCTCTAACAGTCATCTGCAAATTGCTCATCAGTGGTCTGACCAGCATCATCTTGGTTGTTTCAGGTACAGCTAACCTTCTGTTCCAGGGTCTGCTTTTTCCCATTTCTTTGAGGCCAATTCTTGGAATTGTGGCAGCTTGTGTCATAGACACAGTCTGGTCATTACATACTTAACTTCTTCCTGGTGTTTTGGTATCTATAGGACAGCTCCCAGCATCTGGCTCAGAATATTATCTATAGCCCTTGAGAAGGAACCAAAGGTCCTTGACTATGCTCAATGACTACGGACTGTTTTCCTTTGTTTCTGCATTTCTCACTTCTCTGATTAAACTTATTCTTTGCCTAAAATTTTCCGCAGACTAAAGGCAGGCAGAGGACAGGGCAGGGTGGGGGGAGGGGAAGGGCAAAGGCCATAGGGCTCTGTTCTGTTTCCCTACAAGAAGAGAACATAGGCAGAATGTTTGACTCTTTGACATAAATCATAGCAATATTTTTTTGGCTCTGTCTCCTTCAGCAAAGGAAACAAAACCAAAAATAAATTGGACTTGATTAAACTTAAAAGTTTTTGCACAGCAAAGGAAACTATCAGCAGAATGAAAGGATAACCTACTGAATGGGGAAAGTATTTGCAAGTGATATGACTGGTAAAGAGTTAATATCCAAAATATATAAACAGCTCATGCAACTCAACAATAAACAAACAACCCAATCAAAAAATGAGCAGAAAACGTGAATAGACAATTTCCCAAGAAGACATCAGATGGCCAACAGAAACATAAAAAGATGTTCAACATTGTTAATTATCAGGAATATAAATCAAAACCACAATGTGTTATCACCTCACACTGGTTAGAATGACTATCTTCAAATGGACCACAAGTAACAAATTTTGGTAAGGTTATGGAGAAAAGGAAACCCTTGAACACTGTTGGTGGGATTGAAAATTGATGCAGTCATTGTGAAAAATAGTATGGGGGTTCCTCAAAAAACAAAAATAGAACTACCACATGATCCAACAATTTCACTCCTGGGTATACATCAGGAAAAAGAGAAAACACTAATTTGAAAAGATACATGCAACCCAGTGTTCATAGCAGCATTATTTAAATTGCCAAAGTATGAAAACAACCTAACTGTCCCCAGTATTTCAGTAGATGAATGGATAAGAGTATGTGGTTATATACATGAAATGTTACTGAAACATTAAAAAAGAATGAAATTTTGCCAATTGCAATAACATGGATGAACTTGGAGGGCATTATGCTTAGTAAAATAAGTCAGACAAAGAAAAACAAATACTGTGTGTTATCACTTATGTATGGGATTTAACAAATGAACTAGTAAATAGTAAGGAAAGGAAACAGACTCACAGATAAAAAGAACTAACTAGTGGTTATCAGTGGGGGATGGGAACAGAGGAGGAGCAAGATGAGGGAGACAACGAAGAGATGCAAGCTATATGTAATGAGATGCAACTATATGTAAAATAAATAAGCTACAGGTGTATACAGCATAGAGAATGCAACCAGTATGTTACAATAGCTATGTGCATGCTAAGTCGCTTCAGTTGTGTCCGACTCTGTGCAACCCTATGGACTGTAGCCCACCAGGCTCCTCTGTCCATGGGATTCTCCAGGCAAGAATACTGGAGGATTTGCCAAGTCCTCCTCCAGGGATCTTCCCAACCCTGGGATCAAACCTGCATCTCTTATATTTCCTGCATTGGCAGGCAGATTCTTTAGAACTAGCACAGCCTGGGAAGCCCCATAATAGCTATAAATGGAGTATAATTTATAAAAATTTTGAATCACCATGTTGCTCACCTGAAACTAATACAGTATTGTAAAAATATCTCATTTTTTTTTTTTTTCCAAAGTGCCTCATGAGAAGGGGATAGAAGAGTCTGAAATGTGGTCTGGCCATTAACCTCGACCTCAGCGTGACCACCCGCAGTCAGGAGGGAACACACAAACTGGGAGCTTCTCCCCAAGAAGCAAAGGACTTGCAACCCAACAACTGAGAACTTTTACCTGAGAAGTTCTTAGCCTGACTTTTAAGAACCGCCCTTGAGAAATGAGCTCTCTAAACATCTGGCTTTGAAAACCAACGGGGCATGTGTCCAGGAGACCCAAAGGGCTGTAGCAAACTGAGAAATGCCTCTTAAGGGGCTCCTGAGGCAAACACGCTCGCCCCAGGACCCAGCACAGAAGCACCAGGCTTAAAGACAAAAACACACATTCATTCATCGTAAAGCAGCGACCTGAGGGGCCGGCCGTTGGGATAGTCTCCAGGATAGGACATGGTGGAACCATTTTGCTCTTTTCCTGCTCTCTACCAAAGCCAGTCGTCAGCACTGGGTTTTTTGGTGGTGGTGGTTTTGTTTTTTCCTCGGCCGATGACATTTTTACCTTCTAACCAGTGGGTGGCATCTTTGTGCTCATCCCCGCCACACTCCAGCATACGTGCGTCCTCCAGAGAAGGACTTTCACACACACCTGGTGCCCAGGATTTTCCATCTGGTATCCGGGCTTTGCAGCTGCTTCTGGGGGACGCCTCGTGAACGTCTGACTCCAGTGGCCACAGGGCCTTGCCTTCCTGGGTCCCTCCAGACTGTACCAACCAGGGAAAACAGGCTGCCAGCCTCAGGGCACAGCATGAACAGGACGTTGAGACAGAGCAGCCTCTCTGTGAAAGAGGCCTCTTGGCTTCCCCTCGTGCCTCAGCCTGAGGGCCGGGCTTTAGGTTTGAAACACATCTAGAGGCAACATATCCCTGAAAGTTAAAAATGGAAGATGATTTTGCAAAATAGTGATTTTTTTATAAAATACTAGCACCTAGTGCATCATCTATATGATTCACGTAAATTCATTCTTGTTATATATTCAAGCACTGAAGTCTGTGCTGTGTGCTGTGCTTAGTTGTGCCGTCGAGTCTCACTCTCTGCGACCCCATGGGCTGTAGCCCACCAGGCTCCTCTGTCCGTGGGATTCTTCAGGCAAGAATACTGGAGTGGGTTGCCATTCCCTTCTCCAGGGCATCTTCCTGACCCAGGGATCGAACCCAGGTCTCCTGCATTGCAGGCAGATTCTTTACCATGTGAGCCACCAGGGAAGCCCAAGAATTATGTACCGTTCTTTAAATCCTAACAATTCCACCAAGAGCTAAGTATCCCCATTTGATAGAAGTAAACATGTTGGATCAGAGAATTGAAACAACTCACCCACTGTCATATAGCTAATAAATAATATAACTAAAACGTAAGCCAATATCAGCATTTCTCCAAGCAGCCCAGAACCATCCGGCAGGTTGTTTAAAATAGTCACAATCAAATTTCTTGAATTTGGATCCAGGGAATCTGGATTTTTTTTTCAAAATTCCCAAGTGATTTACATGAAGCCAAAAAACCAAAAACCACAGAATTAGTCAACAGAATTTACCACCCTTCTTAATAAGATGCATGTGGCAATAGACATGCTGCTGCTGCTGCTCTCTTCAGTCGTGTCTGACTCTGTGCAACCCCACAGACAGCAGCCCACCAGGCTCCCCCATCCCTGAGATTCTCCAGGCAAGAACACTGGAGCGGGTTGCCATTTCCTTCTCCAATGCAGGAAATTGAAAAGTGAAAGTGAAGTCGCTCAGTCGTGTCCAACCCTCCGCGACCCCATGGACTGCAGCCTACCAGGCTCCTCCGTCCATGGGATTCTCCGGGCAAGAGTACTGGAGTGGGTTGCCATTGCGTTCTCCAAATAGACATGTTACCTGAGTATTATTTTCTTAGAATCCATGGATCCACAAAATCAATGGCTAACATTAGAGAAGAAAAAAATAATCAGCCAATATATGCAACAAGACTTCTATAATGAAGGGCAAATGATTTATTAGACCAATTATCTAGATCAGGTTTAGCAGACTACAATCCTCAGAAGAAATCCAGCACAAAGCCATGACTTCTCTGGTGGTCCAGTGGTTAAGACTCCAAGCTTCCACTGCAGAGGCCACCAGCTTAATCCCTGGTTGGGGAACTAAGATCCCTATATGCCATGTGTCATGGCCAAAAACGATTCCTGTTTTTGCAAATAAAATTTCAGAGGAACACAACCTTGCCCATTCCATTCCATAGAGTCTGTGGGTGCTTTCCCACAGACTGTTACTGTTACACTGTTACTATGGCAGAGCTGAGTCTATATGCCTGCAAAGCCCCAAACTTTCACTATCTGATGCTTCATGGAAAACTTTCCTGAGTCCTGGCCTAGATTATAATTTCAAGAATAAGAAAGTTAGACTAAATCAGAGTCTCTGTTTTAAAATTCAAGAGGGAGAAATTCTACATGCTTATGAGAAATGCAAATGTACATTACTTTTTGTTAAGCCCTACTCACTTTGCTTTGATTTAAACTCTCTGTTTTCCCAGGTGGCATGAGTGATTAAAAAAAAAAATAAAAACAAAAACCCACCTGCCAATGCAGGAGACACAAGAGATGAGGGTTTGATCCCTGGGTCAGGAAGATCCTCTGGAAGAGGGAGTGGCAAACTCACTTCTGTTTTCTTGCCTGGAGAATCTCATGGACAGACAAGCCTGGTGGGCTACAGTCTCCAGGGCCACAGAGTCAGACATGACCGAAGCAACTTAACATTAGCACTTTTTTTTAGGATTAAAAGGTGGAATTTTGAAGGTCAGTGTTTTTGAAGCATAATGACAGTTTCTAGCAAATTTTAAAATGTACAAACTCTTCAATCTATCTAATTTCAAGGAATCTATTTCAAGAAACACTATGTAAAGATATAAAGGTGTAGGCACATAGTTCTTTGCAGACCTGTTAGTGAAAGCAATGAAAGAGAAACAAATTTATCAAAAAAAAAAAAAAGAGAGAGAGAGAATAGTTTAAAACATCATAGTACATGGGCTTCCCTGGTGGCACAGTGGCTAAGAATCTGCTTACCAATGCAAGGGACAAGGGTTCGACCCCTGATCTGGGAGGATCCCACATGCCAAGGAGCAACTAAGCCTGCAAGCCACAACTCCTGAGCCTGTGTGCTACACCTACTGAAGCCCATAAGCTTCACCCATAAGCCTAGAGCCCACGCTCCTCAACAAGAGAAGCCACTGCAATGAGAAGCCTGTGCACCGTGATGAAGAGAAGGCCCCAACGGCTCCAACTAGAGAAAGCCTGCTCTCAGCAACAAAGACCCAGTGCAGCCAAAATCAAACTAACAAAAAAACAGTGCACAAACATTCTAAATTTTAAAAATTCATAGTACACCCACATAACAAATATGAAACCACTAAAAAGGAAGAAGTATTGATATGAATGTGCTGAGATGAAAAGATATCAATGATATTAATTTAAAACTCTGAATATGGAATATACCTTTCATGTGGGCAGCTGTAAGTACCTGCCTAGACTGCAATTCACATTGGTCAGGAGTTCCCTGGTGGCGCAGTGGTTAGGACTTGGTTCTTACTGCCAAGAACATAGGTTCAGTCCCTGGTTGGGGAACTAAGATCCCGCGAGCCACCTGCTGTATCCAACAAAAAGTTCGCCTTGGAAGGCCCCCTTTCATTGGTTAACGTCTTGTTGAGAGTAACTGGTAGAGACGTTAGCACTCCCTAAACATTAATAGCCTATGTGTTTCCCTACATTGAAGATGAATTGGCCTCTTGTGACTACTTCTGGTGAATGGACTGTAAGCAGAGTTGATGTGTGTCACTTCTGGGCCAGGATAGTTAAAAGGAGCATTCCTTTTCTGTCTCCTTCTTCCTTATTCCAGAATCAATAGCTGCTAGGATGGAAGTTGCCTGGATTTCTGAGTCACCACCTACAGGCAAGCCGCTCTGAGGTCAGTACTGCTCAAATATGGTTCATGGACCAGCAGCATCAGCGTCACCTGAAAGCCCATGGGAAAAGCAGAGCTGAGCCAGATCCCAGACACGTAGCATCAGAGTCTCTGCCGTGGGGACCAGGACTCTGTGCTTAGACAGGCTTTCCAGGTGGCTCTGGTACACACTCAATTTTGAGAACCAGTGACCTGATCTACATCAGATCTGGTGCCAGTGAGAAACTTTTATTTTGTTAATCCACCGGGGGGTTGTTTGTTAGTCAGCTATAGCCTGTCCTATCCTGTCTTATCCAATACTTTGGCCACCTGATGCGAAGAACTGACTCATTGGAAAAGACCCTGATGCTGGGAAAGATTGAAGGCAGGAGGAGAAGGGGATGGCAGAAGATGAGATAGCTGGATGGCATCACCGACTTGATTGATATGAGTTTGAGCAGGCTTCAGGAGTTGGTGATGGACAGGGAGGCCTGGCGTGCTGCAGTCCATGGGGTGGCAAAGAGTTGGACACGACTGGGCAACTGAACTGAACTGATCCTAACGATTACAGAAAATAAACATAAAATGCTGAACTTTTCTTCCACCAACCTTAGCATCATTTGAGCAGATCCCATAACCTTCTGGCCACATTCAGTAATTAAAATTCTTTCAGTTTAAAACTCCAACCTCAAATTTGATCTCATTTCCACTTCTCACCCCCTCCACACCTCCCACTGGTACAAATCAGTCTTAGAGATTTTGGAGCAAGATGAGTCTTTAGCTTGGTCCTGGACCCCCTCCCCTCCTCTCTTTTAAAGGCCTAGTTCTTCTGGTGTGTTAGGGAGAAGGCGGTCTATGTGGGGTGATAATGGAGTAAAGAAAGCTTCTTGTAAATGCACACAGATGTAGTCCCTGTTCCCTTCTGCTTGTTTTCTCTGCCTCTCTTTTTAATACCAACAAGTCACTGGTGCTCTCTTGGGCAGCACATGCCTTTCTTTGCATGGAAGGGGTTCTGTGGGTCCTTTCTTCGTCTAGTTCCCTGATGTCAGCACCCCACTCTTGCCTGCATCCTTCACCTCTCCCTCCTCCCACACCACTGGCATCACACCTGGGCCTTTGCTAGTCTGAGGGCATTAAGAAAAGGCTCCCTCTTGACACACACCTGGCCCTGTGTTGGATGTAGGACTGTTTAGGGGTCATGCAGACTGGACTTCAGCATCCTTTGCCCACACAGTCACAGACCTTTATGGGTATCAACCCTGAGACCATCTCACCAGCACATTAGAGACCCTTCAAGCAGGAGACCTATTATTGTTAGGATAAGCATTTTGAGTCAGAGAGGATACTATTAGTAATATTCTGGCTTGACCAGCAAAAATGGGGTCTTCTTCAGACAAGGTAGGATACATGATTCTCCAATCTGTGTGGTGTAAACGAGAAGAAGGTTCAAGCTCCAGAACCTTCCATACACATTGCCATATTGAAAACGGATAACCAAAAGGACCTACTGTATGGGACAGGGAATTCTGCTCAATGTTATGTGGCAGGGGAGATGGGAGGGTGGCTTGGGGCAGAATGGATACATGTAATGCATGGCTGAATCCTTTTGCTGTCTACCCGAAACCATCACAACACTGTTAATCGGCTATGGCCCAATACATAGCCCAAGACAAAAGTCAAAGGTTTTTTTGAAAAAAAAAAAAAAAAGCTCCAGAACCTTCCACAAGTTGGTTTGACGAAGAGGAAATTCACTCCATGTGAAGGGAGCATAGCTGCCCCCACACTCCTTTCTCTGCCCTGCCTCTCATGTCAGTTTCTTTTCTTCCACTCAGTCCGGCTCAGGAAGTGGACAAGTTCATTCTACACCTACAGGAAGAAGAAAGAGTGGCCCACCTGCTGGGTTCCACCTTTGTGAGGAAAGGTCATTACCTCTTCTCTTGAAACCACACGAAGTCGTCTCAAGTGGGGGGTGGGGACTGCAAGCAAGCTGACTCACTCTACAGCTGATGCCCTAGGATGAAGCTCTCAAATTGAAGGGAGATCAGAAATTCAGAAAGAAACATGGTTTATGGTGATACTTGAAGGACCACTGGATCGTTTGCCTTTTTTTTTTTTTTTTCTGGATCAAGTTTTGCCTGAAGGTAATCTACTTCTTGAAACTTTAGCTATGAGAACTATTAGGAACAAGTTCCCTTTATCATCAGTTAAGTCAGATTGAGCCAGCTTTTCTGATTTGCTGTTCTTCAATCCCTCAGTCATGTTCCACTCTTTGCAACCTCATGGACTGCAGCACCCCAGACTTCCCTGTCCTTCATTATCTCCCGGAGCTTGCTCAAACTCAGGTCCGTTGAGTTGGTGATGCAACCCAACCATCTCATCCTCTGTCATCCCGAAATGACATAGACTGCAGTGCTGCAGGCAGCAGACCCCAAAAGTGGACTTGGCCGAGGGCAGTAGCTGAGGTCAAAGTCAAGGAGGACATCTCTAACCAGCAGGACAGCTGGTCACCCCCATGACTTCTTTTATATTCTCACCAAGGCCATCTGCTTACCAAGTTTGCATCAAAAAGGAAAATGCAGAATGTTGAAGACTGATTGCTTCATGCATACATCAGCAAAGCCGTCTAAGAAAGAGACTAATTCACCTAGAAACTGGCTCCTCCGATAGCAGAGAAGGAAAAAATATATAGTTTGCTTAAGAGAAACCCTTTCTGCTTGCTGGTTGAGAATCAGTCATCTGGAAAAGCAGAATTCTCCCCTCCAAACTAATGTTAGTATAAGCAGAAATGACGGGATGGGAGACTAGAAAGGACTAAAAGTGGAATCCATAAACATTCTCAGACCCCCTCCTTTAAAAATTCATCCTGTGAACAAAATGAACCCTCATGTTCTCTGTGAGGAGGCAGGGAGCTGATCAGGGCAACCTCCATACCTTGTGGCATCATTTCATCAGCAGAGGGCAGTGAGGAGCCTGGAGTCAGTTACATGGGTGAGAGGGGTGGGGAAACGGGATGCCCAGAGCTCCCAGCACTGTGCTATGAGAGAGGAGTCCTAAAACCCTGTTCTGAAAGTAACAGTAGCTGACAGATTTTCTGCTAATTAACCATCCATCGGACTTGACTAAAAAACAGATCAGAAGCCTTGAAAAACTGGAAGGGAGTTGTATTTCCTCTGAAACCCCAAGACCAGCCAAAAACAGGCTATGACTACACCCCAGCATCAGTTCTCAAACTAGCTGTACATGAACTGTATTTACTGTAATTACTGCTGTGCAGGTTTCACCCAGATCTCATTACAGCCTTAACTTTGGAGGCGAGCTCCTGGCAATGAAGTTTCTAGAAAGCTCTGCCTGGACTTGTCTGGTAGTCCAGTGGCTTAGAATCCACCTGCCAATGCAAGGAACACAGGTTTGATCCCTGGTTCAGAAAGATTCCACATGCTGAGGAGCAACTAAGCCTGCTTGTCACAACTATTGAGAATAAGGTCTAGAGCCTACATGCTACATCTAGTGAAGGCCGTGCACGAAAGTAAGGGAAGCCATCTCAGTGAGAGGAGCTTCCCAGAGGTGCTAGTGGTAAAGAACACTCCTGCCAATGCAGGAGACATAAGAGACGAGGGTTCAGTCCCGGGGTCAGGAAGATCCCCTGGAGGAGGGCATGGCAACCCACTCCAGTATTCTTACCTGGAGAATCCCATGGACAGAGGAACCTGGTAGACTACAGTCCATGGGGTTGCAAAGAGTCGGACGCAACTGAAGTGACTTAGCAGCAGGCAGGCACGTCAGTGAGAAGCCTGTGCACTGCGACAAAGACCCAGTGCAGCTAAAATTAATTAAGTATTTAAAAAATAAAAAGCTCCCCTAAATGATTCTAATGTGAATTTGAGGTTGAAAAGCACTACTCTGCCTTCAGGCCAATCCTGGGTTACTCAACTCCGACAAGAAATAGGCAGCCTTTATGAGAGATGTGCACCCCAAGCAGTGTTACCAGGTAAAATACAGGAATCCCAGTTAAAATTGAATTTCAGATACACTACAAATAATTTTTGTATAAGCATGTCTCAGCAATTGCATGGGCCATCCTTATACTAAAGAATTCTTCCCCCTATAATTATATTTAACTCTGACTACTCTAGCTCCCAAACCTCAGCTCAGATGTGGCTTGAAGAACTTTCCCCAATAAAGCAGAGTGGGAACAATGGAGAAGGCGAGCAAAGCTCTCAGTCAACTGGCGAGTAGGGGATCCTTGCTAGACTGCAGGCAGGGTTGGCTAGACTGTCACCAAGGCAGGCACTCAGCATAGCACTACTGTAAGTACCTAGCATCAAAGCCAGCACCCAATAAACCCTCAACAGGAGTTAGCCATCATCTTGAGGAAATCATTCATGAAAACACATTTCTGTGTACAAATACACATCACCTTGGTATTCATTTAAGTAGGAAAACTTCCTAGACCATATCAATTATGATTTGGTTGTAAAATAATGTGTTAGGGCTTCCCTGGTGGTTCAGTGGCCTTCCAATGCAGGGGCCACGAGTTCGTTCCCTAGTCAGGGAACTATGATGGCACATGTCAGGGGTTAACTAAGCCCTGGTACCTCAACTAAAGAGCCCTTGTGCTGCAACTAAGATCCAACACAGTTAAAAATATAAACAATTCTTAATAAAGATAAATGAAAATCTTTTTACTTAAAATTATTTTTTAATTAAAAAAAAGTGTCAGTTTCAAGTTTCCAGGACAGCATCTCCAAGGGAATGTCTGATGTTCTTGTTCTAGGATACTTTTTCTTTCTCGTGGTTTCTGCCCCTTTTCATATTCCCCTACTTTCCCCCCAGTATTAGTCTCAATCGGTCATTCTGGCTGCTGGGAAGACAAAATCAAGAGTCACCACAAGGAAAAGGCTGGTTTACCTTTTATAGAAGAGCCTTCAACATTTTGAATCACGGTCCTGGGCAAAACCACTCAACCAGCATTTGTTGTTTGGCTGCCAGGAGAGGACCAATCACACTGACTGATCCATGTACTGAGAGTAAGGACAGTTACGGAGGAAGGGGAGGGATGCTTGGGGAAGAGGGTGACGGGGGGTCAGAGCAGGTATTCATGACATCACACACTTCCATGGTGGAAATAAATGACAAAGGTTAAATAGGAGACATTAAAGTGAAGGAGGGCCCCAGTGAGTGGTTGGGGAAGGGGTGTGACCCACAGAAGAGGTGCCTTTTGGAGCCCCAGGGTCATCGCCCTGCTTCCCCAACTGTCCATCTTCCCTGAAGCTCCCAGGCCACTCAGGGATTCAGCTCCAGGTCGGTAATGTATTCCTGGACCCAGTCCTCACTGGGGTCGGCACAGACCTGCCGGCCTCTTTTGGTCTTGAAGCTGTGGAGAAGAACGGAAGGGTTACACACTGGTGAGTGCAGTGGGGGGGATCCTGGGCCCCCAGGGACCCCCCTCCTTCTGCCCCGGACACCTCAGGGCCTGTCCACATGCTCATATCATGCCCCCTTCACCCTGGGGTTCACAGACCTTCCTGGGTCTCCTGTGGGGGTCCCCTCGGAGAGCCAGCATCGTTGTTTGGCAAATGAGAGGGGAGGACAATTTCTTGCTGTCACCCCTCTCCTCTCCTCCATCTGCCCAGGGGCAGACCCCCCAGGACGCTCTGCAGGTCCCAAACCAGGTGAGAAAACACGGCAGGGGCCCCCCTGGTGTCCTGAGCTCCGAGGAGGTGTCTCAGGCCAGACCCCCAGGCTCCTTCCCCAGGGCAGGCAGGAAGGCTGGCCCTTACATGACGCCGGGCTGGGAGCACTGGCTGCTGGTCTCATAATAGTCGTCCACGAATTTGCGTGGGATCTGCCGGGAGACGAAGGAGAAGCAGCAGGCGGTCGGGGTGTTGGCACCAACTGTGAGAGACGGGACAGACCATACTAAGTCCTTGTTCAGGGGGAAAGGCAGCCAGCTGCCCCTCGAGGGTCAGGCAGACCTGCAGGAGACAGCGCTGGGGGTGGGGATGGGGGCGGGGGAATCCAGGAGGAAGTGGTGCTATTTCAACTGGATTCCAGAGGAGAGCAAAGGCTACACTGGGAGCCCACTGGACACAGATTCCACCTTTTGTCAGATTCCCGCCTGGGCCTCATTTTCCCAGGAATCAAAAAAAATGGGCTTCCTTCCCACTGTCTCTCAGAGCCAGAGAATAGAACTGCTACAAACCCCCCTGGGAAGGAAAGTTCTGCTCAGGAAATAGTGTCTGAAGTCTCTCTGAAGCTCTCTGCTTAAGGGCTCAGGTCAAAGACTTCGGCCCTGTGGCCGAAGCCCCAACCAAGAGTGGGGGACAGGCCTAAAGGAAGGGAAGACAGACTCACGGCTGGCCGAGCAGGTGTGGGCAGAGAGGGCCGCGGTGAGCAGCAGGACAGCCAGGGCGGCCCCGCGGAGCTCCATGACGCCAGGCGGGTGAGAGGGTCAGGTGGGGCCAGTGGAGCTGGACCCGGAGACCAGAAGTTACAGCCTCCTGCTGGGGTCTGAGCTGTGCCCTCTCTTTATAGGCAGCCTTGGGACACTAGAGGACGGAAACTTGTGGAGACCGAGGCGGGGGGTGTATTTTTCATCACAGCATTGGTATCATGCTGTGAGTGGCAGAAGCCAGGAAAGCTTTGGGTCACCACAAAGGCTCAGCGTATTTGCAAGAACGGTCGTGTTGCTTTCTTGATGGGGAAATGGTTTCCCCAGTGAGAGAAGGTGAGAGGCTGGTGTGACCCTGTGACAAGTTCATGCGGCGCTTTTTCACAAGAGCAGGTCTCTACACCAAGCATCCCCCGACAGAATTGAACCTTCTGGGACCCACCCCCAGCTGTCCCGACAACACAGCTCTGACCTACACCATAATACCATGGAGTCTTGAGAAGGCCCCCTCAAGCTAAAACCACACCCTGCAACGGGACAGCAGATCTGGGGAATTCTCAGCTGCAGAAGGGGCCGGAGTGAGGCTGGCCTTTCAGACTTTGGCTCATTCCTGAAACATTCTACCTTAAGCTTTTGATTGTGAGGCATCCATTTTGAAGATACCCATCTTGAATAAGCACATCACCTTATACAGAACTAGATCATGGGCCAGGCTGCCCTACCCATGAAGTTCCCCTTTTAGAAATTTCTGGATGACCTAGATAACTGACCATTTGAGTGACTTCACTTTTCCCTTCCACATGTTCTCTCTTATCTTTTAAATTCACCAAAGAAGAGTGAACCTGCAAAACCCTGGGCACCCCACCCTCACCCCAGCAGAGGCAGAGCCCCAGGTCTGAGCTCTCTCTGTGAGACCTTGCTGTGTGGCCTCAGCAGTGCCGTGCACCCTCCAGGACGGTGAGTAACAAACCTTGTCTTTTCAAAGTCCCTGATGGTTGTTGCTGAGGTGTGTATCATAATAAGAACCACAATGGCTGATGCAGCTTCAACATTGGCTCCAGTTGGGAAATGTCAGTGGGGCTCCCACAAAAAAATACAGCCCAGGCGAGTGCCTGCAGGCATCACCATCAACAGGCTGGAGACTGATGCAAGACCGCTGGGCTCTGGGTTAGCTGGACTTACTGGGAGCTAATATGATGAGCCTTAAAATGTTGTTACTCTTTGAACAGCAAAGCTCTCTGCCAGGGATCTCTCATATGGACATAAACACAATGATGAGGTTGTATGCATAATAGTGTTTGTCACAGCTTATTTATAATAGTTAAAAGATGGCCTACAATTACATGATGGTGTATTCACCTCTTGTAATGATAATTCACCATTAGAAACTGTGAAAGTAAAGAAATTTTACTTTCTTTAAATAACGACATTTCCTATTTCCTTATTGTAAAATCAAGGAGAAAATTCCAAGGTTTGTCTGGTAGCTCAGTGGCATCATTAAAGACTCTGACATCTCCCCTTCTCACATCATTTTGTCAGCTTTTCTTCTTTGCACTTTCATCTCATGGTTCTAACGTGGCTGCTGCTGTTCAGGCATCAGTGCAATTCAGTTCAGTCACTCAGTCATGTCTGACTCTCTGACCCCATGAATGCCAGGTGTCCCTGTCCATCACCAACTCCCAAAGCTTGCTCAAACTTATGTCCATCATGTCGGTGATGCCATCCAGCCATCTCATCCTCTGTCGTCCCCTTCTCCCCTCGCCTTCAATCTTTCCCAGCATCAGGGTCTTTTCCAAGGAGTCAGTTCTTCACATCAGGTGGCCAAAGAATTGCAGTTTTAGCTTCAGCATCAGTCTTTCCAATGAATATTCAGGACTGATTTCCTTTAGGATTGACTGGTTGGATCTCCTTGCAGTCCACACTCTCAAGAGTCTTCTCCAACACCACAGTTTGAAAGCATCAATTCTTTGGTTCTCAGCTTTCTCTATAGTCCAACTCTCCCATCCATACATGACTACTGGAAAAACCATAGCTTTGACTAGATGGACCTTTGTTGGCAAAGTAATATCTCTGCTTTTTAATAATGCTATCTAAGTTGGTCTTAGCTTTTCTTCCAAGGAGTAAGTGTCTTTTTATTTCATGGCTGCAGTCACCATCTGCACTGATTTTGGAACCCCCCAAAAAATAAAGTCACTGTTTCCACTGCTTCCCCATCTATTTGCCATGAAGTGATGGGACCAGATGCCATGATCTTAGTTATCTGAATGTTGAGTTTTAAGCCAACTTTTTCGCTCTCCTCTTTCACCTTCATCAAGAGGCTCTTTAGTTCTTCTTCACTTTCTGCCACAAAGGTGGTGTCGTCTGCATATCTGAGGTTGATATTTCTCCCAGCAATCTTGATTCCAGCTTGTCCTTCATCCAGCCCAGCATTTCTCATGTTGTACTCTGCATATAAACTAAATAAGCAGGGTGACAATATACAGCCTTGACGTACTCATTTCCCTATTTGGAAGCAGTCTGTTGTTTCATGTCCAGTTATAACTGTTGCTTCCTAACCTGCATACAGATTTCTCAAGAGGCAGGTCAGGTGGTCTGGTATTCCCATCTCTTGAATTTTCCAGAGTTTTTTCTGATCCACACAGTTAAAACCATTTCTGCCCTTTATTGTGCCCATCTTTGCATGAAATGTTCCCTTGGTATCTCTAATTCTCTTGAAGAGATCTTTAGTCTTTCCCATTCTATTGTTTTCCTCTATTTCTTTGCACTGATCACTAAGGAAGGCTTTCTTATCTCTCCTTGCTATTCTTTGGAACTCTGCATTCACATGGGTATATCTTTCCTTTTCTCCTTGCCTTTCACTTCTCTTCTTTTCTCAGCTATTTGTAAGGCCTCCTCAGACAACCATTTTGCCTTTTTGCATTTCTTTTTCTTGGGGATGGTCTTGATCCCTACCTCCTGTTCAATGTCATGAACCTCCGTCCATAGTTCATCAGACACTCTGTCTATCAGATCTAATCCCTTGAATATATTTCTCACTTCCACTATATAATTGTAAGGGCTTTGATTTAGGTCATACCTCAATGATCTAGTGGTTTTCCCTACTTTCTTGTTTAAGTCTGAATTTGGCAATAAGGAGTTCATGATCTGAGCCACAGTCAGCTTCCGGTCTTGTTTTTGCTGACTGTATAGAGCTTCTCCATCTTTGGCTGCAAAGAATATAACCAATCTGATTTTAGTGTTGACCATCTGGTGATGTCCATGCGTAGAGTCTTGTCTTGTGTTGCTCAGGCATCAGGTCTTCACAAAAAGTCTCATTCACAGGTATAGGAGTGAGTCTCAGAGAGGCAGAGAAAAAGCAGTGTTACTACTGCTTTTAATTCAATTTTTTAATCATAATTTGTGATGCTAACTATAGATTATCCTCAAAGGTAGTAAAAATTAATTTTAAGCATATAGGAAATAGAAAAATACTGTTTCATTTCTGAAAGTTGGGTAGGCAGCATGGCAACTGTAAGTAAGAATGTGAGGAGTTTTCATCTACATTCTTCCTGTTTTATTGTGGCATAAATGAATTCTGAGCCATAATCTAAATACAATGTCTTTGCCTAAAGGTAGGAAAAGTTCTATTACCCAAACTTAACCCTATTAACTTCGTTTATTTCTTTCAAGTGCAGTTTTCCCCAGGCTTTTGATAGTTTTAGTTACTTGCTTTTTACCAGGGGAAGGGACATAATTGTAGTCAGGATATGAATGCAAATTTTGTAGTTTTCTTACTTATACTTAATATTACAAGACTTTTCCAAATCATTCCAGTATTTTTAAGAGTTGCTTAATTTACTCATCCATCAACATAGTGCATTAATATTATCATGCGCTACTGTAGCACATTTGAACTGTTTTCAATTTTTATTTGCTACAAATACACTGCACCAAATATCTATACGCATAAAACTTTTTGACAAATGAGGTGTTTGCCCATAGGATATTTTTCTAGTTGTAGACTTTCTGGGCCAAAAAATAAAGACATTTAAGGCTCCTGATCTATAGAGACACCCTATGTCTAATATGTGTTCATTTCTATACCCAACTGTTAAACAAGATGATGACATATTGTGGGGACTGGTGAATGTTTGATGAATGGAAGGAGTGGATTTAAAAGTTGACTTCATCTACCATGGTCATGTCTGTAGCCCAGACTTCCCCAATTCCATTCTGTCCATCTGAGTCTGGATCAAACACAGCTCAGGCTACTGAAGACTCTACGGCATCAGTAGATATGTCACAGTCAAAACACCTGTGAAGAACATTAGGAATGTCTTCTCCAAGAAAGGCAAAAGGGAATGGTATGATCCCTAAAGATCTGTTCATGGTAGAAGACCAGCTAAGCTCGGTCCCTTAGTGACAGCAACTCCTGGCTCCCCCCACCTCCATTTTCACGAATCATTTCCTCAGAAGCGGTCCGAGCAACATGATGTCATGGTCCTTTCCACCCAGGATGCGGTTTCTAGTGGGGCCTGTGTGCTCAGAGTGCTGTGGCATCACCCGTAGGTGTCACCCTCTGTGACCAGCACAGCTGCAGCAGAGCATCAGATCTGCTCTGTGGGAGGAACTATTAATCTGTAGATCTTTCCATGTCCTTACGGCTCTGACACTAACATCACCTCACCTCCTGTCACTGGCCAAAACCTTTCCAGCCAATCAGCCCCAACAAATGAGCAACTGGGCTCTTCTTGGATGCTCTGAATGTCTGTGTGACCCCAGGGACCCCAACATGTGCAACTCATAACAAGACACCATGCAGCAACTTCCCCTCTGGTCACACCAGCCTCCAGCTTCTCATGCTCTAGAGTTGCCTATAAAGGGACAAGGATACAGGATGGACTCCCGAAGGATGCAGGCAGCAGCACTTGCCCCATTCTATCTTGGCTTTGCCCTCTTCCAGCCCATCATCAATGATTTCCCCATGCATTCCCCATGCTGCCCTAGTCCACCATCTCCTCACCACAAGCCTCAGTTCACAAGTCTTGTCTGTATCACAAGACTCAACCCTCAGCCTTTCTGCCTTTTAGAATTGTTTCTCGGTGCTCTGGACAGATGTCTAAACCACATCACTTAAGCCTATGGTTGAGATTCCCCACATGAAAGCAAAAAACTTCACAGAAGCTTTCGAAATACTCCAAGCTGCTCCCCAAACTTCCCAAGAACTTGTAACTGTCCTAGCTAGGCAGAAGAGGACTAGGACCCACTTTTAGTGGGGAAATTGAGGTCTGATGCATTCATTCAGTTCAGTTCAGTTCAGTCACTCAGTCATGTCCAACTCTTTGCGACCCCATGGACTGCAGCACACCAGGCTTCCCTGTCCATCACCAACTCCCAGAGCTTGTTCAAACTCATGTCCATCAAGTTGGTGATGCCATCCAACCATCTCAACCTCTGTCATCCCCTTCTCCTCCTGCCTTCAATCTTTCCCAGCATCAGAGTCTTCTCCAAGTAGTCAGTTCTTCGCATCAGGTGGCCAAAGTATTGGAGTTTCAGCATTCATTAACAAGATGCAAATGCCAGGTCCGATTGGTTCCTAGGATGAGCCAAATGACAGAGTCCTTTGACTCTCACAAGGAACTCCACTCTTCGGGTGATGTACAGAAGGTGGCATCTTGCTGGCAAATGTCTCTGTGGACCAGATGAAGTTCCCCCAAAAGAGACGGAATAAGGGCTGCCTGCTCCAATAGCTGTATTCCCTGAAGAGGGAGCCAGAGACTGAGAACAAGACAGGCAGAGATTCAAAGCAGTAATTCAAATTAAAGAAGAAATGCTGTTTCCTTGGTTCATTTTGTGTCTTACCCTGCAGCCCTGAGCACTGATGTCTCCACCAACTTCTGGCTGGCCGCCCTCCGAGGGGGAAAGAAATTGACTTGGCTTTTCTGGGGCTCTTGATAGCCACTTCCTCATGGTTAGGGTAATTACTTCAGTGCCTGCTGCTTCTCTTATTTCTACTCAGAGTCACCACAAATTTGTTGATGATCATGGTAGTACCCGCAGCCTTCTACCCTGGTATCATATCAGGATCATTCCCACTTCCTAGAAACAGGCAAGGGTTGTGGAGGAAGACAACCCATGGGACGTGGGATGAAGAGCAGATAAGCACAGATAGCAGGTTTATTTCTTTCTGGTTTTTTCCTCTTCCCAGAATG
Source organism: Cervus elaphus (assembly GCF_910594005.1). Taxonomy (NCBI): domain Eukaryota; kingdom Metazoa; phylum Chordata; class Mammalia; order Artiodactyla; family Cervidae; genus Cervus; species Cervus elaphus. Next base: position 87,244,925 of record NC_057819.1, read on the forward strand.
TTTTGCATCTTGCTTTTTAATATTTAATATTAAAAATCAAGTCTGTCATGGGCATAGAGAACATATATGTGGTACCATAGAAGAAAGGGGAATGGGATGAATTGGGAGATTGGGATGGACATATATACACTATTATGTATAAAATAGATAACTATTGCAAATCTACTATCTAGCACCAGGAAATCTACTCAATGCTCTGTGGTGACCTAAATGAGAAGGAAATTCAGAAAGAGGGGACATATGTAAACACACAGCAGGTTTACTTTGCCATGCAGCAGAAGCTAACACAACATTGTAAAGAAACTATACTCCCATAAAAATTAGTTTTTAAAAAAAATTAAGTCTGTGAATGTCACTCTATTTGTTTAAGAGGCTGGCATTAGGGTCCTAAACATTAGCCTTTATGTCTATCAGTGGATTTGCTCTATTATTCTAACACTGTAGAGTACGTAGTTTAGTGTCGGTTATTTTATCATAGATAAGCTACCCCAAATAACACTGTCCTTAAAGTTTTCCCCATTTATGAGTTCATTTCCATAGTGTACATTCTGAAAAAATAGAATTTCTGGTTCAGAATATGGGCATTTTTAAGTCTGCTGACCCTCATCCAGCGTTCAATGCAGACTTCATTGTAGGGCTGTGATGGGTATTTGACAAATAGACCAGTTACTGGAAAGCTAATCCTGGCTTTCACCATCCTTGTACCTCCAGGCTTTCCAATTCTGTTCTCTCCACCTAGGAAGTGGTTAAGCTCACTTATCCTTCCTGAGGCTCAGTGGAGATTTTACCCATCACATTTAGACACTGAGGACGATTGTGGGAGTGTATCAGGGCCTCCCACTCTATGGAAGAAGGCTCTGATCACTCACTTCATAGAGAAATCTGTCACATGGAACGGAAACAGCTAAGGCTGATCCCTGGGCAGTGCCAACTTCTGGTCCATCTGGAGAAACAACTTCCTCATAAGCAACAAGCAAATTGGTAACTGAACTATGTGCTATGTGCTCCCTAAGCTCCTCTGGTAATCACAGGCAGCACTGGGTGGTAAACTTACATGATACGACTACACTTAAAATTCCACCATAGATACCTCTGACTTTTAAATTCCCGCAGCCCAGGACATCTAGAAAAAGAAGAGAAGACAGCTCACATTCCAGAAGGAGACACGCAGCAGTGAGTTCCCAAGCCCCTTCTCAGCTCTGCCCACACTCTCCTGCCTGCCTGTCCAGCATCATGAAGGTCTTCCTGGCTGCCGTCTTTATCCTTCTCTGCACCGTGGCCCTCTGCTCCTATGCACAAGGTAAGTCTGCTATCTGCTCTCCATTATCAGTTGCTACTCATACTCGAGTCCAAAGTCCAGCCCGCGTGCCGTGGCTTAAGAACCCTCATGTGAAATTAAAGAACGTTGAATGGGGTTTCAAAAATGACATGGTTGCTTTTTTCAAGATGCTTCAAAAGGAGTGTATTGATTTGGGCTGCGGGTTGGAGTTAACAGAGGTTTTATCCTACATTTTAGGTGAGAAACTTGAAGTCTAATGTGTTTGCTTGTTAGCATGAGGTAGAGGGGACTTCCTCGGTGGCTCAGTGGTAAAGAATTTTGCCTGCTATGCAGGAGATGCTTGAGATGCTGGTTTGATCCCTGGGTTGGGAATTTCCCCTGGAGGAGGGCCTGGCAACCCACTTCAGAAGTTTTGCCTGGAGAATCCCATAATCAAAGGATCCTGCTGGGCTACAGTCCGTGGGGTCACAAAGAGTCAGACACGACACAAGTGACTTAGCATGCACTTATGCTTTAATTGATCAGGAAAACATTTCCACAAAAGAAGCTGGGAGTAGGAAGTAGACTATCTATGGTTTAGCTCCCTGTAGAGAAAGATAGAGACCAAATGAAGAGACAAGTCCAAAGACAAGACTAGGGATATTAATGAGAAACCAGCAAATGAAAGAATCAAATGATTCCCAGTGTTCCTGACCCTCTGGGGCTTGCCTTCACTCCTGCATAACTGTTATTCTTGTTCCCGTACAGAAAGGGTTTACACCCCACCCACTTGCTGCTTCACCTACATCTCCGGGAAAATCCCCCACAGAAATGTGGTTAACTATTTTAAGACCAGTAGCAACTGCGCCAGACCTGGTATCATGTAAGTGTCAGTCCTTCTGTTCAGCCCTGGGGAGACTCATGACATGGAGGCGGGGGTGAGGAGTATCCACAGGGGTCAGAGCAGGGAGCAGATCTCAAGAGCACCAGTTCATGGAAAAGGGTCGTCGTGGGAAGGTGCTCAGCACTCTTGGGGCCTTTTGTGCATTCAGGTCACTGGGCTGTCTCCTGACATGGGGTGAGGGCTGCAGGGAGCCAGGGAGGATGTGGCCAGAAGTAGAGGGAAGAGAGAAAAGGAAGGGACAGCAGAAAGGAGGTGGCCTGAGGTTATCTCCATAAATCCCACAGGGATGAAGATGCAGAGGCCACAGGTGGTCAAAACCATCCCTACTCATTCTCTGTATTATACGTCTGCCCTCTCCACAGCTTCCTCACCAGAAGGGGCCAATATGTCTGTGGCAATCCTGCTGACAGCTGGGTCCAGAAATACATCAGGGACCTGAAGAAGAGCCCCTGAGTGGGGCAGAAGGAACCCACTGAAATGTGGATAGAGATTGGGCAGCAGGGACCTGAACCAGGGGACTGCAAGCCCAGAAGTTCCCTCTCCCATGCGTCCCTCTCCCCTCCACTCACCACATTCTGGAAACTTTCTTTACTTTAGTTGAGCTACTGAAATGCTGTAAATCATTTTATTCACTTGTTGCTTTCTCTGAGAAATCCTATGATTTCCTCTCAATGAAATCCCTCTCATTCCCAAGCCCCTTCCCAGTCAATCACGCAGAGGCTGATGGGTAATGATTTACACTCCTGTCTCTGGGTAGACCTTGGACCACATCCATCAACAGATGCTTATTGAGTTTTTCTGAGACTTTTCCTCTGTTAAAAATGTTAGAATAATAAAAATTATTCTTGTTTCTTAAATATATTTTAGACTTTTGGCTTCACTTTTTTTTCCCCTGTGATAAATCAGTTTCACTGGTTGGAAAGAATAAGAAAGAATGCTTAGAGGCATCTGAGCAGAAAGGGAAGTCAAGAGAATGAGGATAAGTGTCATTACAACCACACCAGCTTTATACCAGCGAAATACTTCTTGTAGACCAGGAAAAAAGCAAAGGATTAAAAACAAATGCAAACTAACGTGCACCAAGGAAATCCATCACTTAAATAGAAGACATTACTTTGCCAACAAAGGTCCGTCTAGTCAAGGCTATGGTTTTTCCAGTGGTCATGTATGGATGTGAGAGTTGGACTGTGAAGAAAGCTGAGCACCGAAGAATTGATGCTTTTGAACTGTGGTGTTGGAGAAGACTCTTGAAAGTCCCTTGGACTGCTAGGAGATCCAACCAGTCCATCCTAAAGGATATCAGTCCTGGGCGTTCATTGGAAGGACTGATGTTGAAGCTGAGACTCCAATACTTTGGCCACCTCATGTGAAGAGTTGACTCATTGGAAAAGACCCTGATGCTGGGAGGGATTGGGGGCAGGAGGAGAAGGGGATGAGAGAGGATGAGATGGCTGGATGGCATCACTGACTCGATGGACATGAGTTTGAGTAAACTCCGGGAGCTGGTGATGGACAGGGAGGCTTGGTGTGCTGTGATTCATGGGGTCGCAAAGAGTTGGACATGACTGAGTGGCTGAACTGAACTGAAAGCATTCGAGCATGCATATTTATGCATTTTAATAAATTCAGCTCTCTTAAGAATAAGGACTAACAGCTTTTGAGGACTTGCTATGAACCACAGCCTGTACTAAGGGATTTACATGCATGGTCTATTCTTCAGAATCACTGTGCTGTGTGTACTCTGAGTATCTCCCTTTGACATATGAGAAAACAGTTTCAGTGAGCTTGTCCAAGGTCACACAGCTAGTAACGCTGTGGTCAAATCTGCAGACGAGAGCAAGACCCACTCTCTCCACTAAACACTAAGAAATTGTGTCTCAGAGTTCCACTTGAAGCAGATTTACCAGGAATGCACAATTCCCTGGCAAGAGACAGACTATCTCAGTGAGCCAGAAGTGAGTTGTTGGTTAAAGAAAGGATAGAAATCCAGAGATAGCCTGGCACTGAGACCTCTTCTAGACTGAGGATGTTTGCAGTTCAGAAAAGGTGGCTAAGAAGGTGAGCTGAACCTTTCTCAGCCTTACTGGACTGGTGGAGAACAAAGTACCAGGCTGCCCAAATGAAGGAACCACAAGAAACCATCTTCTGTCTGGGCTGATGCCTTAGGAGGAAAAGTAAACGAGAAGGAAGCCATCCCTTGAACAAGAGGAGGCAAGCTCCCATCATTTGGGGAGTTTAGAAAATCTCAAACTCATTGAATATTTTTAAATACAATCCCAGATGCTGGTGCCACAAATGCCTGACAAGGAAGCTTGAGCTTTTTGGTGACTGGAAGTTATCGTGAGTATCCTTGCAGATATGTAAAAGTAAAAAATGTATTCCGGAACCAATAAATGCAAAAACTGAAATAAAACCTCAGAACAGGTTAAAACCAACAGAGGAAATACCGGTAAAGTTCAAACAGATCAAAATGAAGCAAGGGGAAACAAAAAACTAAAAAATACAAAAGAGAGGGTAAGAGCCACAGAGGATAGAGCAGGGCATCTGTCGTCTGGGCGACTAGAATCTCAAAACAAGAGGAGAAATGGGAGTTTGTTGTATGACTCAGGGAACTCAAACAGGGGCTCTGTGACAATCTAGAAGGGGGAGAAGAGAGGGAAATGGGAAGGAGGTTGAGGAGCGAGGGGACACGGGTGTAATTATGGCTGACACTTGTTGATGTTTGACAGAAAACCACAAGCTTCTGTAAAACAATTATACTTCAATTAAGAAATAAAGTGGCAAAAAAAAAAAAAATAAGAGGAGAGAGAATGAGACAGCAAATGGATCTGAAGAGATAATGGCTAACAGTTTTACAAAAAAGATGAGAGATATAATTCTGAAGATACAAGCAGGGAGGGCATTACCCCCACTGCTATCAATGGGCCAAGTTTTATATCAGCCACTCCTACCCTCAGTCCTAGCTGGAAAAGGAGAAATACCACTGATGCTGGTCCCTGTCTCACCAGCCAATCCTGATGGCTTGATGAATAGTGTGTTCTCTGGGACTTCCCATAGAATATAATGTGGATGGTCTTTCAGCCTCACATGGTACATCTACTCCACCATGCCCACTTCCACAGTCATTTTCATCCCTTCCTTCTCCATCTGTCATGAATTCAAATATTTTAAGTTCACTCCACATGAGTCATTGATTTCTCTAGGATTCTGGAGCTTTCCTGGCTGCAAAATCACACCAACCTCTGGGATCCTTACCAGGAAGTAATAGCCTACATCCAGAAAGAGTACTCTTAAGTCAATAAGTTCCCCCTAATCCATTCTTGTGTTCCAGCTTCCTTGATCAAGCACCCTCAAAATCGAGACCCAAGATACTCTTCCAGCTCAGGCTGATACATGCATGCTAAATTTTGCTGTTCCTTTGGAGTTTAGTTCCTTTCCTCTCTTATCAGAAATATAATTTACTGACATGAGAAGACTATGTAACAAAAAGATATGGAAAATATGAATGGTCCTATATCTATTAAGGAAATAACATCAGTAATTTAAATTCTTTTGCAAAAAAAGAAATAATCTTCACACCTAGTTGGCTTCAAAAGCACATTTGGCTTCAAACATTTATTGACAAGATAATGGAGAGAGAATAGTCTTTTTAACAAATGGTGCCAGAGAAACTAGACATCCACAGACCAAAAACAAACAAAACAAAGACATCTTGACCTTCACACCTTACACAAGAATTAACTCAAAATGGATCGTGGACTTAAATGTAAAATGAAAACCCACAAAACTTTTAGGAAAAAAAAATGAGAAAATCTTCTGGACCTAAGACAAAGCAAAAACTTCTCAGATTTGACATCCAAAATACAGCCCATAGAAGGAAAGATCTATAAACTGGACCTCATCAATTTTAAATTTTTGTTCTTCAAAAGACCTTGTGAAGAAGAAGAAAAGACAAACTATAGAAAGGGAGAAAAGTCTGCAAACCACATATTTAACAAAGCACTTATATTTGGAATATATAAAGAACAATCAAATCTTAACATTAAGCAAACAAATGAACAATGAAATTAGAAAATGGATCAAAGTCACGAGCAGGCATGTCAGTGAAGGATATATACAGATGGCAAATAAGCAATGGTGGTGTGATTGTGTTTTTTTAATCTTTATTTTTTTAAGATATTGACTGAAGTAGTGCAGTAGGCAGAATAATGACCCCTCTCTCAAAGAAGTCATGTCCTAATCTCTGGAAACTGTGAATATGTTACATTACATAGCACTGAGGAATCAAAATAGCCTTAAACTGATTTCAGATAGGGAGATTACCCTGGGTTATCTGTATGATCCAGTGTCATCACAAGGCTCCTCATAAGGGTAACAGGAGTGTGAGTGTCTGAGTGAGGCAATGTGAGGAAGACTTGATGGGCCATTGCTGGCTACAGACAAGGAAAGTGGCACAACCTTTAGAAGCCATAAAAAGCAAGAAAATGGATCTTCCCTTGTAAGTACAGGCTAAGTTTCTTCAGTTGTGTCCAATTCTTTGCAACCCTATGGACTGTAGCCCACCAGGTTCCTCCGTCCACAGGGATTTTCTAGGCAAGAATACTGGAGTGGATTGCCATTTCCTTCTCCAGAGGATCTTCTCAGTCCAGGGATCCACCACACACCCTTCATGTCTCTGCATTGGCAGGCGGATTCTTTACCACTAGTGTCACCTGGGAAGCCCCAAATAGCAGAGGAGGGCATCCCTCCAAAAAGGAAGGCAGCTTTGCAGATATCTTGATTTTAACCCAGTGAGACTCATTTCAGACTTCTGACTTCCAGAACTGTAAGAGAATACATTTGAATTGTTTTAAGCCACTAAGTTTGGGGTCATTTGTTACAGCAGCAACAAAAAGCTAATGCAACTGAATCACTGTGCTGTACGCCTGAAACTTACATGATACAGTAAATCAATTCTACTTCAATTTTTTAAATAAGTAAAAATAAAAATAAGAAGCTAACACAAATACTTATAGATAACATGATACTATAGTGGTTTTAAAACATGGCCAAGATTTCTTTGACACTCCTCTCATGCAGAAACAGGGATCTAGAACCCCTCTCCTTGAATCTGATCAGGCTTATGACTGCTTTGACCTATAGATTATGGTAGAAGAGATACAATAGGACTTCTGTGACTAAGTCATAAAAATCCAGGCAGCTTCTACCTTATTCACTTGGAACACTCATCTTTGAGCCTTAAGACTGCAATCTAGAAGGGCAATATGTACACAGCTCCAGTGAAATTCCCAGCCCAGGCACAGCATGTGACCAAGGAAGCCGTTGTAGAAGTGGATCTTCCAGCCCAGATGGTGAGGGCTATTTCTGACCTGGACTGCTGGTGGCATCATCGTTGATATCACATCTGTGTGGTCAGATCAGTTGTGAAAGAACGTCAGCACCTTCTGCTCTGTGGGGAGCAGCAGTTAGCACACACTTCACAGATCTATCTGTCCCTGAAGGGGGCCTGCTGCAATACCAGCTCCTGGCCACCCTCTAACTAGGAAATCATTTCTTCAGAAGGACCTCAAAGAACAAGCAATTTCATCAGAAGTGTTTCCAACCAATGGAGAAATTGAGATATTCGTGCAAATACTCTGAACACCCCTCTGTTAACCAAAGGGTGTTGACAAGCCTGGGTTGTGCAATGGACAGCATGACACCAACACTGTGATTAAAATATTCCCCCCTGTCACCCCCAGTTTCCGTCTTCAATGCCGTGAGGTTTTCTCTCTACAAAGAGAATTGGCAATGGCTTGAACCCAAGAAGGAAGTCACTCTTTCCAGAGGGTCCAGGCTTTCATATTCTACCAAGTGGTTCAGAAAGGAAGAGCAAGGGAGGTTAATTTCACCTTATAGATAAGATAATTGAGGCCAAATTCACCAAATTAATTGGCAAGAGGCATACTCCAGGTCTATTTATTTCTCACTGGGCCAGTTAAGTTCAGATTCATGTGAGTTACTCCCAAAAGCCCTGGTGTCTTGGAGACAGAAGAGACAGCCCAGGTTTGATCCCTGTTATTTTTAGTGACATCATGGGCTAGATGAAATTCCCTCCCCGCAGAGATGGTAGGCCAGATAAGGTATTTTCACGTACTGGTTCATTTAGTCCTCAGAATATTACTAACGATGCAAATTTTATTGCACCCCCAGTTGATAGAGGAGGAAACGAAAGTTCAGAGAGTTTAGATGAACTTCCTTATGGCTGTGCTGTTAGCAATGCTGTGTAGTTAGCAATTTTGAATCAACCTGGGTCCATCCATGTCCCATGCTCTTAACCATCAGATCCCTGTCTCTCAATGTGTGGTTCCACCTGAAACAGTTTTAATCTGACATTCCCTGTTTCAGTTGGTACTCTGCTTGCAGCTAGCCAAGAGATCATCCTCCTGGGTGGGCAAAGGTAAGATGATTCAAGTCCCTCTCCCCACTGTGGCAGCTTGGCTTGACGCGTGCTTATCAAACAAAAGTCAGAGTATAGGCAAAGTCTCTCTCTCTGCCATCCCTCTCCTTTCCCCTTACCCCTACTCAGATACATTCAGGGCACATCAGCAAATATATTGTCTATGTTGAAATCTACCTAGGTTTTGAGATGACTCCCGCTATCCTTCACAGCACCTCCAATCTCTACAAATATTTCCCTTGGTGTTTCCTCATCTGCATTTATGGGAGTGGTGAAGCAATAACATTCCCTCCCCAGGGCAATGATTCTCTCCCCGTCTCTTCAATCTCCGGCTCCAGTAGTCTGGAAGGATGAAAAGAGATACAGGGATAGTCCTGCCATCTCCAGGGGATGTTGTCTCTGGAAGGGATATATGGAATTGTCTTTTGGGGGTGAGACAACAGTTTTTTGCAGGGTGAATTTCCAACCAACGTCTTATTAAATTACATAGAAAATTTCAGGAAGATGGAGAGCAGTGACACTGCCTAGTGCTGGGAAATAAAGGAGAAGAATTACTCATAAAATTACAGCAGAATTCTGCAACTTAGGCAATCACAAGTATGGCCCCAATTTTAGGAAAGATATACCCAACTTGTGTAATGGTTAATATTCTTCACATATCAAAAATTTAGAAAAATAACAAACATATTACATACCTAAGTGTATAGAACACACAATTTTGCTTTTAAAAGAAATTAAAATGTCTCCTTTTCCTTTTCTCATTATTTTTCCTTACTACTCTTAGTCCATCCAGAGGAGGTTTGATGGCACTGAATACAGCAGGTAGCCAGGGAGCTTGGGGTGCAAATGAAGAGTGAGCTCCATGCCACATTCTCCCATCTCCAGACAAGGTCATGGCTCCATCCACATCAGAACATTTACATTTACTTCCTCAGACATCTCACTATTTTTTCTCTTATGTCCAAAGACTTGTACACAAATGTTTGTTCAAGTTTTATTGAAATACCCCCAAGTTTCGTTCCAAATAGAACTCAAATAGCTTTCAAGTGGTGGATGGATAAACAAATTGTGGTGCAGTTATTCTGCTATAACACACATTCTTAAAAATCACTGCAATGTGAGAAATTGTGCAATAAAAACCATAGGGCTTCAGGGAAATAGGGTTGGGACACAACACTCAAGCACTTCCTCAATGACACACTGGAAAAACTAGGAATCTAATAAAATAATAGTACAACTTTATATATGTGAAATAGTTAACATAAATAAAACAGTAAATATGACACTTTGAAAAAAACCCAAAGTTTGCTTGTGGAAGTGAGAGTCGGAGGGTTGCAGCTTGTAAGTTATTGTGAAGTTGTAGAAGGAGGGTTGTCTAAAATCAGAAACTTGTAATTCGAGTTGTGGATGGGTATGGCTCATAACATACGCAATGAACTGAGGTAGATGGTAGGCATTTGAGAGTGTGTGTGTGTGTGTGTGTGTGTGTGCGTGCATGCTGTAGTAATATATACCTATGAGGCCTGTTCACCTAGTGTTTTTCACGGATAAAATCACATGCAAGCAAATGGAATAACTTGTTTTATGCTTAAATTGTTTCCTAATGTGTCAATCATATTAGAATAAATTCACATTTTCTAAAGAAGTATTATAGCAGAACTAACTATACATTCACACAGTGGTATATTACTCAGCAACAAAAAAGAGTCAACTACTGATACAGGCAAAAATATGGATACATGTCAGGAGCATAACATTAAGAATCCAGACTGAAAAGGCTACATATGGAATTATTCCAGTAGGATGAAACGATAAGGACAGAAATCTGATCAGTGGCCAGTATAAATTAAGAGATGGGAATTTCATCAGAGACACTAAAAACCTTTAAAAAAGATCAAAGAGGAATGTTAAAAATGAAAAACAAGATCTTATAAGTGAAGGGTACATTAGCTAGGCTAACAGCAGACTAGACAGAGCAAAGAACCGGTAGACTCGAAGATAGATCAATAGAAAATGTCTAAATAAGATACCAAAAGTGACAAAGTGTTGAAAATAAGAAGAGTGCATTCAAGATATGTATAAAAGTACCAAATAAAGAAATAAATATGTATTTATTTATTTAATGTAAATATTTATGTAAATTTAATGTAAATATTTATTTAATAAATATGTGTTTATTTATTATAAATATTGTTTGTCGGAGTATCAGAAAGGGTGAGAGAATTAGGAAGAAAAAAAAGAGTCGAAATTCTTAAACTACAGATCCACTAAGCTCAGGAGCCCCAAGCAAGATAAATACAAAAAGCAACTACGCACAATAAAATCAACTTCAGAAAATGCAAATACACTATACATATTCATGTGTACATGGGACATTCACCAAGACACACTATTTCTGGGCCAAGAAACAAGTCTCAATAAACATCCAAGAATTACAATAACACAGAGTATATTCTCTGACCATAGTAGAATTGATTAAATCTGATTGATCTAATTAGAAATCAAAAGCCATAAAATATATAGTAAACACTCAAATATTTGGAAATAAAGAATGCAGTTCTAAATTACTCATGCAGCAAAGATAAAAATCACAAGAGAAACAAGAAAATATTTTTAACTGAATGATGATGAAAACACATGATATAAAAACCTGTCATTTTGAAACTAAAGCAGACCTACAAAAGAATTTAGAGCTTTTAATATTTCTATTCAAAACCAGAAAGATATAGAAAAACTAAATAAATCGTTCACCTTATGAAGCCAGGAAGAATTGAGCAAGTTAAGCCCAAAGTAAGTTCATAGAAGAAAAGAAAAAGATTGCCAAGCAATGAAACAGAAATCAGAAAAGAGAAAAATCAGTGAAGTCAAAAATTGGTCATCTGGAAAGATTAATGAAATTGATAAATCTTGTTGTTTCTCATACTTTTCTCATTGGGTCCCTCATCAATTTCCCATTAGAGACCAGCAGCTTATCCTTCTATCCTGTTGCTATGTCAAAGCCAGTCCTCCTGACTCTCCATGGCAGAGACATCTTGAAGGACATGGAGTGGGCACAGTCCACAAAGCACAGACAGGTGGGTGAGGAAACATCCTGGAAAGGACCAGCCCCGTGGGGCCCTGCTAGGTGTGCAGGACACAGGAGAGGTCCCTGGGAAGTTTTTGCATAGGCCCAGGGCCTACCAGGGGTCAAGGAAGAGCTACCTTTGTGCAGAGGACAGGAAGTGAGCCCCCATGAGCAATGAAACAAATGTCTAGGGAGTCTTGGGGCTTGAGGAAATAGTTCTCACTCTGAAATTAAACTGAATCTGAAATCCCCAGTACAAAGAGAAACACAGAGTAGAAAGGGAAAGAATCCCACAGATATTCTGCTCCTAAACTGTTTCTCTTTTATGCATTTTTTCCTTTTACCACTGTTTCCTCCATATAAGAGACTGGAAAGTCTGTGCCAACCCCAGCAAGGTGTGAATCCAGGAAAACATCAGCAATTGGAATTGGACACCTGAGGGGTCTACAATCAGCAGGGAAAGAGTTAGAGACGTGAACAGATTGGCTACAGGGACCTGAGCCCGGCAAGGTCCCTGAGATCTCATGAACCACTTCCAGACAAACTCTAGGACTCAGTTTCCCTTTATGTTAAATTTATCTATGCTATGTTCCGGTTGTAATTCCTTTCCAACTTCAAATTGTATTATTTACAAAATGTGCTGAAATATCATGGCCTGCTCTCACATCCCCTCACCTTGCCCCTTCAGTCACACAGGGATTTCAGCGTCTGCAATCAGCTGGGTCCAGGGCAGACATTGTAAGAAATTTATCAAACCAGCAATATTTATTGACTATGTGTACCCAGTTGTGGATTCTGGATTTGGAAAGAATAAAGTTGTCCTTCCTTCCATCCTCCTGTGTGTCTCCCTCTGAATTTAATTAAATATTAAATTTGAGAAGTATTAATAGTAGAGTGCTGGCACTGTGTCTGGGTCCTGTGGCTTTGGAAAATGCTGTTGTCAGCCTGTATAGTAAAAGTGTTACAAAAAGAGTATGTGGGGTCCAGCTGTTCACTGCTCAAAAGCCAATTAAACAGGTCAGGTGGGTAGAAAGGAAAGCTTACTTTCTTTCAGATCCTGGCAACTGCATGGAGGGTGGGGGTGCTGAGCAGACATTTGTCCAAAGACTGACTCCCCATCACTGGCAACCAGTGGGGCAAGAGCGCTTACATTCAGAAGGAGGGGGCTATATGTAGAAACAGCACAGTCAGCTCTGACAGTCATCTTCAAGTTGGTCATTGGTGGTGCGACCAATGTCATCTTGGTTGTTTTAGGTACAGTTAATCTTCAGTTCCAGGGTCGGTTTGTTTCCACTTCTTTGGGGTCAGTTCTCAGAATTGTGGCAGCTTATGTGGTGGGTACAGTCTGGGTCATCATGTAATTAAAGTATTGGGGTTTCAGTATCCATAAGATAGCTCACAGGATATGGTTCAGAATATTAGCTACAGTCCTTGAGAAGGAACTAAAGGTCCTTAACTATGCTTAATGACTATGTTATTATCATTTGATCTCCTTTGACAGCTTCCCTCTGTTTTTTCATTTCTCATTTCTCTGATTAAACTTATTCTCTAAACAGAAAGAGAAATTAAGGAAACAATACCATTCACCATTGCAACAAAAAGAATAAAATACTTAGGAGTATATCTACCTACAGAAACAAAAGACCTATACATAGAAAACTATAAAACACTGATGAAAGAAATCAAAGAGGACAAATAGATGGAGAAATATACCGTGTTCATGGATTGGAAGAATCAATATTGTGAAAATGAGTATACTACCTAAAGCAATCTATAGATTCAATGCAATCCCTATCAAGCTACCAATGGTATTCTTCACAGAACTAGAACAAATAATTTCACAATTTGTATGGAAATACAAAAAACCTCGAATAGCCAAAGCAATCTTGAGAAAGAAGAATGGAACTGGAGGAATCAATCTGCCTAACTTCAGGCTCTACTACAAAGCCACAGTCATCATGACAGTATGGTACCGGCACAAAGACAGAAATATAGATCAATGGAATAAAATAGAAAACCCAGAGATAAATCCACATACCTATGGACACCTTATCTTCAACAAAGGAGGCAAGAATATACAATGGATAAAAGACAACCTCTTTAACAAGTGGTGCTGGGAAAACTAGTCAACTACTTGTAAAAGAATGAAACTAGAACACTTTCTAACACCGTACACAAAAATAGACTCAAAATGGATTAAAGATCTAAATGTAAGACCAGAAACTATAAAACTCCTAGAGGAGAACATAGGCAAAACACTCTCTGACATAAATCACAACAGGATCCTCTATGACCCACCTCCCAGAATACTGGAAATAAAAGCAAAAATAAACAAATGGGACCTAATGAAACTTAAAAGCTTTTGCACAACAAAGGAAACTATAAGCAAGGTGAAAAGACAGCCTTCAGAATGGGAGAAAATAATAGCAAATGAAGAAACAAAGGATTAATCTCAAAAATATACAAACAACTCCTGCAGCTCAATTCCAGAAAAACAAATGACCCAATCAAAAAATGGGCCAAAGATCTAAACAGACATTTCTCCAAAGAAGACATACAGATGGCTAACAAACACATGAAAAGATGCTCAACATCACTTATTATCAGAGAAATGTAAATCAAAACCTCAGTGAGGTACCATTACACACCAGTCAGAATGGCTGCTATCCAAAAGTCTACAAGTAATAAATGCTGGAGAGGGAGTGGAGAAAAGGAAATCCTCTTACACTGTTGGTGGGAATGTAAACTAATACAGCCGCTATGGAGAACAGTGTGGAGATTCCTTAAAAAACTGAAAATAGAACTGCCATATGACCCAGCAATCCCACTTCTGGGCATACACACCAAGGAAACCAGATCTGAAAGAGACACGTGTAGCCCAGTGTTCATCGCAGCACTGTTTATAATAGCCAGGACATGGAAGCAACCTAGATGCCCATCAGCAGATGAATGGATAAGAAAGCTGTGGTACATATACACTATGGAATATTACTCAGCCATTGGAAAGAATTCATTTGAATCAGTTCTAATGAGATGGATGAAACTGGAGCCCATTATACAGAGTGAAGTAAGCCAGAAAGATAAACACCAATACAGTATACTAACGCAAATATATGGAATTTAGAAAGATGGTAACAAAAACCCTATACGCAAAATAGAAAAAGAGACACAGATGTACAGAACAGACTTTTTAGACTCTGTGTGAGAAGGTGAGGATGGGATGTTCAGAGAAAACAGAATTGAAACAAGTATACTATCAAGAGTGAAACAGATCACCAGTCCAGGCTGGATGCATGAGACGGGTGCTCAGGGCTGGTGCACTGGGAAGACCCAGAGGGATGGGATGGAGAGGGAGGCAGGAGGAGGGATCGGGATGGGGAACACATGTAAATCCATGGCTGATTCATGTCAATGTATGGCAAAAACCACTACAATACTGTAAAGTAGTTAGCCTCCAATGAATAAAAATAAATGGAAAAAAATATAAAAAAAAAAAACAACTTATTCTCTGACTAAAGTTTTCCACAAACAAAAGGCAGGCAAAAGACATGGGTGGGGGGCAATGACCATAGGGTCCTACTCCATTTCAAAAGTATGCTTAGCCAAGGACCTAGCACACCTGCTCCTAAACACATCCCCCAAATACCCTTGCACATGTACACTGGGGAAGATGCACAAGAATACTCACAGCAGTCCTTTTGGCATTAGCATAAATAAATTAATAAAATCAATTATTAGCAAAAATTTAAATGGGAAAATGAAAAATACATCATGGTATATTCACATGCTGAAATACCGCCAGGAGTGAAAGAAAATGTACTACAGCTAGATACAGTAACATGGGTGAATTTCAGAAGCATAATGTTGAGAAAAAAATGCTATGAGAGAATACATATAATGATTCTACTCACATAAAGCTCAAAAATATACAAAACTAAAAATACATTGTTTAAGATTCAAGTATACTTGGTGAAACTGCAATGGGGAAGGAACTTCGTATTCTCACACAAGTTAATCACCAAAGGGATATTGCTTGTAAGCTTAAATTATGTACAATGACCCATCTTTGGGAGCCCTGCCTCCCATGTCACGATCATCAAGCTAAAATACCATTATTTAGCTCATAGGAAACTTCCAGACCATGCCCCTCCTGTGAATGGCTGCCAGACAGGAGAAATTAGCACATCTCCTCTGGAGTCTGACCAAAACCAGTACCTTACTCCCTCCCCTTCCAGTGTAAAAGAAGGCTGAATTCTAAGTCAGGATACATGGTTCTTTGGGACACTAGTCCACCATCTTCTCCTTCTGTGGGTTTTCTACATAAAGTCACTATTCCTTGCCCCAGCAACTTGTCTCTTGATTAACTGGCCCATTTTGGGGTGAGCAGTATAAGCTTGGACTCAGTAATAAAAACACAGGAAAAGCAAGAGTATAGCATAGACTGTTTGGAAGAGAGATTGTTTGGAAGAAAAGGGAAGAGGGACAGAACTGCAGAGGGCCACATGGGGTTGTGGGTGCAGGAATGTTTGTTATGCTGTTTCTCTTCATTCTCAATCTTTGTTTTATGCCTCTGTGTGTGTGTGAAAGAGAGAGAGAGAGTCACTCAGTTGTGTCCTACTATTTGAGACCCCATGGACTGTAGCCCACCAGACTCCTCTGTCCATGGAATTCTCCAGGCAAGACTACTGGATTGGGTAGCCACTCCCTTCTCCAGGGAAATCTTTCCAACCCAGGGATCAAACCCACATCTCCTGCATTGCAGGCAGTTATCTGGAGCCACCAGGGAAACCCTATTTAATGCCTACTCAATGCTAAATAAAAGCAATTATAAAGCCATAACAATCAGGTTATAGAAAAGAACATTTAGTATGACCCCATTTTTTGTTTAAAGGCATATGTATTTAATATGTATAATGATTATATACAGAAAAATGACTAGAAAATTGCACATCAAAATATGAATAGTGGTAAACAATGAGTTTTTTCTTATAGTTTGATTTTCTTAAAAAGTCTATAAGAATTATGCACCATTTTTTAAAAAAAATTACCTTCAGCCACATATAGAATTTTATAATGAAATGATATTGCTCACAATATGTCAAAGCACAGGCTATGAAATTGATATTTCTGTGTATGATCCCAGCTCAGAGAAAGCATGCAGAGGCAAAAGAAAAAGACACATCTAAAAGTGATACTGTGTGACCACATAGAATTTCTGTTTAATTCATTTTGCGTAAGTATTTTCTAAACTCCTTCATAGTACTACTTTTTCAATAACAAATCACGATGAAAGCTTTTTGTTTGTCTCATTTTAAGAAGAATGAGCCAGGTGGTCCAGTAGTTAGGACTCTGATCTCTCACTGTGGAGGCCCTGGGTTCAGTAGCTGGTTGCGGAACTAAGATTCCACAAGCTGTGCAGTACGGCCAAAAAAAAGAAGAAGAATGTGCCAAAGCCTACTGCTTACTTAAACTTTCAGAGGACTCTATGCATCTTGCTCATGGCTTAATCTCTGGCACCTAGAAGTGCTCTACTCATAGGATGCATTCAATAATTATTTATAGAAAAAATGAAAGAGTAAACAAATGAATTGATGAGTAAATGAGTGAATTGATGAATAAACAGGTGGAAGGGATAAAGCACAACACTTGGTCTCCAATAGTTATTTGTCCTTCTCTGTCTGTTTCCTTCTCTTTCCATTATAGTCTAAAACGGCATAATTTCCATGGATGAGAAGAAATTGAAGCCCAAGATGGGTAGGAGATTGTACGATGTTTCATTCCTTGACTTGGATGAAGTCCTTTCCAGCAGCCCAGACACTTTACAGACTGATCATCTTTGTGGATTCTTAGGAGACAGGGAGGTTGTAGAATATAAGATGAACAAACAGCAACCGAGTTCTCAAAAAAGGAAGTGGAAAGAAGACAGATTCCATGAACTTGAGAGGGGTCATCCACCTCTGTCATGGGCAAGAGTCCATGCCTTTGCAGTTCTTGGTAAGAAATCCTTTGTTGGCATTTTGAAAAGGAAGTGTACACTGCAAGTCAGCATGGGTGCAGCTAGGGCAAGTGAGGCTGGACCAACTTCACTTCCTTCTTTGACAGCAATGAACTGCTGAGGAACTGTGGGCTGGAAAAAGCTGTGAGCAAAGGCTCTGGTCTCCAGCATTTAATACATTTCCTCCAGCTGCGAAAACAGTAAAACTCAGGAAACTAATGTAGCATCTACTGTGGGCTGGCACATTATCCCATGTGCCAGTGCAAAAAAAACAAAACAAAAACTTTACCCCCCCAAAAGTTACCAGCCTTAATCCTCCCCAGGCCTCCTGCCTCACTCCAGCCCTTCTTTTCTGAGTGGAGAAGTAGGGTCACTTATGCAAGGATAAAGCTTCAGGAGGTGGGTGCATGCTGCTTACAAAAGCACGGAAGGGAGAAAACTGAGTGTTACCAGGAACTTAGATTCAAGAGCTGAGGACTTGGCACAGGGACACAAGTGATGATATGAATGAATCAGCTTCTCCCCTCCTCCTGCCCATGTGTGTCCCCCACCTCCCCCACATCTGATGCTCTGTTCACCAAGGGACAAAGGCCAGTGTCGGCCACCTGCCCCATCCTGGTTCACACCCAGGAGCCCACAGTCAGCAGGGAGGACAAAGGCAGCCATCAGAGGCACCCACTACATACATCTCCATCTCTCTGAACTTACAAAGAAAGGGGAGAGGCCCTGCTCCCCCCTGGGCTCTCGTTTGCTGGGCAAAATCAGGCAGCTCAGACCCTCTCCATCCACCTACAGGGGGGACACTGAAGTCTCAGGGGAAGGAATCCATGGTCTTCTCTTCCTGCTTTCCCTTAAAGCAACTGACAAGAGCTCTTGTTACATCCACCCACCTGTTCTCCAGGATACAGCTACCTTCAAGGCCCACATGGATGAAATGGAAAGTAAACTGTCTAGTGACCAGACACAAAGGACCTGGACAATGGCCCTCACCTCCCTTCTCTTCAGTCACCTGCTCATCTGTCTATTCCTCAAATGTCCCAAACCCATTCCTCCTCTAGGTCTTGGCCTTGCTAGTCCCACTCCTAGGACACACCTCCCCCAATCTCCCCCAAGCAAGTCCAACTCATCTTCAACAAACCAGCCCCAGTGGAAGTGACACTCCCTCTGTAGAGGCTCCCCTCCACTCAACCCTCGGGTCTATCAGAACACCTTGGTTTATCCTCTTCCTAACTTTTAATTCCATCTCCTACTTACTCCCTGTTTGTCTGATTCTCCACTATAATTTGAGCATCTAAAAAGCAGAAACCTTCTTTTCTTGTCTGTCTCAGTATCACCAGGTTGTAGAAAGAATCTGGCATGCAGAAGTTCAATAAAGATCAGTTCAGTTCAGTCACTCAGTTGTGTCTGACTCTTTGAGATCCCATAGACTGCAGCACACCAGTCTTCCCTATCCATCACTAACTCCCAGAGCTTGCTCAGATTCAAGTCCATTGAGTCGGTGATGCCAACCAACTGTCTCATTCTCTATTGTCCCCCTCCTGCCTTCAATTTTTCCCAGCATCAGGGTCTTTTCCAAGGAGTCAGTTCTTCGCATCAGGTGGCCAAAGTATTGCAGTTTCAGCTTCATCATCAGTCCTTCCAGTGAACATTCAGGACTGATTTCATTTAGGATGGACAGGTTGGATTTCCTTGCAGTCCAAGGGACTCTCAAGAGTCTCCTCCAACACCACAGTTCAAAAGCATCAATTTTTCAGCACTCAGCTTTCTTTATGGTCCAACTTTCACATCCATAAATAACTAGTGGAAAAATCATAGCTTTGACTAGATGGACCTTTGTTGGCAAATAATGTCTCTGCTTTTTAATGTGCTGTCTAGGTTGGTCATAACTTTTCTTCCAACGAGTAGGCGTCTTTTTATTTCATGGCTGCAGTCACCATCTGCAGTGATTTTGGAGCCCCAAAAAATAAAGTCTCTCACTGTTTCCACTGTTTTCCTATCTATTTGCCATGAAGTGATGAGACCAGATGCCATGATCTTAGTTTTCTGAATGTTGAGCTTTAAGCCAGGTTTTTCACTCTCCCATCAAGAGACTCTTTAGTTCTTTTTTTCTTTCTGCCATAAGGGTGGTGTCATCTGCATATCTGAGATTATTGATATTTCTCCCGGCAATCTTGATTCCAGCTTGTGCTTCCTCCAGTCCAGCATTTATCATGATATTCTCTGCATAAAAGTTAAATAAACAGGGTGACAATATACAGCCTTGACGTACTCCTTTTCCTATTTGGAACCAGTCTGTTGTTCCATGTCCAGTTCTAACTGTTGCTTCCTGACCTGCATACAGATTTCTCAAGAGGCAGGTCAGGTGATCTGGTATTCCCATCTCTTCCAGAATTTTCCACAGTTTGTTGTGATCCACACAGTCAAAGGCTTTGGCGTAGTCAATAGAGCAGAAGTAGATGTTTTTCTGGAATTCTCCTGCTTTTTTGATGATCCAGCGGATATTGGCAATTTGATCTCTAGTTCCTCTGCCTTTTCTAAAACCAGCTTGAACATCTGGAAGTTCATGGTTCACGTATTGTTGAAGCCTGGCTTGGAGAATTTTAAGCATCACTTCATTAGCGTGTGAGATGAGTACAATTGTGCTGTAGTTTGAGCATTCTTTCGCATTGCCTTTCTTAGGGATTGGAATGAAAACTGACCTTTTCCAGTCCTGTGGCCACTGTGGAGTTTTCCAAATTTGCTGGAACCTTCTTACCCAGGCAAACCAGGGTGGTTGGCACCTTCCTTCTCTGTCACTAAACCATCCTGGCATCCTGAGCACACCCCCTGCAGCACACACTTAGGATGACAAGACACAACTGTATTCTGTAGATAGCACTGCCCTGCCTCTGGCTCCCCCAGCTCAGTCCAGAAGAAACCTGCCCTCAGTCTTGTCCTGGAGGCTGGCCTGGCTGAGCAGAGAGCCCAGGCCCCCTGCCTGGGTAGCTAAGGGTATGATGAAGCTCCATGGGCTGGGCAGGGGGCAGGGCGCTTCTGTTCCACGTAGGTGAAGGTTTGCAGTCCATCCTTGCTGGTGAGGCCCAGCTGTCCCAGGACCCCCTGGACCCTGCTCCTCCCCCCAGCCCCCATCAGGCCTGGAAGCTGTGCTCAGGGTGAACCCTGCACTCACCCCCACATCCCTCCCCTGGCATCCGGCCAGAGCTGCTGATTCTGAGACGGTCACCCGGCCTCTGAGCTCACGGTCCACACCTGAGGTCGGGCTCACTGAGCGGGCTTAACCAGGCTCCCAGGGGAGACCAGGAGAGGGGGGCCGTTTCTGACACAGCTCCTGGTCTCCGGGCCTCCCCCACCACCACCCTCAAGATATCAGCCAAATTGAAAGCCAGCGTCGTTCTCTGCCTTCCTCTTTTCTTTGCCTAAATTGACTGAGTTCTCATAATTTACATATGTCATTGGTCACAATTCCAAAGAATCAAAACTGCCACGCAACCTTAAATTTTTGGATCTTGTGACTTCCTGAGCAGCAGTCTCTTATAAAGGAGGCTCACAGCCCAAATTTCAAGGAGCCAGAGAACCCAGGAGTCCTCAGCCCAGCCCTGTTCCTGTTGCTGGTCGGCACCCAGAACGATGAGGGTCAGCCTGGCTACCCTGGCCTTCCTCCTCACTCTTGCCATCCTGCACTCAGAGGCTAATGAAAGTGAGAGCGGCTACTCTCATTGCTCTGAACAAAGAGAACTCAGGGGCTGGAGACTGAAGGTGGGGGTGGGCAGGTCGGGGGCTGCAGTGAGGAGGTGTGTGTGGTCTGGAAAACATGGTCTGGGGTTCCTGCCAAACAGACAGTGTCTTTCCCAAGGGTGTCTCCCCATTTCTGGTCAGGGCTCACTTCTGCCTCTCCTGGGCTGGGGAAAACCTGCCTCTGAAAACAGCCTTCCTGGCCTTTGGTCCCAGCCTCGAGAAGCTGACCCAGAGCCCTCCGGGTGTCTGCTCAGCTGCGTCCAGGCAGGAGCAGAATCTGGGCGAGAGGAAGCCACAAAGGATCGCACTCTCTTCATGGCTTAGACAGGGTCTGACCATATTTGGATGGTTGCCAACATTGAAAAACTGGAAACATTAAAAACCCCTATTGCCCCTTTCTTTCACAGATATGGAAGACCAAGCAGACACGAGCCCGAGTCTCCACAAGCTCACCTCCAACTGGGACTGAGGTGGGGGTGCTGCCCCCTTAGACAGGGGGCGCTGCCCAGGCCTCAGGGTGCCCACTGCCTGCCACACCCAGCTGCTGTCCGCGTGGTCTCGGGGCATTTGAGCCTGAGTCACCCAGGTCCACTTCCCTCCTCTCCCCGCAAGACCTGTCCAGTGTGTTCACAGCCCAGAGCCGTGTGCTGAGCTCTCAGTAAATACCTGTGCTACCGGAAGAGGAAGCAGCAGGTGACCGTGAAAGAGGCAGGGCCAAACCCCAGTGTCCTGACCCCCAGCTCACTGCCCTCAGCAGGCCTGCTTGCCTCTCTGCAGGGGGCTGGGGCCAGGGGAGAAGGTGGACCTGGGAGGAGGCTTCCCAGGAAACGACTCTCCTGAGCTGAATGTCTTTTCCTTTTTCCCTTAAACTTTTATTTTTGTATTGGGGTATTAACAATGTCGTCACAGTTTCAGGTGAACGGTGAAGGGACTCAACCATACATACACATGCACCCACTCTCCCCCAAACTCTCCTCCCATCCACGTAACATTGAGCAGAGTTCCCTGTGCTATACAGTAGGTCATTATTGGTTATCCTCTTTAAATATAGCAGTGCGTACATGTCCATCTCAAACTCTCTAACTATCCCTTCCCCTATCCTTCCCTCCTGGCAACCACAGGTTCATTCTCTAAGTCTGTGAGTCTCTGTTTGATCAGTTAATTTGTATCATTTATTTTTAGACTCTGCGTATAAGGGATGTCATATGATATTTCTCCTGTGTGAGACTTACTTCACTTAATACGTTGCTCTTGTTGCTATTCAGCCACCCAGTCATGTCCAACTCTTTGCGACCCCATGGACTGCAGCACGCCAGGCCTCCCTGTCCCTCACCATCTCCCTGAGTTTTCCCAAGTTCACTCAGTATGGCAACCTCTAAATCCATACACATTGCTGCAAATGATATCATTTCATTGTTTTTAAAGGCTTAGTAATCTTCCACTGTATGTATGTACCACATCTTCTTTACCCATTCCTCTATCAATAGACATTTAGATTGCTTCCAAGTTTTGGCTATTGTAAACAGTTCTCCAGAGCTGAATTTCGACTGAAATCAGAGACCAAACAATATTCCACACTAGGACTGCCATTTGACATCCTGCTAGTTCAATGGATGATGGCTATTTTCCAGGAATTTTGACTGTGAAAGAGCTTTTCACTGCTTTCCAATAATTTCAGTTATTGTCATATGACTTCTCATCTGCAAACGGGATCAGTGATAACTTCTCAAAGGGTGTGAGGAAGGGAGATGAGCCACATCAGGGACTAAGCCAGGCACCAGGCCTGTAGTAGAGTCTCAGCGCACATCTGCCTTGACTCACGAGGGGGTTACCTCCCGATAAACACACCAGAAGTGGAAAATACCGAAAGTTGAGAATGCATACCATGCACCGAACCTCTCAGACACCATAGCTTAGCCTCGCCCATCTCAAAGGAGCTCAGAATTCACCTTAGCCAACAGTTGGGGAACATCATCCAACACAAGCCTATTTTATGATGGAATGCTGTCTAGCACAGGTTGTGTTTTTGAACACTGTACTGAAAACAACCCACAGCATGGTTGTCTGGGTCCAGACTGGTGGTAAGTGCATCAGAGTTGACCCTGCTGATCCCACGCCCGACCCGGAGCTGCAGCTGCTCTGCCCAGCATCCCAAGAGAGGATCTATTCCAGGTATACATAAAAAGCTGACTCTGTGCCACTCGCTCAGGCAACACGCTGAAATGCACTGGGGGCAGAAGCAGATCATCTCTCCCCCGGAGCCTGGGTCTGGAAGCTCTGCTCTGGCCAGCTTTTGACCTGTGTCTTGTCTAGTTTTCCTGACCCACAGCTTCCTCGTCTGTTCTGTGGGGGTAATAAGGCCTTTATTGCACAAAATAATCATCAATATAAAAATCAGTTTGCACAGTAATTCCCCTAAGGCTATTATTTGCCATTTCAAGGACAATGGTTCAGAAAGGGTGGGTGTCCTGCCTGGAGTCACACAGCTTTCAGGAGAAACAAGGACAAGTTGAACTTTCAAGCCTCCTAGCCAAGGCCCTGCTCCTCTGAGCTGAGCAAACTTCCCGCTTCTAGCAGCACCCCGACCCCTACCCAGACCTGTGAGAGAGGGTCCTCTCAGATGCAGGGAACAGTCCCGCCCTGCTGTGGCCCACCCTGGACATCCACTAGCATTTTCATGTGGGAATTCTTCTCAGCATTTCTCAGGAAATTATATGGTTTTTCTAAATTCCAAGTCCCAAGAAAACTCAGTTGAGCAATTGAGGAAAATGGGCAAAAGTATTCTAGTTCTCTTAATGGAATAAAGCTTAACATTCAACAGAGAGATGTCACTGACTTAAAGGAATTTGCTGACGTCAGGTGTGAAAGCAGGAAACATTTGCCACATGGAGTTAAGGTTAAGATCAGCGTGTGGGCGGATGCGGACTGGAGCACAAACGGGAGAAGTGGTCTTGATCCAGCTTCTTGAGACCATTGTCCTGTTACACATGGGAGTTCACAGCTCTGTCTGCTGTTAAGAAATGCTAATAAGTTTGTAAAATTCATACACTTTCACAATCACTCAGCTGTGTCTGACTCTTTGCGACCCCATGGACTGTAGCCCACAGGCTCCTCTGTCCCTGGGAATTCTCCAGCCAAGAATACTGGGGTGGGTTACCATGCCCTCCTCCACGGGATAGTCCCAGGATTGAACCCAGGTCTCCTGCATTGCAGGCAGATTCTTTACCATCTGAACCACCAAGGAAGCCCAATTACATAAGAGGAAATACACAGAGAAAATGCATAAATGTCACAGAATACTAGGACATGAAACCAGAAACATTTGCTAATGTTTATATAAAATCTAAATTAGCTGAAGCAGGGGGCTTCCCCAGTGGTCCAGTGGTTAAGACTGTACACTTTCAATGCACGGGACACAGGTTTGATCCCTGGTCCAGGAACTGAGATTCCATGTGTTGTGTGGCCAGAGAGCAATATCAATTTGAATGAGAAAAACAAATTCAGGAGAAGCAGACTAGATATGTCCATCATTAAAATAGGAAATTAGCTCATATGAAGGAAGCATTTAGTACCCAAACTCCAACTGAATATGCATTTAGACATACTTTCAACAGTTGGGCCAATCCAGTATGGAAAAAAATGTTCTATGGAATATTTGCTACAAAACAAAGGTAAAGACTACAAGCAGTTTGCAATTGATGTTGCCTGTGGTTTAAATTTTTATTTTTGAATGAGAACTTTAAATATTTTAAATAGCTGTTGCACTTTTTTTGGTTTTTAAATGATTTTCATTGGCCTTTTATTTTGTGTTAATGTTCCCATCTTTTCATGTTTTTTATTATCAACTCTCTTTAGCTGCTAGAGAACATTAGATGTGTTACTGAGTTTGTAAGCTTGTCACCATACATAGAAACATCCCTTATTACTTTGAATTTATTTTTATAGAAAACCTTTTTTTGGAAAAATAAACAAAAAAACTTCATAAAAAATGATTCCCTGTTTACTGTGTAGTCACATTATTTTTAAAACATGAGAATAAAGTGTTATATATAAAAAAAATCACCTAACACAACATTGTAAATCAACTATACTTCCAAATAAAATAAAACTTTAAAAATGAAAAAAATTTTAATATGGAGTACAACCTAAAATGATTTATATCTCATTTTTAAAAAAGATGAATATAGAATAATTTATGGTCTGAGAATTTCCAGGAATTCTGATTTCTTATTCCCGAATCCTGAGGACAACCAGAAATTTGAAACACTAGGACCTCAGAGTCCCATCCCAGCCCTTGGGAGGGTCTGGGAGAAGAGGTTGGGAGGGGCTGGAGAGGCAGACAGAGGGAGGAAAGGACTTAGAGGAGGAAATTTAAGTGGAGATAAGGGGTGGTTGTGGGGGGTGCCCCGCAAGGGAGCCTCCCTCATCATTCAGTAGTAAAGACTCTGTGCTGCCAGTGCAGGGGCCGCTGGTTCTATCCCTGGTCAAGGAACCCAGATCCCACATGCAGTGTGACTTAGCCAAAAGATTTTTTAAAAGGTGGAAGGAGGAGGGAGACCAGGCCATTTCCAACCAGGTGCTCCCATCTCCTGTCTCCCTCCTTTCCTCAAGGGCTGTGGGGGTGCAGATAGAGGTCTACGCTTTCTCATGGAGAAGCTTCCAGCATCTTACAGTCCTCTACCTTGCAGAAACAGCTGATAACCTGCATGCCTGCTGTTTTGCCTTCACAACAAGGACAATCCCACGCTCTCATGTGGAAAATTATCAAAGGACCAGTGACATGTGCCCCCAGCCAGGGATCATGTAAGTACAGCCCCCCAACAATGGAAAGGGTGAGATCTCAAGAGCCAGTAGGGCTGGGAGGCAGGGGCAGGAGGGCGGGAATCTCCAGGAACAGAGACACCAGTGGGGTGGGGGGTGACACGAGAGGAGCTGCTGGTGGGGGCGGCGGGAGAGGCAGGGGTGGCAGGGTGGACTCTTCTTTGCCTGCTGACTCTCCATTTCTCATCTTCTCCTTGCTCCTCAGCTTCCAGATCAGACGTGGGCGATCGATCTGTGCCGACCCAGGCCAGGCCTGGGTGCAGAAGTACATCAAATACCTGAACCAAAAGTCCAAGGGAGCTGGGAGCAGTGGGACCTTCACAGTCGAGGGATCATGAGAAGAGGCCACAGAGCCACCTCCCCTCCCCAACCAGCTCCCTCAGCCCAGATGGGCCCTGGACAAGTCCTGGCCTGAATGAAAGCCTGTGTGTGCGTCTCCCTGCTCCTGCTCTGATGGTCTGCGCTCTCCTGAAGCTTTGCTGTGAAGCTCCGCCTCCTGGGGCCAGAGGAGACTGTGGCCCTCGGAAAGCATCTGTCGTCTCCTTGCAGGCGCTCAGGTCTTGAAATAAATCTGTGCTGCAGAAAGGGACTGGTGGCTTAAATTGGTTCTCTCCATGATAGCCTGGTCATTTCTTTGATTTTATAGACACATCTATGGTATTTACTGCATATCCGGGGCCTTGTAAACATTTCAGTAGGAGTAGACATAAATAGTGGAATGATGGGGGTGTAGTTAGAATCAGGGGGATGAACAGTGACCCCAGTTCAGGGTCCTTAGATAAGAGGACCAGTGTAAATACAGACGACCATGGGGAGACCCTCTGTTTGCATGTGCAGAGCTGAGGTGCACTCCAAACACACCTCCTCACTCCCTCGTCCAAGTGGGCGGTGCGGCTCACCCTTGCTAGAAAGCTCTGCCCAGGTCTCTGCCATTCAAAGCATTTACTTCTCTGTCCACCTGTCAACCTCCTTGTGCTCCTCCTTCAAATCTGAGCTCTCCCCCAAAATCGGTGCTCCCTCCCCAATCCATGCACCCCAACACTGAAGTCCTACAGTCTCTTTAGATGCTGCCTGGCCCTTATCCTTGACACCTGGGGTAAAAGTGACTTTGAAAATGTGGCCATCCTCTCCACTCCATCCTCCCCACCACCTCCTCAACTAAGGACAGAGGCAGGTACAGGGCAGTGCTCTGTGGTCGTGAGGAGGAAAGGGAGGCAGGCAGGAGGCGGAGGCTGATTTCAGTCTGGCCGTGCTTCCCTGGACTCAGACTGCAGAAGGGCCTCAGGGACACAAGGGTGGCCCAGCGCACGCCCTCCAACTCAGTCCTTGGGGAAGACACGCCATGGCTGTGGACCTCAACCCTAAACTCCCATGGAGGAAGGATGCTTTTCAACACCAGAGGTCAGAGGTCTCTGTACATCCATGAGTTTAGTGGTGGGGAGTGGACGACCACCTACTGTCAGGGGCAAAGTCAGGAAATGAGCACAGTCTGTCCTCGGAGCCCATAGCTGCCCTGGTCAGGGCCATTTCCTCACCTGACGGCCCCCTCCTCTTCCAAACTCCAGTCCTTAGCACCTCTGTGCTCTTGCACACAAATCCCATGGGAAAACCAGTTCTCTGCACCTCCATCCACACTCAAATGGGATGGGAGCCCAAATCTCAAAGCCAAAGGGACTAGAGTGAGTGAGGAGGTGGGGAGACCTGGGGTCTCCGGGAAGGACAGGCGGGAGTGCAGGGGCGAAGGGGCAGGGAGGGGGTGGGCACAGAAGGGGCCCCTGACGACCTCTGCAGAACAGGCTCCACAGAGTGGCGTACTGTGGCCGTTCACCCCCGCTGCCAGGCAGGTTGGCTCTCCTCCTGAGTGACTGGGGTGCTCGGGCCTGCGGGGAGCTGGGTGGGTACCGAGCGTCCCCTGAATGTGGAGCTATAACTACCGCCGCTGCGTTCCTTCCCTGAGTCCCCCTCCTCAGGAATGGAACCTCCATCCTCCAAGCTGCTCCAGATGAAAACAGGAAGTCATCCTTGAAACACTCTCCCTGATCCATCCATCCAATCTATCAACAAATCCTGTCTATCAATAAATCCTGTCAACTCTCTCAAAACCTCTCTCAGTTCCAGCCACTTTGGCTTCTCCACCACCAGCCCCATCCAAGCTGTCTTCTGCAAGACTTCAGGATGTGCCTCAGAAGCGGATGAGAGCTTGGTTGGTGTGCAGAATCCAACCAGACACCTGGAGTCAAGGCTGAGCATCAGGAAGGTGCTCACGGGCATTCAGAACTGAATTATGTGGGAAGAAATTGCTGCAGGGCATCTGCTGTAACCTTAGAAGGAGATGCAAGATTCTATCCACACAGATAGATCACAGAGAATTACAGAATTACAAGATCTAAAGGATGGGTGGATTGGTTTCAAGCATCTTTTGTGCCAGAGGGAAGGGTAATAAATGTCTTGAAAGAGCTAAAGACATGAACAAAGTCTAGCATAGCCGTTAGGAAGGGTAATAAATATCTTGAAAGAGCTAAAGACATGACCAAAGTCTAGCATAGCCGTTAGGAATGTTTGCTACACCCTCAGTGAAGGCGCTGGCTTCTGTCAGCTTCTTCTGTCACACGAAGAAGCACTCAAGGATCTAATCAGAACTTAGAAGACACCAACCCTATTTAAAAGATGTGAATTCCAAGCCTTCTGTTGCCATTTAGAGTATTAAAGTAGAGTTCTGTGTACCCAGTCATGGCGGAGAGAATCACACTTGAAGTGCACAAACCCAGGTCAGAAGTCTGTTTTGGCCAATAAGCACCCTCCAGTGCTGGGATGATGATCTGGTGGAGACTATATAAAATTGGCCCAGTAATCTCAATTTGCGTAAGGTAATAACACAACACCTTAGTGGGTAAGCCTCACAAAAGTGGTAATTAAACATAGAAAGATGTGGGGACTAAAGGGCTAAAGACATGAACAAAGTCTAGCATAGCCGTTAGGAGTGTTTGCTACACCCAGAGTGAAGGTGCTGGCTTCTGTCTACACAGGTCACACAGAAGGATCACTGGAGTGTCTAGTTAGAACCTAGACGATACCAACCGTGTTTTGTTTTGTTGGATTGTGGTTTTCTTTCTTTTTTTTTTCTGTAGTGTTGCACAGTACATGGCCCCCTCCAGTGGGAGCACAGAGTCAACTCCTGGACTGCCAGGGAAGTCCCCAATCCAACCCTTTTTAAAAGATGTGAATTCCAAGCCTCCTGTTTTCATTTTGACTATTAAAGTAGAGCTGCGTGTACCCAGTCATAGTGTAGAGATGATCACACTGGAAATGCACAGGCCTGACTCTCAAGTCTCTATTGGCCAGTAAGCAGCCCCCAAAGCTAGGTTAATAGGGACTGGAGAGATTATAGCAATGAAGAATGGATACGCCCCTTCCAAATGGGCATGTGTTCCAGTAACTGGCTAAGTGGGAAGAGAGTGTGCAGAATTAAGGACCTACAGTCCTGTCCATGGAAATCGGATTCATTCCCTTTAAGAAACCTGAAGCCACAAGGCTTCCCTTGTAGCTCAGTTAGTAAAGAATCTGTCTGCAGTGCAGGAGACCTGGGTTTGATTACTGGGTCGAGAAGATCCCCTGGAGAAGGAAATGGCAACCCACTTCAGTATTCTTGCCTGGAGAATCCCCATGGACAGAGGATCCTGGCAAGCTACAGTCTATGGGGTCGCAAGAGTTGGACACGACTTAGTGACTAAACCACCACCAATGCTAGGATGGTGATCTGGTGGCAATCACATAAAATTAGCCCAGTAATCTCAATTTCATAAGATAATAACTCTGTAAGTTAAGAGTTACAGAGTTAACCAGTAAGCCTCCAGAAGCTTACAATTAAACATAGATAGATAGTATAGTGTAAATCAGGCCAGGAATATTAATATTCATATGCAAAGATGAGTTATGGGTTTGTAATCATTGGAACCATCTACATAATTTGGAACTTAGAGCACTTATAATACATTTTTAAATGATCTCTTGGAGTACATAACAGATTATTCATGTGATTCCAGTATTAAATGTGTAATTAAATAATTTATTTGTGCTTGTGATTTTGAGCTGAGAGATAGATATAAGAGAATTTGCCTAAGTTAACAAAGAACATTGGAGTATTTAACACAACTCGATTTTCCTATAGTCATAAGTTTAATTTGTTGTTTTTATGGGAGTGAAGTGCTTTGAAAGATTCTGAGTGGTAGATTGGGCATGGAGAATACTCTTAAAAATTTAATGTGCAAAGTCGCTTCTGTTGTGTCTGACTCTGTGACCCCAGGTAGCCCACTAGGCTCCACTGTCCATGGGATTTCCCAGGCAAGAATACTGGAGTAGATTGCCATTCCCTCCTCCAGGGGATCTTCCCTACACAGGGACCAAATCCAAGTCTCTTACATCTCCTGCATTGCAGGCAGGTTCTTTACCACTAGCACCAACTGCGAAGCCTAAAATCCAGTACATTAAATTAATTAAAACAGCTTAAATTATTTACAAAAATTTAATCCATAAAGTTTTAAACAGGACTGATTGTTTAAGGCTTGTCTATTCTACTTAATTAAGCATTCATCAAGGACTTAAATTTTGCTAGTTTTATAAGTAGGATAAGATGGGTGAGACATGGGAAGCTATATTTTTAATTTGTTGCTCTACTGAATATTCATTTAAAAATCAAAGTAACTGCAATAGCTTCCTACAAACAAAACTTTACCTGCGGACATGAAAAAAAACTCACACTGAATGAAGTCATCCTCATCTCTTGCCCTGATGACCAAAATGTGCTCTACTCAATCTCTCCACTTCCATTCTTCCTGCATGCCCTCCATTCTCCACTACAGCCACCCGAATATCTTCCATACCTTTCCTTTATACACAGAATCAAATCCAAAATCTTTATAAGCATGTCCTGCCAAATGCCCCATAACTGGGCCCCTGCCTGTCTCCTGAGGCTCAGCCTGCTCCCTCATATTGATGCTCCAGCCACACAGACCTTCTTTTGTCACCTCAAATACACAAACCTCATTTTTTGTCTCGGGGCCTTTGCATATGCTATTCCCCCTCTCCCAAGGCTTCTATTCCACCCTCTCTTAGCTAGCCAACTCTCATTCATCCTTTAGGTCTCAGTTAAAGACTCTTCTTAGAGCAGCCTTGTGTTAACCCCTAGTATAAGTTTGGTCTCCAGTGACGCAGTTTCATAAACATCCCAGAAATAACCCGTTATAGCTCTCACCACAACTTGTAATTCTGTCTTTATTATATGATACTATTTCATTAATGGCTTTCCCCCTCATAAGACAGTTACATGAGGCCAAGTAGCATTGAGTAGGTGAATTAGGAGAGGCAAACTCTTTGCTGATGGCCCAGACAGCATCTCCCCAGCCCTGCCTTTGCTGTGAAATTCCCTGGTGGTTCAGTGGTAAAGACTCTGCACTCTCGCTGCCAAGGGCTTGGGGCTCAGTCCCTGGTTGGGGAACTAAGACTCCACAAGCCATGTGGTATAGCCAAAAATAAAAAATAAAGTACAATTTTTTAATGGGCTGGATCAGTAGGTTTCTATCAGACTTCCAGGTTAGGGGTCTCCAACCTATGGTCTGGGAGCTAAATCCAGCTGCTGCCTGTTTGTAAATAAAGTTTTATTGGAACACAGTCGTGCTCATTTGTTTTCATGTGGCTTTTGACTGCTTTTGATCTACAAACAAGAGCTGGGCAGGTATGACAGAGACTTTGTGGGGCCCACTCTCCTCTTTCACTGTCATCAAGAGGCTTTTTAGTTCTTCTTTGCTTTCTGCCATAAGAATTGTGTCATCTGCATATCTGAGGTTATTAATATTTCTCCCAGCAATCTTGATTCCAGCTTGTGCTTCATCCAGCCTGGCATTTCACATGATGTATCTTGCATATAAGTTAAATAAGCAGGGTGACAATATACAGCCTTGATGTACTCCTTTCCCAATTTGGAACCAGTCTGCTGTTCCATGTCCAGTTCTGTTGCTTCTTGACCTACATACACGTTTCTCAGGAGGCAGGTCAGGTGGTCAGGTCAGATGGTATTCCCATCTCCTTAAGAATTTCCCACAGTTTGTTGTGATCTACAATGTGGACACACCCAAAACATGTCTCACGTTTTGTCATTCCCACACCTTTGTCTGAAAGGGTGAGCTCTAGTATCAGAAGACCTCAGTTTGAATCCCAGCTTTGCCCCCTTTCTAGCTGTGTGAACAAACTACATCATAGCTCTGTGCCTTTGTATCCTCATCTGTAAAAGGGGATGACAACTCTACCAATGTCACAGGGCTGCAGTAAGGAAATAATTGTAAACATTTTCAAAATAGTAAGTGCTTCCTGTCTTATGACAACTATTACCCCTGTTGGCAGTTACCTTTGAGTAGAATGTTCTGTCTTTCTCTGCATTTTAAAATCAAATACAGTCTCAGTCTAATGTTTGAGACCCAGGCCAAATGCCATCCCTTTCATGAATTTTTCTCTGCATTCTAATCTAAGGAGTTCTCTCTTGCTTCCCTCTGAAATTCTCACTGAACACTGAGGCCCCACAGCTCTGGACAGCAGGGACTTGCTCAGTTCTCTTCATCTCTACCCCAACTAGAATAAAAGCATCTTTACTAATACTCACAGTAATCCTTCTTAGCAAGGATTTGTTTAATTAAAAGAAATAAGCCTAAATCTCCTAACAAAGAAAATCTCTGGTACAAATAGTATCACTGGTGATGTCTACCAAACACTTAAAGAAGAATTAACACACCAAACTCTTCCAACAGACAAAAGAGGAAGGACTACTTCCCAACTCATTCTATGAAGGCAGCATTACCCTGATCTCTGAACATATTTTCACATAAAAACTTGTACATGAATAATGTTTATAGCAGCAGTGGGTATTCTTAATACCCACAAATTATGAAACAACCCAAATGTCCATCAGGTGATGAATGGATATACAATATGAGATATAGCCATACAGTGGAATATTATTCAGCCTTCAAAAGGAATGAAGTATTGATCCATGTTACAGCATGGAAGAACCTTGAAAACTTTGTGTTAAATGAAAGGAGCCAGACACAAAAGGCAACATATAGAATGATTCCCTTTACACATGAAACATTCAGAATAGGCAAATCCATAGAGACAGAATGCAAATTAGGGATTGCCAGGGGCTGGGGGAGGGGACAAAGAGAGTGGGTTGTCACTGAATATTGTAATATCTTTGTATGTGTGCATGTTTTATTTTTTATCATTTTCTTTTTAATTTAATTTGTTATGGTTATGCATATTGCAACCAAAGAAAGACAATGCCAAAGATTGCTCAAACTACCGCACAATTGCACTCATCTCACACACTAGTAAAGTAATGCTCAAAATTCTCCAAGTCAGGCTTCAGCAATATGTGAACTGTGAAATTCCAGATGTTCAAGCTGGTTTTAGAAAAAGCAGAGGAACCAGAGATCAAATTGCCAGCATCCACTGGATCATTGAAAAACCAAGAGAGTTCCAGAAAAGCATCTATTTCTGCTTTATTGACTATGCCAAAGCCTTTGACTGTGTGGATCACAATAAACTGTGGAAAATTCTGAAAGAGACGGGAATACCAGACCACCTGAACTGCCTCTTGAGAAACTTATATGCAGGTCAGGAAGCAACAGTTAAAACTGGACAAGGAACAAGAGACTGGTTCCAAATAGGAAAAGGAGTACGTCAAGGCTGTATATTGTCACCCTGCTTATTTAACTTATATGCAGAGTACATCATGAGAAACGCTGGACTGGAAGAAGCACAAGCTGGAATCAAGATTGCCAGGAGAAATAACAATAACCTCAGATATGCAGATGACACCACCCTTATGGCAGAAACTGAAGAACTAAAGAGCCTCTTGATGAAAGTGAAAGAGGAGAGTGAAAACGTTGGCTTAAAGTTCAACAGTCAGAAAACTAAGATCATACCATCTGGTCCCATCATTTCACGGCAAATAGATGGAGAAACAGTGGAAACAGTGGCAGACTTTACTTTTGGGGGCTCCAAAATCACTGCAGATGGTGATTGAAGCCATGAAATTAAAAGACGCTTACTCCTTGGAAGGAAAGTTATGACCAACCTAGACAGCATATTAAAAAGCAGAGACATTACTTTGTCATCAAAGGTCTGTCTAGTCAAGGTTATGGTTTTTCCAGTAGTTATGCATGGATGTGAGATTTGGACTATAAAGAAAGCTGAGCACTGAAGAATTGATGCTTTTGAACTGTGGTGTTGGAGAAGACTCTTGAGAGTCCCTTGGACTGCAAGGAGATCCAACCAGTCCATCCTAAAAGAGATCAGTCCTGGGTGTTCATTGGAAGGACTGAAACTGAAACTCCAATACTTTGGCCACCTGATGCAAAGAGCTGACTCATTGGAAAAGACCCTGATGCTGGGAAAGATTGAGGGCAGGAGGAGAAGGGGATGACAGAGGATGAAATGGTTGGATGGCATCACTGACTCAATGGACATGAGTTTGAGTAAACTCCAGGAGTTGGTGATGGACAGGGAGGCCTGGCATGCTGTGGCTCATGAGGTCACAAAGAGTTGGACACGACTGAGAGACTGAACTAAAACTAAATATTGCAATCATGTGAAACTACTACATGTTGTTGTTGTTTAGTTGCTAAGTTGTGTCTGACTCTTTTGCAACCCAGTGCCATGTAGCTTGCAGAATCTTAGTTCCCTGACCACTGACTGAACCCGCGCCCACTGCAGTGGAAACATGGAGTCCTAACCACTGGCCCACCAGAGAATTCCCTGTAACACCTTTTGGAGTGATAAAAATCTTCTGGAACTAGATAGAGGTGATGGTTACACAAACTGTGAATGTACTAAATGCCACTAAATTTCACATTTTAAAATGATTAATGCAATTAATATTGCATTATGTGAGTTTTATCTCAATAACAACAACACAAAGCAATAAGCCTCCTCTTGAATGAGGAACTATTTTTTTTCTTTCAGCAAACATGTAAAGATGAGGCAATCTTTATTGTCCAAAGAGGAAATTATCAGTTAGCTTTTACTCATAACAAGTCACCCTAAAATGTAGTAGATTAAAACAAGCATTATCAAGATACCACTGCACACCTATTAGAATGGTGAAAATCCTGAACAGTACCAGTATCAAATGCTGACAAGGATGTGAAACAACTGAAATTTCCATCCATAGCTGATGGGAATGCAAAATGGTACAGTCACTTTGGAAGAAAATTTAGAGATTTCTTACAGAATTAAGTATATTCTTACTATGCAATCCAGTAATTATGCTTCTTGGTATTTTCCCAAAGGACCTGAAAACTTTTGTCCACCCAAAAACCAGCACAGTGATGTTTATAGTAACTTTATTCATAACTTCCAAACTTGGAAGCAACCAAGATGTCCTTCAGTAGGTGACTGGGTAAATAAACTGTGTTACCTCCAGACAATGGAACATTCACTGCTAAAGCAAATGAGCTATCAGTGGCAATATACAGCCATGAAAAGACAAAGAGGAAGTTTAAAAGCATATTACATATCTTAAAAGTGAAGTCTCAATAGGCCAGCACTTTTCAAGTCTCTGTGTTTCAAGTCTCACATTCTATTATCTCATTTACCAAGAAGCCAATCTGAAAATGCTACATACTGCATGATTCCAATTATATGACATTCTGGAAAAGGCAAAACGATGGAGACAGTAAAAAGATCTGTGGTTGCAGGTTGGGGGTGAGTGGATAGGTGCTAGGGAAGGTGAGTAATAGAGCACAGAGGGTTTTGGGGGCAGTGGAAATATTCTGTGTGCCCCCATAATGATAGATACACATAATCATACATTTGCCCAAACCTATACAACACCAAAAGAGAACTGTAATGTAAACTATGGCCTTTGGAGACTCACAGAGAATGAACTTATGGTTGCCAGTAGGGAAGGATGGGGGGAAGGGAAAATTAGGGAGTTTGGGATGAACATGTAATCACTGCTATATTTAAAATGGATAACCAGCAAGGACCTCCTGTATAGTACAGGGAACTCTGCTCAGTGTTATGTGGCAGCCTAGATGGAAGGGGAAGTTGGGGGAGACGGACACATGTATATGTATGGCTGAATCCCTTCACTGTCCACCTCAAACCATCATAACATTGTTAATTGGCTGTACTCAAAAAAAAAAAAAAAAAAAACTATGGTCTTTGGGTGATTATGATGTGTCAATGTTCACCAGTTGTGACAAATGTACCACTCTGATGAGGGCTATTGAAAATGGGGAGACTGTGTCTTTGGGTGTAGTGTGTATACAGGAAACATCTATACTTCCCTTCAGTTTTGCTATGAATCTAAAACTGTTCTTTTAAAAGTTTTAATGAAAACATTAAAAACATTTTTAAGTGCAAAGATTTATTATTTATCACAAATCTATGGGTTGGATAAATGGTTCTGCTTAAAGTTTAAAGTGAAGTCGCTCAGTCGTGTCCAACTTTTTGCGACCCCATGGACTGTAGCCTACCAGGCTCCTCCATCCATGAAATTTTCCAGGCAAGAGTACTGGACTGGGGTGCCATTTCCTTCTCCCGGGAATCTTCCCAACCCAGGGATCAAACCCGGGTCTCCCGCACTGCAGGCAGACGCTTTACCATCTGAGCCACCAAACCGCTCTTTTAAAAGTCTTAACGAAAACATTAAAAAAAATTTTTAAGGGCAAGGATGTATTAGTTCTCACAATTCTATGGGTTGGATAAATGATTCTGCTGGTCTGGGGCAATTCAGCTGGGGTTCAATGGTCTAGGATGATCTCTCACCAGGGACAGCTCTCCACATGGTCACTCAACCTTTGAGAGGCTATCATGGGCTGGTACACATAAAGGCATAAAGGTTCCTTGCAGAAAACTAACACAAGTCTCAACAGGCCAGCAGTTTTCAAGTCTCTGTTTGCATGATACATTCTATTGTCTCATTTACCAAAGTCTCATGCCAAGACTTCCCACGTGCATGCATACTAGTGTGGGGGTGGGGTGGGGGTGGTGGGGGGATTGTTGCAGCCCTTTTTGTACATAAGCTACCAAAGGGAGGAAGAAGTTAAACCTGAACCAAGACCTAATCTCTAATAGCCAACCTTGAGTTAGGGCAAGTGCTTGGTGCAAAAGGGAAGCCTCTCTATTTGACTTGATATCACCAAAGTATATAGGAAATGGTCAGACAGTATCTGAGGAATCCTGTCCATGTGTGACCACAGAATGGTTTCAATTCTACACTATAGAACAGACTTCAGCTGCGGAATCTTGAATGGAATATTATTGTTTGGGTTTGCTGTATTTTTCTAAGGAGGGCTACAGTGAGGGTCAGTCCCCCCACACACAGCCATCTTGCAGTTGACTTAGGGCAATGATCTGAATGCTCCTTCTTGAGCTACAAGTGAAGGGCCCTTTCCCTCCCCACCAGGAGCAGATAGTAGTGGGGTTGGCCTGGTGCCCCATGTCATTACAAGCTTAAGCAAAACAAAGGAGCATACGCTGAGTCCAGAACAGAGTAAGATAATCCCACACAAAGCAATCAGCCCAGCACAGCTGTAGAGCACTTTATCTCTGGGGAAAGAAGTGTTCCAGCCCCAAGGCCTCTCTTCTGCGGCCCTGAATGGGTTGAAAGATTGCATAGACTAGAATGCCTTTCCTGATGCAGTGTGCAGCTGGCCTGAGGGAGAACTAGATCACTACCTCGCCTTTGCGTGGGACTCAAGGTACGTAACTTGAATTCAAGGTACCTTCCTTACTCACCACACACAGCCATCAGAGGAGGCCAGACACCTGGGATGATTTCACTTGGAAACTAAAGGAACTCTGGTGTTGGAGAAGACTCTTAAGAATCCCTTGGAGAGCAAGGAGACCAAACCAGTCAATCCTAAAGGAAATCAACCTCGAATACTCATTGGAAGGACTGATGCTGAAATTGAAGCTCCAACACTTTGGCCACCTGATACGAACAGCCGACTCATTGGAAAAGACCCTGATGCTGGGAAAGGCTGAGGGCAGGAGGAGAAGAGGGGGACAAAGAATGAGATGGTTGGATAGCATCATCGACTCAATGGACATGAGTTTGAGCAAACTCCGGGAGATAGTGAAGGACAGGGAAGCCTGGCATGCTGCAATCCATGGGGTCACAAAGAATCGGACATGACTTAGCACCTAACAGCAACAAGAAAGGAACAGCAAGCAGTGCAGGGAGAAATCACTTCAGGCCTCTCTCCTGAAAAGGGACCAGTGCATCTGGGCATGGAACACCATCCTGAGATTTCAAGACCTGCCCAGGATACAGACATATAACACACGAGTGATGAGAAAGGAGTGATGGGGGAGTTGAGAGTAACAGCAGGTAATTGCCATAGGCCAAGTGCAGGTCTGAGAAAGCAGGTGGGCCATCTTAGCTCAAATATGCCGACACTGTAATAGTACAGGGCAGCTCAGCTTATGCTAGACAAACAGGTTATGCAAGCCTACGTCCTGGGATGTGGCAAGATCAGTGTTTACAGGCAGAAATGACAGGGTATTTGCTATTTCTGCAAGGGAAGAAGCTGCCGGATGTGCTAGACAGTATTGTGAAATAGTTATAGTAAGCGCTTCATGTAGTAAACATCTCGTCTCAAAGGAAGTGCCCATAACGTGGTTTTGGAGTGTAGTAAGCGCTCAGAAACACCAGCTGTTGTTATCATCAACCCCAGAAGACCCCTGAGGTTGGATCAGCTTACAAGGAGCACAGCCTGCTCCCTCAACCATGCCAAGCTAAGTAACAAATAGAGTTGATGTGATTCTTCAATGTCAACAATGATGCTTGGTGGCATAGGAAAGGAAAATCCATAAAAGACTCAGGAAGTACACAAAAACCACTCAATTAAAAATAAATAAATTTTCAAAAAAAGAAACGGCACTATATTGTGAAATCGGACATGTGTCTTCATTGCTTCCTTTTGCTGAACAGATACGCATCCAGTGCTGCATCAGACATTTCTTATGCTACTTCCCACCCATCAGCCCCATCGCTTCCTCTGGCCACCACTACAGCCACCAGTCCTGTAGAGGCCTCGCCCAGCTCCATGGAGGAGTAGTCTGGCAGCATCTCACCTTTCACACCCTTCATCTCATCATGCATGCCATTCCTTTCTTGACTCAGGGACTCCCCGATGCTGAGACAGAGAACCTGCAGGAAACGACTTGGTACTCAGGACCGAGATGCTGCAACCTGGAGGTACTGGACAAGGACTCATGAGACTTGGAAGAGACTTGGAAGTCACTGGGGAGTATCCATAGCAAAGGAGAAAGTCAGCGAGGACAGGGATAGAATGACTTGACCCGTGGAAGTCAGCCAGCCTCTTCCCTCAGTCACAACAGAGCTATTGCAACAAGCCCTTGGCTGTGGTGGCAAGGATAGAGGTTATGCATGGGCCAGACAGTGTGGGCTTTCTCTCATCAAGTCCCATTTAACTATGGCTGCTGCTGAATGAATAACCTTCCAGCAGAGGTAGACATCAAGTCTCAATATGGCACCCGCCTCCAAGGAGAAAACACAGCCATACAGTGGCATGTTGATTATCTTGGATGTCTGCCAACCTGCAAGGGAGAACAAGCCAACCTTAGCAGGACTGACACTTATTCCCAATGTGGGGTTTGTCACTACCAGCAGTACCTTTGCCAGTCCAATGGTCCAAGGACTTAGAGAATGTCTGATCACTCAGTATGGTATGTGCACAAGATGGCTTCAGGTCAAGGGGTCCATCTCACAAATGGTGTGAGTCAGTGGGTGTATGGGATCCACTTGGTTTACCATATACTGAAACAGCTAAAAGAATGATGAGGGGTTAATAATTTAGCTGAAGCCAAAACAAACTTCAGGGTTGGGACTTCTCCAGAACGAAGTGTATGCATGGAAGCAAAGAATGATAGATAATGCTACATCCCCGGTGGCTAAAACACACAGGAATCAAGGGGATGGGCTCTGTCTTCATATTTCCAGTCATCTATTTGTGATTCCCATCCCTGAAACATTAGACTCTGCTGGATTTCTGGGGAGATGAGAGAGTTGGAGGTGAACTGGTATGAGTGCACATTTACGGGTTCTACTGAACCTGAAAG
Organism: Cervus elaphus; assembly: GCF_910594005.1. Lineage (NCBI taxonomy): Eukaryota > Metazoa > Chordata > Mammalia > Artiodactyla > Cervidae > Cervus > Cervus elaphus. The sequence goes on from NC_057819.1 coordinate 87,285,283, forward strand.
AACTAGTGTGTGTGTGTGTGTGCGTGCATGTGTGTGCGTGTGTGTATGTGTGTGTGTGTGTGTGCTCACTCAGTCATGTCCAACTCTTTGCAACCCCATAGATTAATACCACCAGCTTGAAGCAAGCTCTGTGATGGATTAGACATAATAAAGGCACAAACACCTTGGAGGGAAGCAAGGGGTGGACTGTATTGTGGATTACATCACATCCTTGCAACTTCACCCCTTACCTTGGCCACTGCTCAGTCACTGCTTTCCTTGCATTAACATAAGCTTCATGCAGGTGTCTTACCTCATAACTAACTTCCCACGGGGCTACTCTAGTTCTGAGGCATGGAATATGTGAAAGAACATAACAGACACTCATGAGCAAACCAGAAGTGTGAATAAATTAATGCTTGTATATACGGAATCTAGAAAAATGGTACAGTTCCCTATCTGCAGGGAATGAATAGACACACAGATATAGAGAATCATGTGGACACAGGCGGGAAGGAGAAGGTGGACAAATTGGGAGAGTGCCACTGATGTATATACATCATCATGCATAAAACAGATAGCTAGCGAGAAACTGCTGCGTAACACACAGAGCTCAGCTCGGGGCTCTGTGATTGACGACCTAGAGGGGTAGGGTGGGGAGTGGGAGGGGGCTCAAAAGGGAGGGCATATATGCATACCTATAGCTGATTACAGCAGAAACTAACATCATTTTGTAAAGCAAATATACTCCAATAACAAAATAAAATTAATATTTGAAATCCACCCCTGGCCAATGAAGTCTTGCTCTCACCACAGTTTAACACATTGCTGTGTAACAGACCACTTGAAGCTTAGTAGTATAAAGTGACATCAGCTGTATTCTACTCACAAATTCTACCGGTCAGAAATTCACACAGGGAACAGCCCAGATGGCCTGTCTCTGCTTCATGAGGCCTGGGGCATGCCTGGGAAGATACAAAAAGCAAGAAATGACCCAAAGGGATGGGGAACCATCTAGAGCAAGGCTGTCCAGTAAGAATACAATGCAAGTTGCATGTTGTTGTTGTTGAACTCTCTAAGTCCTGTCCAACTCTTTGCTATCCCATGGACTGTAGCCCACCAGGCTCCTCTGTCCTTGGGATTTCCAAGGCAAGAATAATGGAGTGGGTTGCTATTTCCTTCTCCAGGGGATCTTTCCACCCAGAGATCAAAGCCACGTCTCCTGCATTGACAAGTGGATTCTTTACCGCTGAACCACCTGGGAAGCCCATGTAGTATTTTACATAGTGTCAACTACACAAGAGAAAAATCAAGGCAAATTTGGGCAGAGGGAGGTCATAGTTTCAGATAGAGAGTCCCAGAAAGATTAACAAGAAAAACATTTGAACGAGGAGTTGAAGGAGGTTAGGGAGAAAGTAGAATTTTCTCCCAAAAAACTTATGGAAGGGAAGAGTAATGTAGGAAGCAGGAACAGAAATCTCTGAGCCAGCCTGCATAACCAAAGCAAAATGAGTGAGGGGAAGAGTAATAGGACCTGAAACAGAGCATGAACAGGGACCAGAGCACATAGGAGCTCATAGGTTAGGAGAAGGATTGGGCTTTATACTAGGTTGGGATGGAGGATTAAAAAGCCATCAGTGGGTTTTAAATAGGATTGACTTGGCTGATTTATATTTTAACAGGATCACCCAGGCGGCAATATCTAGAATGAACTAAAAAGGGGCAAGGGCAGAAGAAGGAGACACATTAAGAGGTTTTTGCAAAAATCCTGGTGAGAGACAAGAGTGGACTGGACCAGGTGGAGAGAGAGGATGTGGTGAGGACACATTTTTGAAAGTAGGCCCACCCCAGTATTTGTTAATGGATTGGATGTGGAGGTGAAACAAACAGAGGAGGCAAGGGTCAAGATTCTACGTGAGGAGTCACATGACCTGGTTCACATGTTAGAACACCCTGATCACAGGCTGTTTGATATCAGGGTGATAACACCCTGATAACAGAACTCCCAAGGAAAACATTCTGATGAGAGGATTCAGTGACCCTCCTAGAGGAAGGATCCTTCATAAACTGGTTCCTCCCTTTGCCTGTGCCCAGTGGGCAGTTAGGGAAGCCTCATGTCATCCTCACCCCTTCTTCCTGTTGCCTTCTCAGCCTCCTTCCCTTTATTTAGAAATAGCGTGTTATCTATTATACAACCCAGGAAAGCGTTCTGATCTCTGCCCTGTGACTTCCCGCTCCTCCTCTTTCTATAAATACAAGGGCAGAGCTGAGATCCAGGGGAGTCGGAGAGAGCCCGGAGTCCTCAGGCTGGTCCACCGTCTGTGCACCAGGAAGATGAAGACCTCCATAGCTGCCCTCCCCTTCCTCATTCTCGCTGCCCAGGCTGCACGTGGTGAGTTTAGTGAGCCTTCTCCCTGGTGTGCAGGTGGGTGGTAACTTGCAGACCAGGGAGGAGAGGCAGAGGGACACCTTTTTCCCAGCGAGGATGTAGCTCCCCTTTAAAAGCAGCCGCAGCAGGTACAGATTTCTCCCTACAGACGTTAGTCCCTGGGGAAAGCAGCAGGCAGCTAGCTGACTGGTCCCACCTGGGGAAACAGTTCTCTCCCTTTCATGACCAGAATTATCTGACATTTTCTCTTAGCTGACATAGGAGCATTATGGGCCAGATCAAGAGAACTGTAGAAAAATCGTAAATCTGTAGAAAGAAGTATAGACTTTCACAGTGTTAGAACTATTATATGCCCTCTAGTGTAAAACTCTCACTTCAGAGAGGAAACTGGACAAGCCAGACAAGTGACTCACTCAAGTGTACTTAATCATCTTATTTATTTATGTAACAAATAGATATCTAGTATTTCCTATGTGCAAGCAGGCACTGTTCTAAGTGTCTTGTAGATATTAATATAGTGGATCCTCCTGACAATGCTGTAGGGTAAACTATCATCAAACTATATGGATTTACTTATGATTATTATTAATTACTCTCTTACAAATAAGAGAACTGAGGCATAAGAACCCTAGATAACTTGCTCAAGATCACACAGCCATATGTGGTGGCATTATGTTACAAGCTAGTTAGGAAGCTGTTATGGGAAGACAATAGCCATCTAAGACTTAATTCTGCAAGCCCCACACATATCATATTAAGCATATGGAAGTGTATGCACATGCCTCTTCTAATATAGTTCATATATAACTACATAAGAATGAGCTAAATTTTAGTTATGCTTGCCTAATTATCCTAATACAGATCCACAATTCATTTATCCAAATCTTTGGGGCTAGATGCATTTTGGAATGCAGAATTTTTCAGGTTTTAAAAAGGCAATGCAGTATGACCCAGCAATTCCATTTCTTCTTGATATAGCCAAAAGAACTGAAAGTAGATACATGAAAGAGATACCTATACAACCTTACTAGTAACAGCTTAATTTTTAATTGCCAAAAAGAGGAAGCAACCCAAGTGTCCATTGACAAATGAATGGATTGAAAAACAGGGTGTGTGTATATATGTGTGTGTGTGTGTGTGTGTGTACACTATGGAGTATTATTCAGCCTTAAAAATTAAGGGAATTCTGACATGTGCTACAACATGGATAAACATTGAAGACATGATGATAGGTGAGATAAGCCAGTCACAAAAGGACAAATAATATGATTCCACTCCTATGAAGTACTTAAAATAGTCAAATTCAGAGAGAAAGTAGAATGGCAGTGGCTCAGGGTTTAGGGAAGGGGGAAATGGGGAGCTATTGTGTAATGGGTATAGAGTTTCAGCTTTCAAGATGAAAAAAGTTTCAGCTTTCAAGATGAAAAAAGTTCAAGATTGTGGTAAGTTGCACAATATGAGAAGGTACTTAATGTTATTGAACTGCACACTTTGAGATGATTAAAATTGTAAAGTTTATGTTATTTACATTATGTATGTGCTAATAAACTCTTGGTTTATTAGCAACTACAGAGTAAACCTAGATTGCTGCCTATAGCTCTTGGTACTTCGGTTGACAGCTCTTAAATGTACAAAATCACCTCCAGTTCATGGTCAAGCCATGAATACCCCCATCTTCAAGTCTGCCTGCTAGAGCTTTTGCTTTCCCTGATTGTGATTTTTCTGATATTTTATCTCAGACAATTGTACTTTTTGATAATTTGAGGAAAACAAAAATTACCTGAAAAACTGCCTGACCCACTGCATTGTAGACATGCAATCTTTGCAAAGATCATAAATGACAGTTGTGAATATTCAGATGTGATTATCTTTTCCTATCCATGTTCTGATCCCAGGGAGATAGTGAACAAATGATTATGTTGGAGATGTTTTTATTTATAAGATCTAATGTAAAATCACTACTTACAACTTTTTAGATCTGTATGTTGCCTGTTTAATATATTTCTTTTAAAGTTTAAAAGGGTTTTCTATCTATTGTTAATATCAGTTGGATAACATTTTGTCAAGTGTTTTTTTTTTTTCTGATTGTTAGTTTGATGTTAGCTGGAATTCAAGAAATGACAGTGACCTTATTCAAATAAAGAAATATTTTAGTAATTTTTTTAATTGTAAACTTTGCATTATGTACATTCTATCACATTCTAAAAGAATGTATTTTTTAAAAGGTAACACATACCTGGACACTACATAACATCCCTGGCAGAGTCTGAGAAACACATGTTAACCAAACACAGTCATATTTCTGCAGCAAACACATGTCAGTATACATGCTGATGGAGTAAATAAAGCCTGTAAACAGCCTCACTTCACTTTGGGTGATGTTGTGTCACCAAATCAGTTATAGAAAAATTTGTACTGTTTCCAGAGCCCTGTGAATTCCAGAAATGTGTAGAAAGCATGGTGCATTGGATCACATTATGGAGCTATTCAGCTGGTCTACTCGTGTTGGATGTGCAGTTAGCTTTTTGTATTCAAAGTCAATAGAATGTTTTCCTGTCTCAAACGTTTTCAAAAGTTCCCTGAAAAGTCTCAGGGCCTTGATAGAGAAAATGGGCTTAGAGGCAGATCTGGCCCAATGGTTCAGTATCCTTGCCTCCCTAGCAGGAGATGGGGTTGAGGAAAGAGAGAGATGGAGATGTTGAAACAATGCTGCTTCCCAGTAATTTTTCTTCCCTTCTCTACTGTTTCTCTCAAATAGAAGACCTGGTGTCAAACCTGAAGCTTGAACTCTCAAGGCCAAACCTGGATCGACACTCATTGTCTCACGGAGGTAAAGTTTTGTTATGGCATATATTTAAAACAGCTAGCAGGTACAGATTGGCTCAAAGACTTCAATACACCTCGTTTACAGGCCCTGAGGGGGTCCTGAGGGTGGTGAATATCTCCAAGGAAGTTTAGGATGGGCTGTGGGTCCATAGCTGGCCTCTTTCAGAGATGGACTCTATTCCACCTGGCTGTCGGAAGAGTTGGCTCACTGGTGGGAGAGGCGAAGGGTGCTCTCTGACGCCTTCTGCAGGCCTCAGGCTCTCCTTCTGGGGGGAATTCTCCTGCTCTGTCGTGGCCCTGCCTGGATGCCCTCAGACACATAAGCTCAGCCCTGGGGAGAACGAAACGTCTCTGGCAAGAAAAGGCCAGCAAGTGCCGGAAGAGGAGGAAAACATCCCTTTCCAGTCCTGAACCTTCAGGACTTCCCTGGTGGTCCAGTGGTTAAGAATCCGCCTGCCAGTGCAGGACGCACGGGTTCCATCCATGGTCCGGGAAGCTTCCACATGCCGCCCTGCAAGGAAGAGTATCCCTGCTCGCTGTAACTGGACAAAGTCCGTGTGCAGCAACACAGAGCTAGCACAAAGATAATTAATTGATTTTTTTAAAGCCCTGCACCTTCTCACTCTTCCCAGTACGTGGGAGGAAAGCGGGAAAGGATGCCGTTTTCATCAGTTTTGTTTGTTTAGTTGCTAAGTTGGGTCCAACTCTTTTGCAACCCCAAGGACTTAGGCCGACAGGCTCCTCTGCCCGTGGGGTTTCCCAGGCAAGAATACAGGCGCGGGTTGCTGTTTCCTTCCGCAAGTTTTCCTCCCACTCAGCCCTTAAGTGACGCTTTCTCTTGTAGCAGGCTTTCACCGGCCCACGGACTGCTGCACGTCTTACACCCAACGAAACATCCGATGTGTATTCATGGAAGGTTATATAGACACGAGCAGCGCGTGCTCCCAGCCAGCTGTCATGTAAGTGCGCCAAGCTCACCGGCCGTTTCTGGGGGCAGAGTGGAGACGGGAAGGGGTGGGACCCCAAGAATGGATGTCCAAGAAAGTCCCACCCTCCGGATCCTGCTGGGTCAGCAGAAGCATGTGTCCTCAGGAGGATCCTGCAGGGCACCAGGTATGAGATGCTCCCAGGGAAGAGGGAAGCTAGGGAAGGAAGGCGGGAGCAGGAGGGAGGCTGCCGAGGAAACCCTCTGCGTCCCTGAGGGAGGGGCTCAGAGAGAAGCTGCTCTGAGGAAGGGAAGAACTGGCTGGGCTGTCGGGGGCCCGAGGCGCAGGGAGGATGGGGCTCCCCTCCCCCATTTGCTGAACCCTCTTCTGTTTGTAATCTTTCCCCCCACTTTCTCCCCAGCTTCGTCACCAAGAAGGGGCAGCATGTCTGCGCTGATCCTAACAATGAGCGAGTTCAGAAATGCAAGTCGGAGCTGAGGCTGGGGTCAGCCGTAGAGGACCTGAGATCGCTATTGCTTGAGCGGGGGCGCCTGGAGCGGGGCCCCTCTGCTCCGTCTCTCTTGCCCCACAGTCCTCATTGGAGGGCCCTGGCCTGAATTACTTTTTTAAAACGCAACAGTTACTGTTCTGTTCTGGTTACAAAAGCAACACATTCATCAAGAGTATCCAATTTGACTTCACTCAAACTTTTAGAGGGAAAAGATTGTGTAAGAATTGCTGAACTTTGGATTCGTGGTGGGGGGGCGGGGGACGGGGTTTGGGGGGAGGGGGAGTCTAAACAAGACATCATAGTGTAAACTTTTTTAAGCCAAAAACATGACCTTGAAATACAGACTTAGTACGTGTATTTAACCCATTAATCACTAAACTGATTCAAAGGAGATGGCATTTATAGGAGATGGCATTCTGAAATGTTTGTTAGAGAAAAACAAATTCTAGACGGCAATAAATCTGTAACTTTGGGGATTATCTTTTCTACTAGACAGCAATCTTAAATAGAACACACACAAAATCATGCGGCCTCTACGACTCAGAGCAAAAGCAGTATTTGATAGGAGCCTGGGATCAAACCTACCTGCTGATCTTGGAGAGTCTCCTCAAGAGGCAGGAGTCAACTACAGCTCATCCTGGGGACACAGACCCTGGCAACAGCTGTCCTTGGGAACTCCTACTGCCATATAGACACCTTGCTGGTGGGCACCACTGTGGAATCCTCCCTCTAGCTTATTGCCCCTGGATCCAGCCCTGCCTGGTCCAACGTCTTGTAGGAACCAGTGCTGGACTGTCTCACGCCAAGCAACTAACTGGGCAGGAACACAGCCTCCCTCACCATCAGTAGACAGGCTGCCTTAAGAGCACACAGTAGACTCTGGACATGACCCAACCCACCTAAAGGCCCAGAATCCAGCTCCACCCACCAGTGGGCAACCCCACGGCTTACAGAACCAACCTGTCCACCAGGAGGCCAGACCGTACTTTGGGACCATCTGGGCCTCAGTCCTGAGCACTGGTAGGCTGACACAAGCTTTGGGACAACCTGAACTTGTACCCAACTGTGTCAGAAACCACGCCGCCTCACCAATAATAACGATCTGACATCAACTCTGGGACCCCTAAGCCCTGCAACCAGACTCCAGGACTCAGCTCTCCCTGCCAGTATTCTGGCACTAACCCCAGGACCTGGCTTTACCACCAGTAGTAGGGCCACAGCCGCAGAGTCTTCTAGTCTTGAGTCCACCCACCAGGGAGCCAGCTCTAGCCCCAGGGCCCATGGAATTCTGCAGTCCACTGCCCTGTGACCAGGCCCCAGTAACCAGCAGCCAATAGCCTCTATACAAGGAAGTGCCTGGTAAATAAACAGACCAGGGTCAACCAAGCCTATCAAACCACCCACCCAGCCAGCCACAACAAAAGGAACCACACAGCCCTCATGAGGGGAGTCCCCAGAGCATGCAGCTTGGACCACAAGAGGGGCATGCACTGCTGGGATGCACAGGACATCTCCTGTAGAAAGCCTTTTCTCCAAGGTTAAGAAATACAACTTAGATACCAGATGCATAAAAATATAAACAGCAACTTAGGCAAAATGGGATGCCAGAGGAACATGCTCCAGATGAAGGAACAAGATTAAACCTCAGAAGAAGAACTAGGTGAAGTGGTGAAAAAAAGAAAAAAGAACTATGTTGAAGTGAAAATAGGCAATCTACCCGAGAAAAAGTTCAGAGTAGCAATCATGCATGCTTGTGTGCTAAGTTGCTTCAGTGGTGTCTGACTCTTTGCTACCCTATGGACCGCAGCCTCCCAGGCTCCTCTGTCCATCAGATTTTTCAGGCAAGAATGCCGGAGTGGATTTCCATGCCCTCCTCCAAGGGATCTTCCCCACCCAGGGATCAAACCTGAGTCTCCTGCATTGGCTGGTAGGTTCTTTTTAGTGCTAGCACCACCTGGGAAGCCCAGTGATCATAACAATGATCAAAGAACTTGGGGGAAGAATGGATGCAGAGAGTGAGAAGTTAGCAGTCTTTAACAAAGAATTAGAAAGTAAAAAAGAAAACCCCCAAAGAGATGACAAATACAACAAATAAAATGAAAAATACACTAGAAGGAATCAACAGAATAAATGACAGAGGAATGGGTCAGCCATTTGGAAGGAGGTAATAGAAATAACTGATGCCCAACTCTCTCTCTGGTCCATGGTCCCCTCTGGAAGACTCCCATAGCAGATACCCTTCTTTATTTGAAGAACTGTGCTTCCAGCTTCGTCCTGGGTCAAACCCCTGACTGTCCAAAAGTGGGGACTGGCGAGGTCCTTAACTTGTTTTTTGGGCCCAAGATTCTTCTCCCAACACCTCCCAACTGATCTTTGGCTTACCCAGGGTCCTGCTGGAAAAATGTTTTCTCGATGATCTTCTCCATCACTTATGTAAGGACATAAGTTTTTCAGCCACCTTGTGCGTTGCCATCAAATTGACAAAAGTCCATTATATAGAACAGAAATTTCTCATGTTATGGTCAGCTTTCTGTCATCTTTTCTGATCCTTTACTGTTACTATGAGTTTGTGTTTTTTTTTTTAAATAGTGAAAGCTTTTATATTTGGAATTAGCCAGCTGGACTCGGTTTCAGTCAGTTCAGTGTCTGACTCTTTGCGCCCCCATGAATCGTCAGGCCTCCCTGTCCATCACCAACTCCCAGAGTTTACTCAAACTCATGTCCATCAAGTTGGTGATGCCATCCAGCCATCTCTTCCTCTGTCATCCCCTCCTCCTCCTGCCCCCAATCCCTTCCAGCTTCAGGGTCTTTTCCAATGAGTCAACTCTTCGCATGAGGTGGCCAAAGTATTGGAATTTCAGCTTCAGCATCAGTCCTTCCAATGAACACCCAGGACTGAGCTCCTTTAGGATAGACTGGTTGGATCTCCTTGCAGTCCAAGGGACTCTCAAGAGTCTTCTCCAACAGCACAGTTCAAAAGCATCAATTCTTCAGCGCTCAGCTTTCTTCATAGTCCAACTCTCATATCCATACATGACCACTGGAAAAACCATAGCCTTGACTAGACGGACCTTTGTTGGCAAGGTAATGTCTCTGCTTTTTAATATGCTATCTAAGTTGGTCATAATTTTCCTTCCAAGGAGCAAGTGTCTTTTAATTTCATGGCTGCAGTCACCATCTGCAGTGACTTTTAGATAATCCCAATTTTATTGACAACAACCAAAACATCCTAGTCAGAAGCCAGCTTTGTTCTCTGCATCAGGCCTGATCAGGGTGTTGACCTGAGCCACATCAATGTCATAGAGCTTCTTCCCAGCCTGTTTAATCTGGTGCTTGTTGGCCTTGACAGCCACAATGAATACCAGTGTGTGTGGTCTTCTATTTTCTTCCTGGCTGACTCAGACTGAGGGAGAACTTGATGATGTCATAGAGGTCGAGTTCATTTCTCCTAGGGGCCATCTTCCAAGGGTATTCAGGCTGCCTGCTGAGCTGCAGTGTTTTCAGCCACCTTTTTTGTGAACCTTCGCCACAGTTTTTGTGGCTGCGGATGCTTTTCAACACTGCTGTCTTGGCCTTCAGAGTCTTTGCTCTGGCTTAGGCTTTGGAAGGGGCAGGGGCTTCCTTCTTTGCCTTTGGCACCATCTTTGTGAAAAGCTGAATTTATTTTTAACGTAGCTTTTATTTTCCCACTTATTCTGTCATTTTAGATGGAGTTGGGGGAAGCAAAAGAGGCAACACAGATGCTAAGGGTTCTGGCCTATGTTTTGACCCCAGTATGATCTTTCCTGTTGCTCTCATTACTTGTGGTGGCCATAGAAGCTTTTAAAGACTTCTATGTCAAGCATTTTTTTGGTTTTTTGTTTATTTTTTGTTTGGTTTTGTTGTTGTATCAGAGAAAGATTTATTGCAAGGCCATGCAAAGAGAAGTTGATTCATGCCCTAAAAAGCCTTGAGTTCCCCGGAGGGTTTCAGCAAAGCATTTTATTTTATTTTTTTTTCATTTATTTTTATTAGTTGGAGGCTAATTACAATATTGTAGTGGGTTTTGTCATACATGAATCAGCCATGGAGTTACATGTATTCCCCATCCCGATCCCCGCTCCCACCTCCCTCTCACCCAGTTCCTCTGGGTCTTCCCAGTGCACCAGGCCTAAGCACTTGTCTCATGCATCCAACCTGGGCTGGTGATCTGTTTCACCATAGATAATATACATGTTTCGATTCAGCAAAGTGTTTTAAAAAGTCAGATGAGGGTGGGGAGGGTTGCAGGGTATGTGATCAGATCATGCATAATTCTCTAATTGGCTGATGATGAGGGAACAGGGTGGTGTCACAAGGGTTAACCTTACCAGTCCTTAGGCCCCAGGACTTAGGCTTCAAAAGTCCTTAGGGTTTTGAACTGTGGTGTTGGAGAAGACTCTTGAGAGTCCTTTGGACTTCAAGGAGATCCAACCAGTCCATCCTAAAGGAAATCAGTCCTGACTATTCATTGGAAGGACTGATGCTGAAGCTGAAACTCCAATATTTTGGCCACCTGATGCAAAGAACTGACTCACTGGAAAAGACCCTGACACTGGGAAAGATTGAAGGCAGGAGCAGAAGGGGACAACAGAGGATGAGATGGTTGGATGGCATCACCAACTCGATGGACATGAGTTGGAGTAAGCTCCGGGATTTGGTGATGGACAGGGAAGCCTGGCTGCTGCGGTCCATGGGGTCACAAAGAGGAGGACACAGCTCAGTGACAGAACTGAGGCTCCAGGAGGCCTGGGGCTATGAGCCCCTGGTCATCCAGTAGGTAACATCTTCCATCTGATGAGGTGTTTTCACATCTGTGAAACAACTCAGGAAAAGTGTATCAGATACTATTATCTGGGTACTTCAGAGAAGCGCTAAAGCAGAAGGTATGGGGGACCAGCCTGTCCTGAGAAGGCCCCAGAGGGCCCTGCTTGGTTACCATTCCCCCCTTTTCTTTGATACTCTTGAGATTTTGTTTCAGAGGCTTGACGATCTCAAAGAACTATTGCAGTCAAGCCATGCCAGCCCTAAGGGCTGTGTGTGTGGTTTCGCTGGGTGCTTTGGCTGGTTGACTTGCCAACTCAGTAGAGTGAAACGGTGAGCACAGACCACCTGGGCTGTGGGCCAGGTGTCTCCGGGTTAAGGCTTTGGTTCACAACAATGGCAGCTGAAAAGAAATGAGGGGTGAAATGAGACTTTCCTTCCTGACCGAGCACCTGGTCAATCACAGCTGTTCTCTGAGCTCTTTGAGGAGACAATGCAATGTTATGTAAAGTCAGTTACATAATACTGTCTTTTCACGGTTCCTCAAAAACAACATGTTCTCTTTTGTTTCCTTGCTCTCTGTGGTGACTCTGCCAGAAATGCCCCCTGCTCTCAACCCTCCCAGCAAAACTCAATCCATCCTGCAAGGTTCAATTTAGATGCCACCATAAAATCTTCCCTCACTGTCCCAGTCTCAGAGCACCCCTCTCCCTTTCTCTAGAATCCTGAAACAGATATTTATCATCACTCAAGCGGCAATGACTGAGTGACTGTGCTGTGCTTAGTCGTTCAGTCGTGTCTGACTCTTTGCGACCCCATGGACTGTAGTCCACCAGGCTCCTCTGTTCCTGGGATTCTTCAGGCAAGAATCCTGGAGTGGGTTGCCATTTTCTTCTCCAGGGGATCTCCCGGACCCAAAGACTGAACCTGCACTCTTGCATTGGCAGGCGGATTCTTTTTTTTTTTTTTAATTGGAGGCTAATGACTTTACAATATTATTTTGGTTTTGCCATACACTGATATGAATCCAGCAGGCAGATTCTTTACTGGTGAGCCACCAGAGAAGTCATGGAAAAAGTTTAAACGTGGCTCAGTAAATCTGACAACCAATTTTTGGATTTTTAAAAAATAAAAATCTTGGGACTACCCTAGTGGTTCTGTGGTTAAGATTCCATGCTCCCAATGCAGGAGGTATGGTTTCCATCCCTGGAGGGGGAACTAAGATCCCACTTACCATGTGGTGTGGGGATAAAAAAAAAGTAAAAATCTTAGAAGTGCAAAATAGCTAAAAAAAAATATGTGCTTTAAAGTTGTTTAAAAAAAAAATCCATACATTTACTATTTCACTTTTAGAACCATAGACAAGATTTTTAAAGTAATGTAGCCCATACCCTTTTCTCTTGACATGGACCAGGGCTGGGGCAGAGGGCCCACTTGATTATGGATGGTGGGGTCTGTATTTGTCATATACAAGTGATGTAGCACAGAAGTAAACAGATTAAGGGTCCCACCCACCCTTTCAGTATTATTTAATTTTTTAAAATCAATGCAAATGTGTTGATTTGGAAAACATTTTTTTTAGCATTTTTTAAAAGGCACTCCTGCATACTCACCAGTGGGTCACAGAAGAAACTTTTAAGGTCTCTAATTATGTTGCCACCAAAGTTCATCCCACTGTTTTGCAATTTTCATTTACTTTTTTGAGTTCCTTCTTCAAACTATGAGGTCAGGGTCATTTCCAGGCTGAGTCCATGATATTATGACAAAGAAGGGATGTGGTCACTAAACCCATTCTCTCTTCCCACTGGGCACATAGATGATCTATATTTTTCTTACCTTTGCCATTAAGTTGGAGTCAGGTGACTTCATTTTGGCCCTGGAGTGTAAGTGAAAGTAATTTATACTATTCCAGAAATGGGCCATGAAAATCTGCCCATCCCCCTCTGCTTCTCCCCTTTGGCAGCAAACTTGGAGGCTCCTTTTTTGAAAATCTTTGCAAGATAGAAGATGTGAAAAGCATCATCAAGAGGAAAAAGAATTGCAGAAAGAAGAGGCCAAAAACCTCTCAAAAATTAAAAGGCAAAGAAAATGAGTATTTTCTAAGTAAATCACAATTTAAAATTCTGCTTACTCCTAATTTTTACTGTTCAGCCATTTTTCTTTTTTTAATTAATTAATTTATTTTAATTGGAGGCTAATTATTTTACAATATGGTAGCAGTTTTTGCCATACATTGACATGAATCAGCCATGGGTGTACATATGTTCGCCATCCTGAACCCCCCTCCCACCTCCCTCCCCATCCCATCCCAGCCATTTTTCTTGATCTTGCTCTCTGATTCCATATATTCCAGAATGTTCAATGGATTTGTAACTATTAAATAAAAATAGCTTTCATTTATTCAATCATGTAAAAGTGTTAAAATTAAGTTTTATTGATTAAAAAAATGGGTGCATATAAAAGCCTTGCCCAGCGCACGCACACACACACACACAACCCCACTGCTGACCTACAGCAGACTGTGACATTAGCAAGAAATAAACCTTCGTTTAATGACTCACCTGAGATTCATGGGTTGTTTATTATAGCAGTGAGCATATCCAGGCTAATGTACGTAGGAACTCAATAACTGCTTGAAAAATAAAGACTTTCCTCTAAAGATCCAAGCAACAACTTGGCAGGCAGGCTAGTCTCCACAAAAACAAAGAGGATGTCATTATTTTGTCCCAGCCCACATTTCTCCCAGAAACAGCTTTTTTCCTTATATTGTTGCTGACGACAATTTCTATCACTTGACTCGAGGCATTTAAACAGTGTTATTATAGACAACAATACAGAAAATTTTGAATAAATGACAGTCTCGGTACCCAAGCATGAGAATTCAGCTATTTCCTGTGAGATATATATACTTAGACCAGCTCAATTCATCCTTCTTCTGAAACATATACTTACAGGGATTTCCTTGGTGGTCCAGTGGTTTAAGAATCTACCCTGCAATGCAGGGGATACAGGCTCGATCCCTGGTTGGATAACTAAGATTCTGCAGAGCAACTGAGCCCACGAACCACAGCTAGAGAGTCCATACACCACAAGAAAGGTTCTGCATGCTGCAACTAAGACCTAATGCAGCCAAATTAATATTTTTTAAAGTAAATAAAGAAAGCATATACTTACAGATCTTTTGCTATCTGCTAGGCTTGCCCTGCCTTGATGAGTGGAAGAGAGAAGATGGAAACAGCCTTCTAACCACAAAAGCAAGAGCAATGGGGCAAGGGGGCCCCCTGGAAGAGTATGGTCAAGGCCACTGGACTGAGAGATGGAGGAGTGGATTGGTCCTGCATCCAAATCATTTCGTGAACATGAGCGAGTCTCTAACCTACCTGAGTCCCAATTCCTCCTCTGTAAATGGCCCATGTAGACAGAACTAAGGAAAGCAAGTACATAGCACGCAAGCTGCCCCTTCACAGAAAGTACATCGGTCACGTGATACATGGACACAGCTTCAGATAAGTTTCCAGCACTGAGCTCCAGGTCACCGCTAGTCCAAGAAACCTGCTAGCTACCTGCTAGAGTCCCTGCTAGGACCGCAAGGAGAGCCAACCAGTCCATCCTAAAGGAAATCAGTCCTGAATATTCATTGGAAGGACTGGTGCTGAAGCTGAAACTCCAATAACCTTGGCCACCTGATGCGAAGAACTGACTCATTGAAAAAGACCCTGATGCTGGGAAAGATTGAAGGCAGGAGAAGAAGGGGGTGACAGAGGATGAAATGGTTGGATGGCATCACCAACTCGATGGACATGAGTTTGAGTAAGCTCTGGGAGTTGGTGACGGACAGGGAAGCCTGGCTTGCTGCAGTCCATGGGGTTGCAAAGAGTCAGACACGACTGAGCAACAGAACTGAACTGAACCCCAAATAAGGCATCTTCTAGGTTCCCATTAAGCATCTCTGTCACAGAGTCAGAAACCAGGAGAAGGTCCCAAAGAGATCTACTCCACGAACTCAGAAATGTCTCAGACTAAAGGTTTTATGGAGAAGCCAAACCAAGCAGAACGATTTTAGAGACTGCTTGATTGGGACTCCCATGCTTCTTCTCCATAGCATAGTGGTTACGAACACAGACTTGGACGACTTCCCTAGTGGTCCAGTGGCTAAGACTCCATGCTCCTAATGCAGGGGCCTAGGTTCCATCCCTTTGTCAGGAAACTAGGTCCCACATGCCACAGTTGAAAATTCCTCATGCCACAGCTAAATATCTCATGTGTCACTATGAAGACAGAAGATCCTGCATGCTGCAACTGAGAGTCAGTACAGCCAAATGATTACATGAATATTTTTTTAAAAAAATAACATAGACTTGGGAGCCAGACTACCGGATTGGAGTTTGAAGCCTGATTCCACTTATCAACTGTCAGAGATTGGGCAAGTTATGGGTGCTTTTTGTGCCTCAGTTTCCTCAACTGCTAATATAAGGCTTAAAATGCCTAATATTCATGACGCATTGGGGACGACAGCTAGTGTGTATTAAAGTGTGTGTGTGTGCACCCTAGGTTGCTTCAGTCATGTCCAACTCTTTGCAACTCTGTGGACTGTATCATCTGTCCATGGGATTCTCCAGGCAAGAATACTGGAGCGGGTTGCCATACCCTCCTCCAGGGGATGTTCCTGATCCAGGGATCAAACCCACGACTCATGTCTCCTGTATTGGCAAGTGGGTTCTTTAACACTAGCACCACCTGGAAAGCCCCAAATTAAAGTACAAACTTGTTAAATCAATTATCTACTGAGCCCTGTGGCACTTCTTCACCCCCAGGGGACAGTGAAGGAGTGAGGGTGAGGTTGGGAGCCAAAGATTCTGCTGAAGAGCTTAAGTGAGGATTTCCAAGACTAGAGACCTTATCCTGTTACTCCAAATCCCCTCTGACCTCCAGCCCCCATACAGCCTTGTTCTGGGGCCTGGAACCAGAACTAGGTACAGGGCACATCCCAGCCTTGAGATCTTGAGCTAAGGCTGAGCCAGTCTCCCCTCCCCGCTGGGCTCGTGGTCTTTCTATGACTAAGGAAAGGCTTATGTCAGAGGGTTAAACAGGGCTTCCCAAGTTGCTCAGTGGTAAAGAATCTGCCTGGCAGTGCAGGAGATGCAGGAGATGTGGGTTCAATTCCTGGGTCAGGAAGATCCCCTGGAGCAGGACATGGCAACCCACTCCAGTATTCTTGCCTGGAGAATCCCATGGACAGAGGAGCCTGGTGGGCTATAACCCATGGGGTTGCAGAGTCAGATACGACTGTGCAACTGAGCATGGGATAAAAAATAAAAATCATATCTAAAATGTGGCAATAGAAAAGGGTTAAACATATTCCCACTGGGGTGGAGGTCAATTTCCTCTCTGAAATCTTGGCTCTCCAGGCTTCCTTCACTCCACCCTCAACACATGTGCAGGATATGAAATCGCTGAAGGATCTACTGCTTCCTACTTCCCTTTGAAATCCTAGTTCCCTTATTGGAAAAAAAAAAAATTTGTCGCGATTAACATTTCTCAAAACTTTCGAAGCCCAGAAGCCTCCGAAGCCCCTACCAGGCTACCTCTCCTCCTGCAGCTGCTCCCTCCACGAGAAGATGGTCTCCACGGCAGCTGTCTCCTTCCTCCTCCTCCTCAGCACCACTGTGGCCCTTGGGTCCGAGAATGAATCCTCTTCAAGTGAGTGCAACACCTTCCAACCTGGGCCCTGTGGGATAGCAAGCAGGAGCTGGGTTGCCGGGATGCGAAGAGAAAAGGGCTCCAGGAGGAGGTCTAGTGTCTTGTTTTCTTTATTACTGAAGTATAGTTGCTGTGGGCTCCCCAGGTGCTTCAGTGATAAAAAATCTGCCTGCCAAGCAGGAGATGCGGGTTTAATCCCTGGACTGGGGAGATCCCCTAGAGGAGGACATGGTAACCCACTCCAGTATTCTTGCCTGGAGAAACCCCTGGACAGAGGAACCTGGCCAGTTACAATCAAGGGGAGGCAAAGAGTCAGATACTATTTAGCGACTGAACAACAACATAGTTGCTATACAAGGTTGTATAGACTTCCCAGGTGGGGCCAGTGGTAAAGAACCCAAGAGACTTGGGTTGGATCCCTGGGTGGGGAAGATCCCCTAGAGGAGGACGTGGCAACCCACTCCAGTACTCTTGCCTGGGAAATCCCATGGACAGAGGAGTCTGGTGGGCTACAGTCCGTGGGGCCACAAAGAGTCGGACAGGACTGAAGTTAACTTAGCATGCATGCATACACAAGGTTATATTACTTAAAGGGTTTAATATAGTGATTCATAATTTTTAAAGATCATATTCAGTTTATAGTTATAAAATATTGACTGTATTCCCTGTGTTGTATAATGTATCCTTGTAGCTGATTTTATGCTTAATTGTTTGTACCTCTTAATCCCCTAGCCCAACTTTGCCCCTCCCCCTTCCTTCTCTCTACTGGTAAACACTATTGTTCTCTATATCTGTTAATCTATTTCTTTTTTGTTCTATTCATTTGTGTGTTGTGTTTTTTAGATTCTACATATAAGGATATGATATGATACTGTGTTTATTTTTCTCTTTCTGGTTTATTTCACTTAGCAGGTTATGTTGCTGTGAAAGTCACTCAGTCGTGTCCTACTCTTTGCCACCCTGTGGATATAGTCCGTGGAATTCTCTAGGCCAGAATACTGAAATGGGTAGCCTTTCCCTTCTACAAGACATCTTCCCAATCCAGGGATCAAACCCGATTCTCCCGTATTACAGGCAGATTCTTTACCAGCTGAGCTATCAGGGAATCACTTAGCATAATGCCCTCCAAGGCCAACCAGGTGGCTACAAATGGCAATGTTTCATTCTTTTTATGGCTGAGTGGTATTCCATTGTGTCTGGTGTCCTCTTAAACTGGTTTCATCCTCACATTGCCCAGGACCAGTCCCCTCCCTGCCAACGCCATGCAGTGAGGCCAGGTTATCTCTTCACTCCCTCATTCCTCTCTCTTTGCCGTTAAACTAAAGACTGGCCCATCCCATTTGGCCTCATTATCGCCCAGGAGACTGGGGAGATGTGTTTGGGACCCTCAAGGCCACCTTGTCCCTTTACCCCCTGGGATTTGGGTCCAGGGTCTCCCTACTGCCTGAGTGCAGCATCCCTTAGGCATGTACTGGGGAGAGCAGCAGCTGGGGAGGGGTCTCCTAGGCCATCATCTTTCAGCTTGTTTCTTAGGAACCCAAGCTATACTTCACTCTGCAATTTACCTCGTTTCCTTTTTAGAATCTCAGGGGAAACAGAAGGCTGTTGAAATAAAGCTAGACTAAACAGGGTGGAAAGGGGACAGTTTGCTTTGCTTATCTGAGGAGTCACTGGGCAGCTCAGAGGAATGCAGTGACAGTGGTTCTCAGGGCCCAGGGGGTCCCTCATTCCACTCTTTAGGGGGTGGGAGTGCTGCTGGGGATGGCACTGAATAAGACGACCAGCCCTTCCCTTGCCACCCAAGCACCTTGGTGAGCCCGAGGCCATCGCTGTGCACACCCACATTTCTGTCCAGGTCGGTCACATAACATGACGGCCCCAATCACTGCACCCCCTAACTGCAAGGCCCTTGACCTGAACCCCCTCCCCTGCTGCCCTTGCAATTCAATCTTGGAGTGACTTTCTTGTCACCCCCTTGCACCTCCTACAAGAGCCATAAAATCTCAGAATCAAAAAATAACTGAAAAGTACAGCGATTTTTTTGTAAGTGTTTCAGATCAGGAAAACTTTTCTTCCAGCAAAATCTTACACAGGAGTCCCAAAAGTAAAATAGGGGGAAAAAGGCAGATGGGGTCTTATACCCATTCCTCAGCTCCCAACCAAGTGCCTCTGTACCTCCAGGAAGCTGTGTGTAAAATACAGTCAACCACCAATGCCGTCAACCACCAATGCAGTCAACCACCTTGTTCACAAACGAGGAGATGTGGGGGGTGATGGGCACAAAGCCAGCAGAGACTGGGTGGGGTTAGAGCTGGGAGTCCTAGCTCCCTGGCCATCGTCCGTGGGGCTTGGTGTGGGCATTCTGCCCTCTTGGCAGGACGTGGATTCAGTGGGGATCAGGCAGGATGGGGGCACTGGGAGGGATATTGGGATTTTCCCCCTAATATCCCTTCTCCCCAGGGATATCGTGTGCTCACTGAGATCTGGGCTTTGCTGCTCTTCCATCCAGAGTTCAAAGTCATCAGCCAGTCCTTTGGGGGTGGGGTGGTGATTGTCGTGGTCTATGTGCAGGTTAGAAAGGAATTTCCAGACACAAGGCAGAATGAGAGGAGAATAAAATTTATTAGAGTAGGAGACGCTGTTAGACCAGAGAGCTGGCTCAAGACAGAGCCAGTGTCTTTCATGGGCTGGTAGGCAGTTTTTATAGCCTCAAGACAAAGAAACTTCCTGCTAGAAGGGTGGCATTAGGTGATTGGTTAGGATGCTGTAGGATGGGTATTTTTATCTAATGTGGGGTCTGGGAGCTGGCCGGTTTAAAGCAGGGGAGCTCATGACAACATAGCTTCCCTGGGGGCTCAGATGGTAAAGAATCTGCCTGCAATGCAGGAGACTGGGTTTGATCCCCGGGTCAGGGAAGATGCCCTGGAGGAAGGAATGGGAAGCCCTCTCCAGTATTCTTGCCTGGAGGATTCCATGGACAGAGGAGGCTGGCGGGCTACAGTCCGTGAGGTGACTTTGGTCAAGGACTCCACTGGGGTGAGAGAATGGGAAGAATGATCAGTGATGAAGGAGGAGAGAAAGAGGAGCCGGGGGATTAGCCTGAGAGGGAGGCCAGAGGACTAAGCTTTTTCTGCAGCCCTCTCTCTGAATTCTGGGGTGCTCTCCTTCCTTCCCTCTTGCACCCCCTAGGGTTCCAGAGGCAGCCAGTAGCCCGCATCTTTAACAAGCACCCTGATCTCAGCTTCGCCCCCCCTCTTTCTCCTCAGAAGGACTTTACCACCCCACCGAGTGCTGTTTCACTTATACACGCCGGGCAATCCCCCGGCAGCTCATTTCAAGCTATTATGAGACCAGCAGCCTGTGCTCCAAGCCTGGAATCATGTAGGTGGCACCCACACACCACACTGGGGGAGGGGAGTCCATAGGGCTGGAGCACCGTGGGGGAGGGGAGGAGGGAGAACGCAGGATGGGTGCTCCCCAGAGTGCGCTCAGGTGTGTCCACAGAGAGGAAGCAGCATGGGGTGGGGTGGGGGGAAGCAGACTTGGGGCTCCGGGGCCGTCTGGGGGGCCCTGCTGGGCCCATGGATGGGGGGGGAGGGGAAGGGGAGGCAAGGGACACTTCCTGGGTGGGGATGTGGAGACTAGACGGGCCCAAGGGGCCCTGAGGGGCTGAAGGGTACATCTCAGAACAGACGCTGGTCCTGGGCTCCCTCTAACTAAGGAAGGAGAACCAGTCCAGGCGGGATGAGGAATCTGTGAAGAAGGAAGGACTGGGTCTCGCTTCCTGGCTGCCGGAGCCTCGGTTGGTCATCCTTCTCCCGTCTCATTCCACAGCTTCGTCACCAGGAAGGGCCTTTACGTCTGTGCCAACCCCCATGATGGCTGGGTCTGGGACTATATCAAGGAACTGGAGGAGTGATCCAGAAGTAATGGAGAAGGACACAGCTCAGGATTTACAGAGAGGGCGCTGAACCCCACTCCCCTCCTCCCAACTTAGCCCCAGACACCTCCTGAGAGCTGCCCCAACTTGAATTAAAGAGCAGTCAGGCCCTTCCCTGCCCTCATTCATTTCTACTAAATTTCCCCTCTGGAACTGGACTTGAGGACACTGGTGAGCCCGCTCATGGTGGCACCCTCAGCCTCATGCTTAACTCTGCAGAAGTTTGGCCAGAGCCTGGTGCAAAAAAAAAGGGTCAGGCCTGCCGTGAGGTAGAGAGAAACTGAGCAGGAAGTGAGGAAGACACTGTCTAAAGGGTGCCTTGAGACAGTAATAACCACAGAAATAACAGATACCATTTTTGTAGCACCTCCATAGTCCAAGCACTCTACTAAGCAGTCTATGTGCATCCATTTATTTAAGCTTCACAAGGAAAGTTTGATTTTGCAGCTAAATCTTCATAAAGGCCTCTCTATAGCAGTCAAATTCCATAGTCTTTTTCTGTGCTGGTCCCAAGGCCTTTGTTCCCCTGCTGGCTAAGATAGGAATGATTCATGGACATATTTTATCCAATTCTTCCCCATCCACATACACACATCAGGTTGCACTATATTGTTTTATTCATTTTTGTGTACTACACAAGGCATAGCAAAAAGTCTGGCCCACATCAGGTGCTCAGGAAATGGATAGATGAGTGGTAGATGGATGGATGGGTGGTGGATAAATGGGTGGATGGATGAGTGGGTGGATAGATGGATGGATGGATAGATGGACCCATGCATGCATAGATGGATGGATAGTGGATGGTGGATGAAGGGGTGGATGGATGAATGCATAGATGAATGAATGGATGAATGGATTGTGGATGGATGGATGGTGCGTAAATGGGTGGGTGAATAAATGGATGGATAGACTGGTGGATGGATGGATGGATGGATGGATGGATAGTGGATGGTGGATGAATGGATGGATGGATGAATGCATAGATGGGTGGATGAATGGATGGTGGATGGGTGGATAGATGGAATGAGGAAGGAACCAAGAGGAAGCTTGTGTGCCAGCTGACCCCAAAGGCTCTCAGACCCATCTTTCAGGTTCGAGGAGCTCTGCATACACAGAGGAAGAGCATGCCCAGTGTGCCCAGTGGTCATAGACACCATGACCACTCTCCCTGGCCTCCAGCCCTCCACAAAGACCAAGAGGGCGCCTGCACAGCAAAGGCACAGCAGGCTTCCTCATACCTCCTCTCCTCCATAAACAGAGGATAAGGGGGTATCTCATATACCTACTCCTTTACCTTCATAAAAAGCCACAGCTTTACCACCACTAACTGCCTTGAGCCCACCAGGACTAACTGCATTGCCCGTTTTTCCCTATTTTATAAGCATACTTGCCAAACAGCAAGACCCACAAGGATTTTCGACGACCTTGTTTCCACATGCCCGCCACCTCCCCCCCCCCCCGCCCCCCGCAAAACTCCCATCTCCTGAAACACTCCCTCATGCCTCTAGAGGTGACAGTCCATCAAAGATCAAATCCCCTCTTTCATTTCTTCTCTGAAAGCTGCCTTCAGCCCGGAATAGGGCTCTGAGGCAGTCTGAAGAGAGGAGATATGGAGGGGCAGGTCTGCGGGCCGACGATAAGTCGCTTTGTAGCCCACCAAGTTCCTCTACTGGAGTGGGTTGCCATGCCCTCCTCCAGGGGATCTTCCCAACCCAGGGATCAAACCTGCGTCTCCTGCATTGCAGGTGGATTCTTTACCACCAGAGAAGCCCGAGGGAGCAGGTCCAGCTTTAGCCAAAGCCAAGGGCAGAAGCTGGAACTCTGGGAGCCAGAAGCAGGTTGTCAGGTTCACTGTGTTGTACGGCCCTCTGCTGGCCATGATTGGCCATGGTGGCAGACTGGATTAACCCACACTAAGGGCACCCATGGGCTTCCCTGGTAGCTCAGATGGTAAAGCGTCTGCCTACAATGTGGGAGACCCGGGTTCGATCCTGGGTTGGGAAGATCCACTGGAGAAGGAAACAGCAACCCACTCCAGTATTCTTGCCTGGAAAATCTCATGGACTGAGGATCCTGGTAGGCTACAGTCCATGGGATCGCAAAGAGTTGGACATAACTGAGCGACTTCACAAAAATAAAGGTTGGGGGGGGGCACCCAGGCTTCCCAGGTGGCGCTAGGGGTAAAGAACCCGCCTGCCAATGCCGGAGACCTAAGAGAAGCTGGTTGGATCCCTGGGTTAGGAAGATCCCCTGGAAGAGGACATGGCAACCCACTCCAGTATTCTTGCCTGGAGAATCCCAAGGACAGAGGAGCCTAGCGGGCTACAGTTCATGGGGTCACAAATGTTAGACATGACTGAAGAGACTTCACCCACACGCACAAGGGCACCCAGGAGGGATCAGCCAATTAGACCTGAAACCGGTTCCCAGTCCAAGGTCCAAAGAGGTAAATAAGAGCATCGACCAATGAGACAAACATTTCAGCAAACAGGGACATAAAGAGCCAGAACTGGAGGAATTGGAGGAATTGGAGATTATTAGTAGCATAATCTGCGACAAGAAAGTGTGAGTTCCATCGTGTGTCCTTGGACAGGGGACGAGGGAGACATTCTTTTCCGAGATCACTAAACCCTACACAGACTGTGCTGCCTCAGTCTGTGCTCTCTCTAACCCTGCTTTCTGTTGGCCTGCCGAAGATGGATCACCTGGGGAAAAGGTCGCTTCAACCTTCCCTCTTCTTTCCCACAGTAGAGATGGGGGCAGGGAACACGATGAAGCCACACAGATTCTGTTTTGAGGACTGCCTATCTGGCTCTATGGTAAAGAATCTGCCTGTCAATGTAGGAGACGTAGGCTCAATCCCTGGGTCAAGAAGATCCCCTGGAGGAAGGCATGGCAACCCACTCCAGTATTCTGGTCTGGAGAATCCCACAGAGGAGCCTGGTGGGTTACAGTCCCTGGGGCCACAAAAAGTCAAGTCGACTTAGCGACTAAACAGCATCTACCTCCTACCCATGTGAGATTTATTTAGCCTCTCTAAGCCTCAGGGGCCTCATCTGCAAAATGGGAATAAAGTCTCTACTCCCCGCTGTGAAGTTTAAGTAAAATAGGGCCTGAAGGGAGCTGACACCCAGCACGTGTTCTCCACACCTTCCCTTTCTCTTTTCCTTCTCGCGGATGCAAATATTAGCAAACTCAACTGGGCACCAGACCCCCCCCCCCTCCACTGCCCTCCCTTTCAGCAAACACCAGGGGAGGACCGTTGTCTCTCCTCCACCCACTCTGGAGTGGTCAGAGTCCAGAGAGCTGAGGGCCCCGTGTGGATGATCAGCAAAGAAGGAGACTGTGTCCGCCCAGCCTCCCCTGGAGCCTGACTGCCCACTGAGAGGATGAAGGTCTCCGTGGCTGCCCTCTCTCTCCTCATCCTCGCCATCACTTCTGCTGTTCACAGCCAGCCAAGTGAGTCCACCTGTCCCTGGCGGGCGGCAGTGAGGAAGGTGAACAGGGAGCGGGCAGCGAGGTGATGCCAAGAGTGCTCTCAGGACTCCGCCATCAGCCCCAGGCCCCCTCCCCGCCTGCACCCACAGTTGCTGCTCACCAGCCCCTTGTAAGCAGAGCTGAGCTGTGGTCCAGAGCTGCTGGGGTTGGGCAGCTTCAGGAAGCTGGGTCGAGGTCACACCAGGAGTCCTGAGGACACAGCAGGAATGATCGTTTAGGAGGAAGAGCCAAGGAAGGAGCAGAAGGGACGATCACAAACGTCTGTGATGAGGAGGAAGGCGAGGCAAGTGGGTGGGAGAAGCCATGGCAGGGCAGGGCACCACAGAGGGAGTCAGGGAGGCAGGTGGAGGGACATTTGGGGCTAAGCCCAGGACAGGGGGTCTGAAGCTAGACACCTCTTGTGGGCAGGGTCTGTTGTAGATTTCTGGGACTACCATGGCAACCCAGAGATGCCCCAATGGGATATCCACATGTGCCGTTTGAGGATTTCTGGACCCCTATCTCCATCTCCCAGCCTAGGGCTAAAAAATGTTTGTAGAAAAGAGAAAAGGGGTTGAAGGAGATTGAAAGGTTTTGGAACCATGAGACGGACGCATGGGCTCTGCCTCTACCAGCGTTTATGAGGGCTGGTGACAGGCAAGGGACCAGAGACTCAGACCATCTCCCAGTACATACCTGCCTTCAATGGCCCCAGCCCTTGCTTTCTACCTAAGGCTGCCCTTGGCATGTAGTCTGGCTGGATTCCGCCTTTGTGATCACTCGGGGGAGTGAGGGTCACACACTGTGTAATCTGCCCACATACTCCTAGGATGGCCCTGGTCTTTGTAAACATCACCTTAGAGAACCAGGGTCACAGTGGGTAGAGGTGCCTCCTGGGAGTGGGAGGGGGCAATAGTGCCCTTTGGGAAGGTCAGGCAGGAAGAAAAATGGCCCAGCCAGTGCATGAATCAGCCAAATGGTGCCCTGGAGATGTCTCAAGCTTTGCCACCTACTGGACACAAGCGTCAGGGATTTGCACTCTGCAGGTCTGGGGGCTGGGGAAGGTGATATCCTTGAATGATGAGCAGTCAGGGCAGCTCAAGGGAGACACAGCACTACGAACCAACCAAGTCTGGCCTCCTGGGAGTGTCAGAGATAGGGAGAGAGAACACTTTCCAGGCCAGTAGAGTGGCCATTGCTACCATGAGCTCTTTGGGAAAAAAAAAAGAAAAAGTTTCTATTTTATATTGGAGTACAGCCATTAACAATGCTGTGATAGTTTTAGGTGGACAGTGAAGGAACTCAGCCATACGTTCACATGTATCCATTCTCCCTACCATCAGCTCTTAACCACAAGCACTGACACTCTCTACGCGAGACTCTAAGTTAAGGGTTTTTTTACAAGCATTTTCTCAACTCATCCTCACCACGATCCTAGGACATAACTTTTTTTTCTTATTATTGGTTTATTTTTATTGAAGTATAGTTGATTTACAATGTTGTTAATTCCTGTTATACAGCAAAGTGATTTCGTTATACATATATATATGTGTATATGCACTCTTTTTAAATATTGTTTCATTATGGTATATCATAGGATATATTGTTAGTTGCAGAATAATTGTTTTACGATGTTGTGTTAGTTCCTGCTATACAACAGTATGAATCAGCTATATGTATGCTTACATCCTCGCCCTCTGGGTCCTCCCTCCCACCCATCAACCCACCGCTTTAGGCCATCACAGAGCACCTAGCTGAGCGCCCTAGATTCTACAGCGGCTTCCCACTAGCTATCTGTTTTACACGTGATAGTGTGTGTATGTCAATGCTATTCTCTCAATTCATCCTGCCTTCTCCTTCCCCTACTGTGTAGGACGGAGCTTTTTTACCCTCATTTAATGGCTGAAGACATCCAGAGAGCTTAAGAAATTTGCCCGTGATTCAAGTCGTTTAGTCAAGACTCCAACCCATACTGTCTGGCCCCAAAACTTAAAAACAAGCTTTTTCCCCTTGATCTGACTTCTCCTGCTCAGCGCTCTATCTCAGCCTCCCCCCGACCGCAGCTTCTCTGGTGCCTCTAGGACAGAATCCAGGCTCCCCGACACAGTTCAGAAGGGGTAGGCCTCCTCTTCCTCTTGAATATCCTCTTGCTACTTCTTCCTTCCCACCTTGCTCTGCGGCTCCTGGAACTGCTCCATCCTCCCAGACACGCTGGGCTTCCCCCACCCCAGGCCTCCATATATTTCTTTCTTTCAGATCCCCTGACCCCTCTGTCTGCCTAAGTCCTGCTCGTCCTTCAGGAATCAGCTCAGACACCACCTGCTGCGGGGCTTCTTCCTCAACCGCCCAGGCTGAGTGAGGTGCTCCTCGTTCTGTTCCCATAGACCCTTGCAGCAAATTCTACTCTATCCCAGACCACATTCTATTGTAGTGTTTATGTTTTTGCTTTCCTTTTTCACCCAGGCTGGTCTCTAAGGTACACAAGAGTCGTGACTGTAACTTCCACATGTCCTAACTTCCATAGAGCCTGGCTTGCGATACGAGCTCAATACATGTTTGCCCAGTCAAGTTCATCAGCAAATGTGAATCCCCCAGTCCTTTGTACTTGATGAAGCTCAGTCCAGAGGCAGAAAGATCTACAGAAGATTCATCTTTTTCACTTGTCTGTTACTCATTAAGCTATCATCAATCCCTACTGACAGTGGGCTTTGCCATCAGAAGAACGGACAAAATGCAAGAGATGGGAGATGGAGGTGGGCAGCCATGGGCTCTCTCTCTCTACCTTCTTAATTCAGCTTTCAATGTCATTCCCTCAGAAATTCCTGAGTCGGTGAACCACCCACCCACCTGCTGCCTGAAGTATCATGAGAAAGTATTGCCAAGAAAACTGGTGGTGGGATACAGACAGGCCCTCAACTGTTACCTGCCAGCAATTATGTAAGCACGGTCCTGCAGACATTTACAGGGAGAGGGAAGGGGAGCCCAAGGCTGGACTGGGGTACACAGAACCAAGTCTCCATGCTAGAACAGGGGCGCAGCAGTTAAGGGCCTGGGCTTTGACTCTCACGGGACAGGCCTGGGTTCTGTTCTAGGCTTTGCCACTTACAGAGGCACGTGGCTGGTTCATGTGGTCCAAGAAACGGTGGCCATAGAGGAACCCAAGTCTGAGGGTCTAGGCTAAATGGAGAAGGGCTGAAAGAAGAGATGATGAGGTCTAGACGCCAGAGAGGGGGTGCTTTTTGAGGGGACCCAGACAGGGGGAGGCCTAGGGAGGTGGTACAGGACGTGAGGCAAGCCCCTGGTGAGCTAGAAGTGGGGGCGTGTGAACTGGACCCCTAACTGCTCCGGGGCCCCTGATGGTCTGACTTTGCCCCCACAGCTTCATCACCAAGCGGAAACGAGAGATCTGTACCAACCCCAACGACGACTGGGTCCAAGAGTACATCAAGGATCTCAGGCTTCCTCTGCGGCCTTCCAGGAGGTTGGCCTAAGTTAACATCACTAGATGGGAGGAAGGTCAAGCCCAGATCCACAGCTCGTCGTGATGGTCAGGCCTCCAACGGAGCCCAAGTTCGACGGGGGGAAGGTGTAACCCTGTGAAAACGCGGGCAACCTCGTGGTCTGAATGACAAGAGTCACCTTCAGAGAAACAGGCCAGAGATTCAAAAGAGTAAAGCATTTTGAATATATTCTCAGTCTCTGGAGGAAATGCCAAGGTTGAGAGAGGAGGGCAGGGATACATTCTTAACGCTCAGCACAGCACTCTCACATCCTCCCCCTTGTCCTGCTTTCAGACCCTCACCTCCCTCCAGTGCACCAGCCCATCCTGAATGATCACGTCCTGCTTCCCAACAGCCAAACCAGCTCTGGCTCTCTCTGACTTCCCACTCATTAAGAGACTCACGGGACTCAACTTTTCCTGTCCACCTTATCCTTTTTCTAGATCTCTTTTTTCTTCTATTATGCTTTTCTTTTGAAACCTAACCTTTTGGGACTTCCCTGGTGGTCCAGTGGCTAGGATTCCGTGTTCCCAGTGCAGGGGGCCCAGGTTCAATCCCTGGTCAGGGGACTAGATTCCACACGTTGCAACTAAAAAAATCCCTCATGCCGCAACTGAGACCCAAGGCAGCCAAATAAATAAAAATTAAAAACAAAAACAAGAAAACCTAACCTTTTCTTATCGGAATAGTCAAATGCTAACGATTTTTCTTTTCCTGTTGTTGAGGCTTTGCTGAATTCCCCGATATTGGGTCTTCCCCAGGGTGATGTGGGTGCAGATGGTGCTGAAACAAAAGAGGAGGTGTCAATCCCTAGGTCCCTCCCACTGTAAGCTTTGTAGGTCGGGGAAGGGCATTTGGCTAGGCTGGGGGTAAAAATCCTGGTCCAAAATTCAACCACTCAACAAACACAATTACCTTTATTGCCACCTTTGTTTGTAACTCCCTGCCAGAAAGGATTTCTGCTGGGATGGCAGAAACTCAATCTCAGTTTTTTCAGGGTCTTCTCCACATTCCCCCAAGAAATTTCCCCATTTGGGGAACTGGAGCTTTTACATGGCACCAAGGCCAGAAGTGGGGAGGGGGGGGCTTCCCTGGTGCCTCAGGTGGTAAAGAATCTGCCTGCAATGCGGGAGACCTGGGTTAGGGAAGATCCCCTGAAGAAGGTAATGGCAATCTACGCCAGTATTCTTGCCTGGAGAATTCCATAGACAGAGGAGCCTGGCAGGTAACAGTCCATGGATCGCTAAAAGTAGGACATGACTGAGTGACTAACACTTTCACTTTTTTTTTTTTCCAGACAGGGATTATTTTTCCCCCTCCTCCCTACTTCTCTGTCCCCAGCTCAACAATAGGGAGTGGACTCAGACAAAATCCAACATCCCCCCAAAATGGTGTTGTGAAGGCAAAGCAAAATCAGGCAACTAAAGCTATATAATTAGAGAAACGAATTTGGTGAAGTTATCACTGGGAAAACTGGTCTTCCAATGACTTAGATTCTGCTAAACTGACCCAAGCCTGCCCCCAGTGGCCCCCAGTGGTACTACATCATCCTGCCTCCCTGCTCCCCAGCCCCGACTAAAGCTAACCCACCCAGACGCCCCCCTGACTCCAGCTGACCAATCAGACTCTCTCTTAGATGAACTTCGGACCTGAGAAACCAGCACTCGGGCATTGTCCCAAGGGAAGAGGGCTATGAACTCGTCCACTGAAGCCCCCGGAGCTGCCCTGTCCCTCCTCCAGGCTTGGAGGTTTGGCTAACCTCAGCTCCATGAGATGCCCCAGTGTTCTTCACACTATTCCTGTTTGTTTTGTTCGTTTGTTTGAATTCCTAAAGGACCATGGTGGCATTTAGCACCTCTGCAATAATTTTTTGTTGGTTTAGGTCAGTTCTGTTGTGTGTTCACACGTACCCAACATTTTTACTGTATTTAAGTGTACAATTCAGTGGCACATTGTCGTGCAACCATCACCACTATCCACCTCCAGAACTTTTTCCTCACCCCAGACTGAAACCTCTCTTCCCTGTAAACAATAACTCCCCCCTCCCCCCACCCCCCCAGCCCTCAGGAACCACTATTCTACTTTCTGCCACCATGGACTTGATTCCTCTAGGTATCTTTTATAAATGGAATCATACAGTATTTGACCTTTTGTAACTGGCTTATTTCACATCGCACAATGTTTTCAAAATGTATCCATGTTGTCAGGATTTCATCCCTTGCTAGGCCTGAATGATATTTCATTGTACATATCTACCCAGTTTTGTTCATTCTTTAATCTGTCCACAGGTGTCTGGGTACCCCCTTTTCTTTACACAAGCTTGAGTTAGCAGGTCTTAGCTTCTGTTATTTGTGCCAAAAGCACTTCAACTCCTGTAGCGACCTATCAATCACCACACTGGCCAGGCAGGAGCTTGAAGCCAGTAAGGGCCTCAGACTCTGACCCTCCCCTTTGTCCTGGACAGAGGTCAGTGCTCCCTTCTCGTCCCTCCCAGGCTGTGAGCTCCTACTTCTGGATCCAGGGGTTTCTGTCCATGATTCCTGCGATCAAAGCTAACTGTAATCAAACATCTTCCAGGAGCTCACAGCCCAGGGATGAGAGAATCACCGACAGATACAACATAGCCAGGCTGGACCTTTGCTTGCAGGAGCCAGAGTGAACGTGGAGAGGTGGCAGGGCTTGGATTGATGCGGGAGCCAGACCACGTTCGGTGTATACAGCCAAGCAGGAGGTTTCAAAGTCCTTAGCCAGCGCCAGGGTCAAAATCAGTGAACTCGAGTTCAAAGGCCTGAAGGACAAGCTGAGGCCAAAAACAGGAAGCACAGGCCAGGGCCAGGATTCTAGCAAGCTGGAACGGAAATGTCATTATGTGTCTTTTTTTTTTTTTAATCTATCAAAAGAGTTCAGAGTTGAGATGTCAGTCCAAAAATCTAATTGAAAAATCTATAGACAAAGTCGAATTCTCATCCCAGCACATAATAAAACTTGCCAGAAACTCCCAGTGGTTCAGAACCAAAAGTAACTTATCTCAGGCGCAATCAACTGTTTTGTTGTTGTTGCTGGGGTTTTTTATTTGTTTTTTATTGGAGTGTAATTGCTTTACAATATTGTGTTAGGTTCTGCTGTACAATGAAGTGAGTCAGCTGTATGTATACATCTATCTCCTTCCTCTTGAAACTCCCTCCCACCCCAACCCCATCCCACCCTCACAGAGCACCAGGCTGAGCTCCCTGTGTTACACAGGTTTCCACTAGCTATCTATTTCAAACATGGTCATGTATTTATGTCAAACCGAATCTCCCAATTCATCCCACCCTCCCCTTCCGCCTCTGTGTCCATCAAAGGGCTATTCCTAATCTTTTCAAGGTAGATAAATGCCTGGCTTTCAACATAACACGTATGCACACAGACGCACACACAGGAAAGACCTTCTCATTCTGATCCACAGGCGTCTCCCAACCCTGATCAGTCTGATCAATCAAAGGGATTCATCCACATTGATGTATGCCTAGACAGCTTATGTGACTGTCAGCCTTGAGGAACCAAGGTGACTGGTAGCGGGTGGACAATAAGGCCTGGAATAGCAGCGTTTCCACTCATCTGTCAGAAAAAGGGTAGAAAAGGGTGAAGGCCACACACAGCAACATGAGTGGACCAGTGGGTGGGACAGGAAGGGGGAAAAGTAAGGAAGCAGCCCTGGGCAGTACAAGGAGTATTCTACCTGGAGTCTAGGAGCCTGGCTGGCACAACCCCTCTCGTGAATCCCTCTGCACGCCATTCCCCCCCGTGCGCCATAAGAATTTAGACCAGATGACCAGATGTCCTGCAGCTAGCTCTGGCTGGCCTGTAAGAAATGCTCTTCAGCCTTCGAGGCAATGTCCCGAAGCCAGCCAGAAGGGCAAGCATTTCCCCTCTGTAGGGAAGAACGCGTGTGCGCACCTGTGTGTGAGCAACCACTGAGAGTCGTCAGCAGCCTGAATGAGGATCTGCGGGACACAGTCGATACGCTGGTTTAAAAGCTTTGTCTCAGGACTTCCCAGGTGGTCCAGTAGCTAATTCTCCACTCAATGCAGAGGGCCTAGGTTCAACCCCTGGTGGGGGTACTAGATCCCACATGCCGTGACTGAGTCCGCAGGTCGAAATTTTAGATCCCCCAGGCCACAGATGCAGAGGGGAGAAAAACTAAATTAAAAAAATAAAAGCATTTTCTCCACATGCAGGCAAATTCAGGTTCAGATCAGAACCCTGTCTCTTAACTGAGATGGTAAAATGTCGCTATTCTGTTATCAGCTAGGATGAGAATCCCTCTCCTGCAGGGAAAAAGATCATGTTTAGAAAATGTGTCTGCAACCCCAGTGAGGGCAATAAATGCCCCCCAGGACATGGATGTGTGTGTGTGTGAAAGAGAGCTGCTCAGTCATGTCCAACTCTTCGTGACACCATGGAGGCTGCCAGGCTCCTCTGTCCATGGAATTCTCCAGGCAAGGATAGACTAGGGTAAGATTTCGAGGGGAGGGATTAAGTCACTCTGAGTGAGCTAAGAAAAGGGACCATCTGGTCTTTGAAAGCCA
Organism: Cervus elaphus; assembly: GCF_910594005.1. Taxonomy (NCBI): domain Eukaryota; kingdom Metazoa; phylum Chordata; class Mammalia; order Artiodactyla; family Cervidae; genus Cervus; species Cervus elaphus. Next base: position 87,317,884 of record NC_057819.1, read on the forward strand.
GAGGTGGGACGCAGGGCCGGCGTCCCTGGACCAGAGACCAAAACCTGTGAAGTAAGTCATCGCGGATTCACAGAAGTCTTGTGGAAACTTTGATCGCCCCTAGATTGGAGAACGGCAGAAGTGGAAAGACTTCCAGGCAGCTCTCAAGATCAGGGATGTGACTCAGTGTCTACTTTAGGTGGGGTGGTGAGGAAAGGCATTACTGAGGAGGTGACGTGCCCCTTGAGAACTAACTGGCTGGCAGGAATCAGTCACGCCAGGACCAGGGGAAGGAAACTTTGCAGGCAGGACTTCTGCAGTAGTTAACAGTCTGCCAAAGCAGGGGACATGGGTTCGATCCCTGGTCCGGGAAGATCCCACATGCCTCAGGGCAATTAAGCCGTGCTCAAAAGCAGAGAAGAGCAGCCCTGGCTCCCTATAACAAGAGAAAGCCCATGTGCAGCAACAAAGACCTAAATAAAACACAAATAGATAAAACTTTCCAGGCAGAGGGCACAACCAGGGCCAAGCCCTGGGCAGGGGACAGTCTGGCCGGAGCACAGAGGTGAGGAGGAGAGCAGCACGAGCCGTGAGAAGGTCAAAGGCAGGGAGGGAGTGCTTTGTAAGCCAGGGCAAGGAGTGTGCACTTCAAGGGCGGTGGAAAGCCATCCAGGACATGCTTAAGCAGCTGAGGGAGAGCATCCGATTGACCTTTGAAGAATCACCTGCACAGACAGGGATTCCTGGGGGTGAGGGAGACCTCCGCAGCAGTCCCGGCTACAGGGGACGGTGACTTGGACCAGGGAGGAAGTGGCTGAGCAGATTAGGGACATCTCAGGGGACAGAACTGAAGAGACATACTGAGAAAGGTGGGCTTGAGCTGTTGGTGCAACGTATAGAAACGGGGATGTCTGGGAAAGAGTAAATTGAGGTGGGGGATCAAGAGTTCTGTTTGGCCTGTGTTTATTTTGAGGTGCTGGTTAGGTGTCCTTGAGGCCGCGTCGAGAAGGAAGTTGGCTATGGGAGTCTGGAAGGCCAGGGAATGGTCAAGCTGGAGTATATAAAACCATAGGGCCAGATGGAGTCAGCTGGGGAGAGTGTGGAACAGGTGATGAGTAATGAGCTCGGGGGTGTTCAAACATTTAGAGAACAGAGCGGAGTGACACATAGATGGGCTGGAACAGTGGCCAGGGAGACGGCAGGAAAACCCAGAGGGCATGGTGACTTATAAGCGCAGAAAATCATTTAATCAAGAGAAAGTTATCAAACATGCTCAGTGCTGCCAAGAGATGAAGAGCAGAGAGGGGCTTCCCTGGTAGTCCGGGAGCTAAGACTCCACACTCCCAACGCAGGCAGCCTGGGTTCGATCCCTGGTCAGGGAACTGGATCCCTCAGACTTCAGCTAACACCCGGCACAGCCCAATAAATATTTTTTTAAAAAGAAGAATAGAGAAAAGGTCTTTGGAGTTGACCTTTGAAGGTCATGGGCTTCCCCGGTGGCTCAGAGGGTAAAGAATCTGCCCGCAATGCAGGAGACCTGGGTTTGATCCCTGGGTGGGGAAGATCCCCTGGAGATGCAGATGGCTACCCCACTCCAGTATTCTCGCCTGGAGGAGTCCATGGACAAAGGAACCTGGCGGCTACAGTCCATGGGGTCGCCAAGGGTCAGAAACGACTGAGCGACTAACATTTCCACTTTTTCCCTTTTGAAGGTCATCCATGAGTCAATAAGTCTCAGTGGAAAGCAGTGACAGAAGCCCAACCAAAGGGGTAGCAGGGAACAGAGGTTGTGGAAGGGGGGCCCAGAACACTACAGAGGCAGCTCCGGTAAGAACTTTTCCATGAAGGGAAGCCAAACTTGGGTCAAGAGCCAGAAGGTTCAAGGGAGGCTTTTTAAAGATGTGAGCATTTAAAGCAGGTTCATGTGCTGGTGTGCGACGTAGTCAACCTCTCAGAGATGCAGCTTTTCTCGGGTGTGAAATGAAGCCTGGAACACCAGTGATCACAGGTTACTAGGAGAGTCACACCAGGAGGTATGTTAAGAGGACGCAGCGCTGGGCGGGCCTCACAGCTGGGATTCAGAGCTTGTGAGCTCCCCTCCCTGGATGAGAAGGCAAAAGGCCAGCAGGTTCTCCCTGGGGAGGGGAGGTGAGAGGACAGCCATCGGTTCCCACATTCCGATTATGATGGAGGAGGAGGAGCCGGTGGGTGGAAGGCAACCAGACTAACAGTAGGATTGAGAAATTGCCTGGGCCCCTTTAGGTTCACCCTAAACACACACTCAGAGCTTCCTCTTCAGCTGGCATTCTTCCGGGAAAGGAGCCTTCCGCTCCAGACCCTACAATGTGGGTTTCTCGTCTGAACCACAGAACACAAGCAGCTTGAGGGGCTATTTGGTCAACTTTCCCAAGAGTGATGCCAAGGAGAGAGGACCGTCCTTTACATCCAGTGCAGGTCCTTGAACGCAGCTGAAAGGGCTGCCTAGAGGCAGGGACCATCACTTCTAATTTACTCAGCTCCCACCCCTGTGCCAGGGGAGGGTGGAGGTGTTTGCTAAATATCTATTCATGAAATTCACACTAAGGAGGGGGGCGAGGGGAGGGGAGGGAGTAACACTCGTGTTCGGAAGTCAGCGTGAGAGACCCCTTCTGACTGCCAGTCAGGGGGTCAGGTCAAGGATGTGTCACCATGGAGATGGTATTTTAAATAAGGTTCCCAGAGGTTAAGCGTTTGCAGCCACTGAAAAGGGAGTCTAGGCTGACTTATCTTTGGAAAATTGGAGGGCAGCGCCACCCAGTGGTTAAAAATCACAGTGACTAGCCGCTGTGACATTGTATTTTCTTGGGCTCCAAAACCACTCTGGACAGTGACTGCAGCCACGAAATAAAAGACACTCACTCCTTGGGGAAAAAGCCATGACAAACCTAGACAGCATATTAAAAAGCAGAGACATCACTTTACCCACAAAGGTCAGTATCATCAAAGCTATGGTTTTTCCAATAGTCACTTATGAATATAAAAATTTGGACCGTCAAGAAGGCTGAACTAATACTTTTGAATTGTGGTGCTGGAGAAGACTCTTGAGAGTTCCTTGGACTGCAAGGAGATCAAATCACTCAATCCTAAAGGAAATCAACTCTGAATATTCATTGGAAGAACTGATGCTGAAGCTGAAACTCCAATACTTTGGCCACCTGATACAAAGAACCTACTCAGTGGAAAAGATCCTGATGCTGGGAAAGATGGAGGGCAAGAGAAGGGGGCAGCAGAAGATAAGATGGATGAGTGGCATCACCAGCTCGACAGGCATGAGTTTGAGCAAACTCTGGAAGATGGTAAAGGACAGAGAAGCCTGAAGTGCTGTAGTTCATGGGGTAGCAAAGAGTTGGACATGACTTAGTGACTGAACTACAACAGGCCTCTGTGTATTCTTAAAGGGCTATCACACGTGGTTGTGTCCAGGAAGACCCACCTGTGCATTAGACCCACTGCTCAGAGGCCCCTCATGTTGCCCACCTCTTCCAGATTTCTCCCCTTTTACAGGGAGCTGAGGCTTCCAGTTCACATCGAGGCAGAACAGATAAAAGATCCTGCTCTCAGAGAACTTGCATTTTAGTGGGAAGAAAGACAGACTGTACACAAATACACACAACATCAAGTGGTGATAAGTTCTATAAGAATAAATCAGAGCAAAGGTGATGGTAAGAGGGGCAGAAGACAAGGCTGTACTATTCGATAGGACCAACCACCCCCACCCAAAAGAACAGTTTAACATAAACTTGTCTCCCTAGAGAATGTTCTACTTCCAGCCTGGTGAACTGAGTATCTGATACACCCAACAAACTGACCCACCTGCAGACAGATGCTACAAACTCAGAAAATCTTTTCTTTTTAAATACAGTTGTGAGCACGAGAGATTGTATAAGAGAAGGTGGATTTTGGAGGGATATTGAAAGTGGGAGCAAGCAACAGGCATGCAGTTTCTGATTGTTGTGGTTTTGGCCTGAGGTCAGCTACAGTTGCTGCAGGGGATGCCACAGGGCTGGCTAAAACTCTGGAGAGAGAGTCTCTGGTCTTTCAGGTCAGATTAACCAGAGGAAGGAGCCTGAGACAAAAGTGACCACTGGAGAGTGAGGAGAATCCCAGAAAGAAAAAAAATCAGTGAAAAGATCCCAAATTCTTCATACGACGTTAGCCCACAGTTTTAGCCCTGAGGGCAGGGCAATCCACCCCAGTGTTCTTGCCTGGAAAATCCCCATGGACAAAGGAGCCTGGTGGGCCACGGTCCATGGGGTTGCAGAGTCTGACACGACTGAAGTGACTTAGTGTGCACACACCTGGACAGAACTTATTGGAGGAAAACTGAAAGCTGCTCATAGCTGAAACTTCAAGAACTGAACTAAGATCCCAGTCACCATCCTCTGCAGGCAGGAAGCTCAGTTTGGTTTTGTTGTTATTGTAGTAGTTGTTGTTTTGATGGGAAGATGATTTAAATTTAGGGGGGAGCCCTCGCTTTCATTTTTTTAAAGATGATCTGCATTGGCCATTAAAACACTTCTGTTTTATATTACTCAGCCATAAAGAGCAGCAAATGTGAGTCAGCTGAGCTGAAGTGAATGAACCTAGAGTTTGTTATACAAAGTGAAGTAAGTTAGAATGTGTGAAAAAAAAAAAAAGAATGTGTGAAAGTCGCTCAGTCCTGTCTGACTCTTTGCGACCCCATGGACTATACAGTCCACGGAATTCTCCAGGCCAGAATACTGGAGTGGGTAGACTTTCCCTTCTCCAGGGGCTCTTCCCAACCCAGGGATCAAACCCAGGTTTCCTGCATTGGAGGCAGATTCTTTACCAGCTGAGCCAAAGTTAGAAAGAGAAAAACAAATACCATATATTGTGGAATATAGAAAAATGGTACTGATGAACCTGCTTGCAGGGCATGAATAAAATGCAAAAGTAGAAAAGACTTGTGGACATAGCCAGGGAAGGGGAGGGTGGGACAAGCCGAGAGAGTAGCACTGAAGCATATACATTACCATAGGAAAAGCAGACAGCTAATGGGAAGTTTCTGTATAAAACAGGGAGCTCAACACAGAGCTCTGTGACAACCTAGGGGCCTGGGATGGGGTGGAGGTGTGCGGAGGTTCAAGAGAGAAGGGACATATGTATACTTGTGGCTGATTCACATTGTTGTATGGCAGAAGCCAACACAGCATTCTAAGGTAATTATCCTCCAACTAAAAAGATCTTAAATAATTTTTAAACGCTTCCATTTTAAATTTTCTTTTACTGTATTTTTTCCTCTTTTGCCCCTAATTCTCAGGTTGACACAGAAAATAGATCTAGCTCTTGGATAAAATCAGTGTTAGGATGATTTTTGACATTTATATTCAAAATATATTATTACAGAGAAAACTGGTTATACACTTTTTCTAGGTGATTTATCTACTTTGAAAATATCATTTTATTTGATCCAAGACAGTAAAATGAAGAAATGAAGTTTAACACTATGTCTACTCAAAAAAATGAACAGATCTGGTAGCCGTGGGTCAACATCCCACATAGTAATTGCCCCTCTTTGCCTGAGGCTTGCATTCTCCAGCTGGCCTGTTTCACTCTTTTAGATTACTATCTGGACTCTGTGGGCATTTGAGTTTGTGTGCCATGTCCCTTGCTTTAATCCATCACAACATGTCCATAGCTAATGACTGAAGTTGAGTCTTGGCTCTCTCAAAGAAAGAGAGCTGTGTCCAGGCATTTCTGCATAATTTCTGACTATCCTGACTATTCTATATCAGCAGGAAAAACAGAAATGAAAAGTGGAGGGCAAGAAACTCCTGATGACATTGTTTGAGCCTCTGGATCAAGCCAGCCCTGAAGCTGGGAACTGCTTGCACTTTCCAGTTCCATGAACTATTATGTTTCCTTTTTAAGTAAGCTCATTTAAGCTAGATTTCTGCCACTTAAGCCAAAAATTAGGTACGTCCAAAAATTAGACCAAACAAGTCGCAGAGTAAATGTGGTCCCTCGTATTACCGAAAGGACAGAGATGTGGCTGCCCTTGGAGATGACACAGAACCAGAGGTGGGAAAAGCCACTTTCTCCAAAACTAATACTGGAGGGTTAACTTAGAAAGGGAAAAGGTTGTCTAGGAATTGGCAAGGCTGAGGCATTGTAGTGAGCTAGATTACACTGTAATGGTATAATCTAAGATGCAGTGGGATTGCCTAGGAGAAGAGGAGATGGTGGCAAGGAACTTACAGTCATGATGAGGAGCCTTGTCCTTCACCAGGGTCATAACAGCTTGTCATGTGCCTGTTATCCTCCTAATTGGCACTTCAATTTAGGAGCCAGGAATACTGCTTTACATGCTAGCACCTTTAAGAAACTAACACACCAGCTGGTGCTATCCATTCCCACCATCCTGAGAGATGGAAAGTTTGGGAAAAGAGGAAGTGAGAGTATTATGGATTATGGGGAATTTCCTGGAGACACCAGGCTTGACATGGACACTTAACTGAGGGTTCCTGGAAACAGAAAGTCCTCAAGGGGCCTTCTGGCCCGTGTCTGCCACAGTCCAGCTCTCATCCTGACCTCTGCAGACAAACTTCTCCCTCTGCAGCGTTGCCTGTGGGGTATCAGTGGGATGTGCCCTACTCCTCAGTGGGGTCCAGAAATAGTCGCCTGCTCAGAAGCTCTCTGATGCCCCCAGAAGGCCATCCTAGCCTTTAGCTGAGGCCTCCTGGGGACAGGGGCCTCCCAGGTTAAGGTCTGTCCTCCCATCCAGCAGCCACAGCCTGCTTCCCCAGCTCAGTCCAGCCTGCCTTTTCCAAGTCCTTTCTGCATCAGTCCAGCTTTGAACTAGACTAGGAACCAAGATGACCTCTGATCTTGGGCATCCTTGTATGAAACCAAGACTCCAGTTGGAGGTTCTCTGCCCCGGGGGAGACCTGATTAAACTTGGGGCAACCTGAATGCCACAGCCTTGTGAAAGTCCAGACCCCACCCCCAAGATTTCCTTCTATTCCTTTGGCTCATTTTCTCCCTCTCCAACCACCCTCCCCAATCGGGAGTCCCATACAGGTTCAGCAGCAGGTATTGTCTTACTGGATCTCCTCCTTGGCAAACCAGTTGCTCTCCCAGCTCAAGAAAGAAGGCAGGGCCAGTGCCTCCTTGGAAGGAGGAAGGCATAAAGTAGAGACAGCTGGAGAACGTGGAAACGCTGCCCCTTCTACTCCAAGAGTGGCAGAAGAGTGGAGGGCAGGACCTCAGGGTGAACAAGTGGAGGGCAGTGTTTGTCATACAATTCTCCCTTCAGACCAGAGGTTGGGGGGAAACCTGAATTCAGAGAAGCTGTGTGCAGCCTTAGTCATTGCGGTGCATCCATGCAATGGGAGACACCACCCAGCAGACCGCTGATAGACGCAGTATGAATGGATTTCACAGACGTGGTTTGGAGTGAATCAGTCAGACTCATGAGGGTAAACACTTTTGCCCATTTATGTGATATTCAAGAACAGTCAAAACAATCATAGAGGGAATTCCCTGATGATTCACTGGTTAAGACTTCACCTTCCAATGCAGGGAATGCAGGTCTGACTCCTGATAGGGGGACCTAAGATCCCACATGTCTTGAGGCCAAAAAACCAAAACAGAAACAATATTGTAACAAATTCAATAAAGACTTTTTAAAAATGATCCACTTCCAAAAAATCCTTAAAAACAAAAACAAAGTCATAGATATCAAATAGTGGTTACTTTTAGGGGATGGATATTCACTGCAAAAAAGAATGTGAGGGAGGGAAATCCCTGGTGGTCCAGTGGTTAGGACTCTGCACTTGCACTATCAGTGGCCAGGGTTCCATCCCTGTTCAAGGAATTAAGATTCCACAAGCCCTGTGGCATGGCGGAAGAAGAGAGAGAACAACAGAGAAACTTCTGAGGAGCTGAAAATGTTCTTTATCTGGGTCTGGGTGATGACTACACACGTATATCCATGTGCCAAAATTCATCCAGCTGTAAGATTTACACACTTAGCTCTCTGCAAGCCACACCTCAATAATTCCTTTTAATTTATTTTATTTTATGCTTTGGCTGTGCTGGGTCTTCATCACTGCTCGGACTTTTCTCTAGCTGTGACGAGCAGGGGCCACTCTCTAGGTGCAGTGCGTGGGCTTCTCATTGCAGTGACCTCCCTTGTTTAGGAGCACAGGCTATAGAACGCATGGACTTCAGTAGTTGTGGTTCCCAGGCTCTGGAGCACAGGCTCCGGAGTTATGGTGCACAGGCTTAGCCGCTCTGCAGCATATGGGATCTTCCCGAACCAGTGATCGAACCTGTGTTTCCTGTATTGGCAGGCAGATTCCCCACTGAGCCACCCGGGAAGCCCCTCAATAATTTTTTTTAATAAGGAGCTGGGAGAACGGTAAAGCAGAGATAGCAGTTCTATACTCTGCTCTTGGGAACTGCATATCTACCAGGCAAAGGGCAGCTGGGATTGCAGAGGGAGCTGACGTCACCAGACGTGACCGCCTGGTTCTACTCTACTGCTTCTGTAGCATATTCAGTACTGTAATCTACATGGCATTTTTAAATGGGAAATGAGGAATGGGGAGGAGATGGGGAAATGCCCCATCATAGGGACTAACCCAGGCTACCAAATCTACACACATGCAAATGCAGGACACATCTCTCTAGGAGTGAACAGTGGGGGGGGAGCACTGTTGGAAGACAGACTGCCACATTTATTCCCTGTTAGGATATTTAGGGATGTTTTCCTATTTATATCCCCTCTTCCCTTCCCTGAGTCAAGCAGATAGTGTGCACCACGCAGCTCCTGCAGCCCTTGCAGGGGAGAGTTGATGCGGGGCAGAGAGCAAAACTGGGGCCCTCTGGCTTGTGTTCTAAAAGCCTACGCCCTCTGCATAAAGAATAAAAGAAGATTCAAAGTCCATTTCCTTCATGTGTCCACCAGAATTATTAAAGAGAGTGGATTTCTTCCAGGACAAAAAGAAAGAGAGTTCTGCTGAGAGTCTGGGGTTAGTAGGTGCAAACTATTACCTTTAGAATAGATAAACAGGGACTTCCCTGGTGGTACAGTGGTTAAGGCTTCCACTGCAGGGGGCAAGTGTTCAGCCCCCAATCCGGGAACTAAGATCCCACATGCCCTGCGGCACAGCCAAAAAGAATAGAATGGATAAACAATGAGGTCCTACTGGATAGCCCAGGGAACTGTATCCAGTCTCCTGGAATAAACCTTAAATGAAAAGGGTATTTTTTAAATGTATGTGTGTGTATAACAGAGTCACTCTGATGTTCAGCAGAAATTAACACAACATTGTAAATCAACTGCACCTCAATTTAAAAAAAAAAAAAAAGAAAAGAAAGATAATGAAACACTCATTTAGGGAAAAAAAAAAAAGGTGGGGGTAGAATTCCCTGCTGACCCAGTGGTTAGGATTCTGGGCTTTCACCGCAAGGGCCCCGGGTTTGACCCCTGGTCAGGGAACTAAGATCCCGCAAGCCATTCCGCGTGGCCAAGAAAAGAAAGAGAGAGAGTCTTGGTTTGGGCTGGAGGGAGGCAGGTGCAACCTGGGCATCCCAGCACCACTGCCGGGAAGCAAGTGTAAAAACACATAAACAAGAGCATTGCTCACCACCCGGCTCTACAAAGATCAGGTCATAACCTGCTATAGAAGCTGCCCAACAGCACACTCTGAGGGGAAATGAAGCCCACAACAGGATGTACAGACATTCTCTAATTTTCCTTGTCATGTTTTCTTAGACACACCCGTCATTTAAAAGTGGACATTTAATTTCAAAATACACAGGGTTTTTTAAGTACCGTTGATATTAATTTTCCATTTTGATATTCATTTCTCATTTAAGTGCTTTCTTCCGTGCAATCACCCTCTGAGTTTCTTCAGTCTTTTAACTTTATTGAGGCTTTCAAAGGCTAAGTCAAAGATCTCTTGGTAAGCATCACACTGCTCTTGAAAACATGTGGGTTATTTTCAAATATCTTCTGATATTGATTTCTAACCTAATTCCACAGTGATAAAAGGACAGACTCGATGATTTCTGTACCTTCAGACCATGAAATTTTTGCACCTTGTTTTATGTCCCTGTATATGTTCCAGTGTCTCCTGGCTTATAGACTACAGGGACTTGAATAGAATTTGTATCCCGCTATTGTGTGAAAATTGTATAAGTCTTAACTATGTGAATTGGTTCATAGTGTTTCTCAGGTCTACCATATCCTTCTACCTTTCTATCTTTTCATTCTATTAATTTTTGAGAGTTTGACATTGCAGCTCCAACTTAAAAAAAAAAAATCTTAATTTATCTACCTAAAAAATAATTGTAATATATAGTAGAACTATATGTAAACTGGTTTTGTATTTTCCAAGTCTGCTGTAAATGCATTATCAAATTTTCATAATTTAAAAATAAAAACAAAGAAAGGAACTGTAATATATAGTGGAATTATATGTAACCTTGCTCTGTATTTTCCAAGCCTCCTGTAAATGTGTTATCATACTTTCATAATTTATAAAGGAGAAGGCCACAACAAGATGAGACACTCTGTGCCTCAGAGGAGCAGACCCCTCAGTTAGCTAGATGTCTATCTCAGGAAGAGTTTGAATGAACCCAGATTCTCACCTCTTCCCACACACCGAACGGCACTAACACCCTTCACTAGAGAGATCTGTTCTCTGCGACCAGTGGTACTCTTTCACTGCTCATAACCCTCAGCCAAAAATCACACATACCCTGGCTTCCCCCCACCCCCACTTCTTTAGAGCAACTTTGCAGAGCGACTGAGAGGCTGTCTCCCAGGCTACAGTCCTCAGTCAGTCCCTGAATGAAACCTGAAGTCACAGCTCATACACTGTCTTTTTCTTTAGGCTGACACAGGGGAGACCCCAAAGAAGAAGGGCTGTGGAGAACATTCAGACAGACGGCCCAAGTCCTGGGGAAGGTCTCTGTGTCCTCAAGCGGACCCCAGACTATCGGAACACCACCACACCCCCCAGCCCGCACTAACCCCAGGGAGGAAGGCTCGGTAGGAACCGGTGGTGACAGGTCACCATACAGGGCCCCCAGTGCCTGGAACACCCCCCAGAAAGGTGACATTAAAGCTTCCCACCAGGCCAGCAACGGGCAGGATAAAAATACATCTCAGACCAGCTGATACTGGTAAAGTTCTCTTTCCTGTAAACCTGAGTCTGTAACTTAGATTCCAGCCACAGCTCTAGGTGCTTCTGCATTACTTGAATCTGTTTTAAAGATCTGAATGTTTCCTGTGTTTGTGTTTTACTTGCATCATTTCCATTCATTCTTGTTACCCTGTGTCTCCAGCATGGAGACCTACAAGGGAGGAGTCTGCTGAAGGTGCTCCCACCCTGGCTTCCCTGAGACTTTGGTCTGCCCACAGATGCCCCTGACCCTTCAATCCTGAGGGTGGACCACAGTCGGACCGCTAGCTGCCTCCCTCCTGGGCTCACAGAGCAGCCTGAGGCTCCTGGCTGCATAACTGACAGGGTGCCTCCCCCACCTCCTTTCTTGCGGAGTCCTTACTACAGAGCGGAGTCCCTGCCAGGACCACCATCCCATCCTCACCCCCCAGGGGAGCGGAGGGGGACGGGAGGGGCCCAAGCTCAGGAAACCCCCCACTGCCTAGCCAGCCCTGGCTTCGCTCATTCTTGTCTGCTTATATCTCACAACGGCTGGGGAACCGCCCTCCCAGTCCTGCCTGGGAGCCTGAAATAGAAATTCTGAGTCATGAGCGTGCCTCCACTTCCCGTTTTCTAGCTGGAGTCCTCCTCAGCTCTTCCTAAGAAGCCTCCGTTCTCAAACCCACTTGTGACCCACAACCCTGTCACAGCCCAGCTCCAAGAAGCAAGGGGTGGGGCAGAAGGAAATGAAAAGGAAAGTCACACTCAGTGACCATCTTGTTATGTGTCACCTTACACTTCAGTTCAGTTGCTCAGTCGTGTCCGACTCTTTGTGACCCCATGGACTGCAGCACGCCAGGCCTCCCTGTCCATCACCAGTTCCCGGAGTTTGCACAAACTCATGTCCATCGAGCTGGTGATGTCATCCAACCATCTCATCCTCTATCGTCCTCTTCTCCTCCCACCTTCAATCTTTCCCAGCATCTAGGTCTTTTCCAATGAGTCAGTTCTTCGCATCAGGTGGCCAAAGGATTGGAGTTTCAGCTTCAGCATCAGTCCTTCCAATGAATATTCAGGACTGATTTCCTTTAGGATGGACTGGTTTGATCTCCTTGCAGTCCAAGAGACTTTCAAGAGTCTTCTCCAACACCACAGTTCAAAAACATCAATTCTTCCAACTCTCAGCATCTTTTATGCCACTTAATCCCAGTATCTACCCTGCAGGGCAGGGATTTTAGCCATAGGGCATATGAGAAAATCATGGAGAATTCAGAGTTCGAGCAACTTGCTCCAACACACCCAGCTAGACAGTGACCAAGCCAAAATTCAAATCTATGACTGTCTGATGCCAAGGCTCCCAGAGGGACCAGTCAGTGCCTGACCCACCCTCCATGTGGTCTCTATGGGCCATCATCATGGCATCTACACTCCCAGCTCAGGGTCCACGCCTCCTAGCTGAGGAAGGTATTATGCCCCCACTGGCCCCACTGTTTCTCCATCTCCAAGGCCACAACAGAGAAATCTTTCTGGTCCAGCTCATCCTTTTAATCCAGGCACACCACCACTGGCTGGCCCTCTACAGCAAGCCCCTGCCTCTCTGCCCCAGGTCCCACTCCCAGCAAGACGGGAATGCTGGGGAATTCATCCTGAGCAGCCCTTGATCAATGAAAGACCCACACTGGCAGGCAAATCACTCAGCTTCTCGCTCCACACTTTGTCCCAGAGGTCCCTGGAGGACTTTGAGTCCAAGGTGCCCCATTACGATGGTTTGTTGTTTAGTTGCTCAGTTGTGTCTGACTCTTCGAAACCCCATGGATTGCAGCACGCCAGGCTTCCCTGTCACTCACCACCTCCCGGGGTTTGCTGAAGCCCAGTGAAGTACTTGCACTCAAATCCATATCTCGTATTCTGCTTCCAGGGCAGACCAACCTCAGAGAAGTGTGTGAGAAAGAAAAGTCAAGGATGACGACTCCTAGGTTGTCAGCCTGAGCAGTAGAGCTTCATCATCTTAGCTTAAGCAGCTACTTATCCTGAGCACCTGGCTTACGCATTCAGCTGGGCCCATGACATGGAACATGCCAATCAACTATCCCAGCCCCAGTGTGTCCTGCACAGGATCAGCCCCCTGTTACCAATGAGGAAACAGGCTCAATTAAGTTCACCCCGTTGCCCGGGGTCAAACAGCTAGTAAGTGGTGGAACTGGCTTTCAAGGAGCAGAGGAAGTAGCAAGTTCACACTGCTTTGGACGGGGCCCAAACCCTGGGGTCCTAACGACCCCTAAGTACTAGGGGCCAGCCCCTCACTCCCAACAGGAAAGTTCCCCTTTCCTCATAACAGAGAGTTTTTTTTCTTTTTTTATGATAAGCATTTGATGTTCATTCTAGGAGGGCATTATGACTTTTTTTTTTCTCTTCTGGGCTTTGCAGAGACAGATGCTCTGAGTGTCTGCAGCACTGAGGCCGGAGAGCAGCCTATGTCTGCAACCCGAGAGGGTGGTTTTGTGGCTGGAGAGTGGTGCGCATCTGCGACAGTGGGGTGATCCTTTGCCATGCATCACACGGCAGTGTCAAAAATGGACTTGCCACCACTCAGCTATACCCCCAGGGACGGATGTTCTCTTTGTTCTCGGGAACTGATCCCACACTGGAAGACCCATTCCCTCCAAGGATGGACGACGGGAAACCCTCTCCAAGAGGGCCTGGGGATGCAGGGGGCACTGAAGCAGCCTGGAGGCCCTGGCTGGGGGTGAGGGGCGTGGCTCTCACCCTGCGGTTCCGGTTACTGCCGGCGGAGGTGTCATCTCACCTCGCTCTGAGCTGGGGGACTCGCAGTCCGCTCACTGGGCGTGGCCAGAGCCCCTGGTCCCTCACTCGCAGCCTCTGCCCCACCACGTTCTCCTGGACCTGAGTCTCAGCATGTCCTCCCTCCTTTTTAAGCCGCCCACCTGGCAGGTTCTGCTCTGGGGTCATCCGGAGCCTCACCAAAATACCCCCAAAACTGGTTCCCTCCGGCATCTCAGCGACTGCAAGTTGCCAGGAGGCTCAGCCCATCCACATGCCCTCGTGACAGCTGAAGGCTGGGGCCGGGTCCTGCCACCTCTCCCCTCCAGTTCCCAGCTTCCACTGAATTCTCTCTTCCTACACACGCAGGGCCCTCATCTCCCCAAAGTAACCCCTCTGTGAGCTATTGGGTGTTAACAGATGTTTACTGGAAATTTGGGCATAAGGTAGGTTCTAAATGTAGCACAGAATAATTCGGGTGAGAACTTAAAATTAGATATTAGGGACTTCCCTGGTGGTCCAGTGGCTAGGACTCTGTGCTCCCAATACAGGGTGTCTGATCCCGGTTCAATCCCTGGTCAGGGAACTAGATTTTACATGCTACAACTAAGAGTTCATATACTGCAACTAAGAGTTTCATTGCAGCAACTACAGATCCCATATGCTGCAATAAAGATTGAAGAGCCTGTGTGCTATAACTAAGACTCAGCACAGACAAATAAATAAATTTAAAAATAAATAAATAAAAAATAAAATTAGATATTAGCCATAAAAATCCCTGCTTTAAAATCCACTGTCCAGAGACTTCCCCGGTGATCCACCCGTTAAGAATCTACCTGCCAATTCAGGGAACACATGTTTGATCCCTGGTTCCAGAAGATGTCACAAGCCATGGGCAACTAAGCCCCAACTACTGAAGCCCCCACACCGCAATGAAGAGTGGCCCCTGCTCACAGCAACTAGAGACAGCCTGAGTACAGCAATAAAGACCCAACACGGCCAAAAATAAATAGGTAGATAAAAAAATTTTTTTAAAGAATCCACTAGCTATTCCCTGACAGAAAAAAATTAATCTCTTCCTGGCCTGACTTTCTTCCCGAGACCTGGGAGCCTTGGGCATCTCCCCTCTTCTCCCTCACAACGCCACACCAACTCTCACACTGACCATGAAAGACTCTCAAACCTCTTTCTTTCCTTTGCAGAAAAATCAGCCCTCTCTAGACAACAGAGGTAGGGTGAGGTAACGCAGGGAGTCTCCCCCTTTTTAATCAGACATTCCCATTACACACCTTTTCCCCAAACCCAACAGTAATTCCCTCCCTAAGAAGTTTTTTGCCCTCATTTTAGACCAATCAGCTCAACTTTAACCTGCTCTCCTGAGACAACATTTTTGTACTGCCTCATACATTTCTGTGAATCCTCACAGTGAAAAGTAGACAGCATTATTATCCCCATTTCACAGACAAGGAAACTGAGGCTCGGCAAAGTTAAAGAACACAGCCAATGAGTGAATCAACATCCAGGCAAGAACTCAAACCCAGGTGGACCTTACTCTAAACTCTGTGCCCTCCACCATTGCCCACCCCGCCCCCCGCCTTGGAGGAGTGGATGATTCTGTAGCTGGGAGGAAAACCCGTTTTTAAAACAATTCCCAAGCAGCAGGAAAGGCCAGTGTGCTTCAGTCACGTGTGGAGCCAGGAGATAAGAACCCCTGATGCTGGGGTCACGCCAGCCTCACAGAGCAGCTTCCAGCACTCCTGCTTCTTCCTGAGTCAGGCTCTTCCTCGACCAGAGTCACCACGGTGAACATCAGGGCAAGTCCCATCCTGCAAACGTCACCTTGGGGCCAACCACACCATCTCTAGACGTCAGAGCTACAGAGATGGCTGCAGACTGGAGGCTCTCCCAGACTACCTAATCAGCGTGCACCCCTGGCAGGCAGGCACTGTTCCCCCTTGGCTGGCAGGCACCATGCCCTTTCACCTCTACCCGGCAAGGGGCCAAACCCAGGGGGCCATCAACTCCAACCACCCTGTTTCTTCCCTCCCTCGTGAGAAGAGGTCACCCTGACTTCAGTGACCATGTGCTCAGCTGCAGCTGCTGCGGGCCAGGCCCTGCACACAATGACCTCCTCTCATCTTCCCAGCCCCAGGACTCAGTGGCAGTCAGCCCATTTTACAGATGAGCAAGATCATGGTAGTTTCTTGGACTTTCACAGCTTCAGCAGCAGAAGCCAGAATTTGAAACTAAGCTTGTGCAACTGCAAAGCCTGTGCAGTTTCCACTACGCAACACCCTCTATCAAAGGAGATGGTAATCTGCCCCTCCTTTCCCAGGGTCCGGACATCAGTGTCCTTCTAGGGGAAGGCACAGAAGGCTGTGTTTTGGGGGTCAAAGCACGATTCTAAAAGCTGACGCAGTGCTCGCTTCGGCAGCACATATACTAAAATTGGAACGATACAGAGAAGATTAGCATGGCCCCTGCGCAAGGATGACACGCAAATTCGTGAAGCGTTCCATATTTTTTTGAAAAAAAAAAAAAAAGAAAGTAAAAGCTGACGCAATTGGTGGGACAAGGGGTTGGGTGAGAGACTGCAGCAAGGATGAGCCTCTGGGTGAGTCGTCCCACCCCCGTGAGACCTGGGTCCTTCATTGGACTTAGAGATTAAAGAGACTCTAAGACCGAGCCTGAAATTCCAAAGGACTCCTGGGCACTTCCTACCAGATGACTCTTTATAAACTGACAGAACATGCACACAATACTAAATTCTGACTATACAAAAATAGTATCCCTCTGGTGGGGAGGAATAAATTGGGAGTTTAGGATTGACATATACATGCTATTACATTTAAAATAGATAATCAACAAGGACCTACTGTATGCACAGGGAACTATACTCTATATTCTGTAATAACCTAAATGGGAAAAGATTTTGAAAAAGAACAGATACATGTATATGTTTAACTGAATCACTTTGTTGAACACATGAAACACAACATCGTTAATCAACTGTTGTTGTTCAGTCGCTAAGTCACATCCTTCTCTTTGCTACTGCAGCACACTAGGCTCCCTGTCCTTCCCTCTCTCCTGGAGTTTGTTCAAACTCATGCCCATTGATGCCATCCAACCATCTCATCCTCTGCTGCCCTCTTCTCCTCCCGCCCTCAATCTTTCCCGCATCAGAGTCTTTTCCAGTGAGTCAGTTCTTCTCATCAGGTGGCCAAAGTATTGGAGCTGCAGCTTCAGCATCAGTCCTTCCAGTGAATATTCAGGACTGATTGCCTTTAGGATGGACTAGTTTGATCTTGCAGTCCAAGGGACTCTCAAGAGTCTTCTCCAACATCACAGTTCAAAGCATCAATTCTTAGCCGCTCAGCCTTCTTTATGGTACAGCTCTCACATCCATACATGACTGCTGGAAAAACCATCGCTTTGACTATACAGACATTTGTCAGCAACATGGTACCCCAATATAAAATAGAAATTTTAAAAAGAAAAAAGTCAAGCAAGTTGGGGGGGGGGGGGGGTGAAGGAGTCACGTAAAAAAGGTAAATTTTTACCAGAAACTGAAAATAAATACTGTAATAATTTTGAATGGTTATATTGTTTAAAATGATACATATTGGGGCTTCCCTGGGGCTCCCATGGTTAATACTTGGCGCTTCCAATGCCGGGAGCCTGGGTTCAATCCCTGGTCAGGGAGTTAGGAGCCCACGTGCTGTGCAGTGTGGCCAAAAAGTAAAAAATAATAATAATAATAAAAAAGAATGACTCGTGTCAATTTTTCAAAATGTACCTTTGTCCTAAACTCACATTTTTCCTTTTGGCTCTGCCATGCAGTATGTAGAGTCTTAGTTCCCCTACCATGGATTGAACCCCGTACCCTCTGCATTAAGAGCTTGGAGTCTTAACCACTGGACTGCCAGGGAAGTCCCTAAACTCATGTTTTAAGTGTGTGAATGCTTTAAAAAAAAAAGCACTACCCCTCTTACCCCTACCCCCAGGCCTCTTTGCATTGCCCTTTCTGATAGGAAGGGAAGGTTAATACTACCACTTTCCCACGAGCCTCCAGAAGAGAATCTGTACATTTACAGGCATAGATGAGTTTTCTCTTTTCACACATATGTAGCACACTTCAAAAGCTACTGCTTCTTGCCTCTTGTATCTTAGAGATCGTTTCATATCTGCACTTAAAGAACTCCATCATTCTTTTCAGTAGCTGCCTAAAGTGCCATTATAAGGAAGCACCGGACTAATCAGCCCCCTGCATGCTCAGTCCCTTCAGTCCTGTCTGACTCTTTGCAGCCCCATGGACTGTAGCCCACCAGGCTCTTCTGTCCATGGAATTCTCCAGGCAAGAATACTGGAGTGGATTGCCATGCCCTCTTCCAGGGGATCTTCTCGACCCAGGAATCGAACAAACATCTCCTGCAGCTCCTGCATTGCAGGTAGATTCTTTACCACTGAGTCATGGGGAAGCCCCAGTCAGCCCCTTCCTAATGGACAATGAGGCTGTCTGCAGCCTTCATTGTTACAAACCATGACTATCTTGCATGTATTTGTGCACGTGATGTAAGATAAATTCCTAGTAGAATTGCTGGTGCTTATTAAATACAATATGTGCTTTTAAAATTCTAATGGATTTTGCCAAGCAACCCTCCAGAGAGGTGGCAGTGTGTGTAGACCACCAACAATGAATTGCAGCGCAGAGAGTGCTTTCCACATGAGGAAGAGACGAGCTGGGGGCAGACAGGCAGGCCTGTGCCTGGCCAGACATTCATCCTAGGGCAAGTGACAAAGATGAGGCAGCACCAACAACAGGCAAGCCACCCATTTCACAGATGACAAAACAGGCACTGGGAATTGACATGCTTCACCCAGGGTCATGGCCTGGGTCCCTGTAAGCCCGGGGCAATTTCCAAACAACATCTGCTTCACCTCTGATCTCAGCTCTGATCTCCTGTTCTGACTTAGCAAAAGTTTGGAGAACCAGCTCCTTTCTACTGTGAACTGAAAGTAGCTGAGCCACCCAGGTATTTTAGGACTTTCTGAGTCACTGTATTCCCCTCTGCAAGAAACCAGGACCTGCTCCCTCCCACCCCCCCACACACACACATTCACCCAGGGACTGTTTGCAATCTGCATGGGGCCCACAGAGCCCTGACCCTTCACAGCTCCAAGGTGAGTAGCAGTGATTATCCTGGACATTCATCCACCAGCCTAAAGAACCAAAAATCTCAACAGACCCTCTCCGTGGTGATCGCTAGGTGGAGGGCAGTGAGGACTGGAAAGAAGTGAGAGGGACACATGAGCCAGGAGTGTTCTCATTAGCCATTCTGAAGACAGAAATAAGCGTGGCAAAAACAGTTCGTCTTTGCACTTGGAAAGTACCTCATACCCACTAAGTCACCCCACCTTCACAGAAGTTCCCTGAGTTACACGGGCTAGGGATTCTTATATTCACAGTCCCCGTTTGAGAGCTGTTAAAAAGGAACTATGACTTCCCTACTGCTAGAGAGGTAAAGAGACGAGAGGCAGAACCTAGGATTAAGAGGCTTAATCCCGGCCACATCCTGTTGTGCACTTGTGGTGAGCAATCTCCTGCAATAGCTGTCCACAAAACCATCCCTTGTCTGCCCACATGCAAAACGAGTCACTCTGTCCCTAGAAACGTTGTTAGAGGCCCCCCACTGTGTGGATAGACATGAATTCCTTTCTCTGGGTCCTCGTCTTTGTTTCAGCGCCATAGATACATCCTTTGTATGTACATCCAAGAAGACTCTTGGGATATTTCTGATGGATGGCTTTGCACTCTAAGTTCCTGGTATGGCCTCTGGAACAGGAAAGTGAAAGTGAAGTTGTTCAGTCGTATCTGACTCTTTGCGACCCTGTGGACTGTAGCCCACCAGGCTCCTCCGTCCATGGGATTCTCCAGGCAAGAATACTAGAGTGGGTTGCCATTTCCTTCTCCAGGGGATCTTCCCAACCCAGGGATTGAACCCGGGTATCCCGCATTGCAGGCAGGCTTCACCGCCTGAGCCAACGGTGCTCAATAAAAAATGTGTTTCTTCAGGGACTTCCCTGGTGATCCAGTGGTTAAGACTCCACTCTTCCAATGCAGAGGGCACAGGTTCCATCCCTGGTCAGAACTAGGATCCTATGTTTCTTCTGCTATATTTTAAATAGATAACCAACAAGGACCTACTGCTATAGCACAGGGAACTCTGCTCAATGTTTTGCGGCAGCCTGGATGGGAGGGAGTTTGAGGGAGAAGGGATACATGTATATGTATGCCTGAGTCCCTTCACCATTCACCAGAAACTGTTACAACATTGTTAATCAGCTATACCCCAATACGAAATAAAAGGTTTTGGCTTTTTTTTAAAGTGTGTTTCTTGGTTGGCCAAAAGGATAGATAGATGAATATATAGATGGATAGATGAATGGGTGGATGGTTGGGTGGAGTATTGGTTTAATATGTTTCTGCATTTGTTTTCTAATTTCCTTGCACAGTATCCATTCTCCCTTCCAAATATGATCTTGATATCCTTTTGTGGACTTATTTATCCTCCAGGGTATACGGTCTCAGTGGTACTGCAAATCTCAGAGTTCTATCCTCTCCCAGCAAAGAAGCAAGCAAATAACACCAGCTTGGCTGGTTACCCTCCCTCCCCTAGGACTATGAGTCTTTAATAGATTGAGAGGTGGATAGGAAAAATGGCTGGGGTATATTTATTTCAACAGTGGTACCCTGATGAGACTGCCCAGTAGTACTGCCACCCAAATACCCATGGTGTCTCACTTGTCGTTTTTCCAAGTCAGGTTCTCCAATGCTCTATCCATTCTGTGAACTACTCAGCATTGCCCCCAGTACAATACCCTCCTGCTTAAGTTAGCCAGAGTTGTTTTCTCCATTAATGAACAAAGAATTTTATGTTTTATTATTTTACTTATTTTTGGCTGTGCTGGGTCTTCATTGCCGTAAGGGCCTTTTTTCTCTAGTTGCAGCAAGCGGCGGCTAGCCTCGAGGTGCAGGGCACGGGCTTCTCATTGCGGTGGCTTCTCTTGTTACAGCGCACAGTGTCTAGGGCGTGAGGGCTTCAGTAGTTGTGGCTCCTGGGCTGTGGGGCCCAGGCTCAGTAGTTGTGGCGGAAGGGCTTAGTTGTCGAGCAGAATGTGGGATCTTCCAGGACCTGGGATTGAACCCGCATTTCCTGCATTGGCCCGTGGATTATTAACCATTGAGCCACCAGGGAAGCCCCAAAGAATTTTATATGTCACAGACGTAGAGATGAATGGAAAGGTGGGAGGCGGGTGGAGGAATGGAGGGAGGGAAGGAGGGAGTGAAGTGAAAGGACCAACCAGTACTGCCCACACAAGGACTTCATGAGCTAAGTACTAAGGTGAGTCCCGGGCCTTGGAAGGACGGGAAGGAGGAAGAGATGATATGATAACCCCGCAGCCTTACCTGCAGGAGAAGTGATGTGAATCGATTTTAGGGGCAATAGGACATGTATACCCAACTCTCCTCCAGGATACTACAAATCCTCTGGTTTTGTATCTTTTAACCAAGAACAGCCTCAGAAACAATACTGTCAAACCTCCACTTCCTACATGAGGAAACAGAGGGCCACAAAGGGCAGAGGTCTGCCAACGTCTCACAGAGAGGTCTGGAGCTGAACTGGGGCCAGAGCCCAGATCTCCTAAATCCCTGTCCCCCCACTCCTGTCACTGCGCAGAGCTGCCTCTGTCAGGAATGAATAAGGTGCAGAATTTCCAAATCCCGTTTTGAGAAAATTCCCCAAGGGGATTTCCTTGCGAATGCCTCAGAAGGTCCTAAGGTCCCTCTCTCTGTGGCCTGAACACTCTGCGGCCGGGGGTGAGTGGGGGGCAGGTTGGAAAAGAAACAGGAGACTGCAGGCCCCAGCCCCAGGCGTGGCTGCGACAGGCAAGAGGTCAAGGGGCGTCTCAGAACCAGCTCTTTAAAGGGGGCAGAAACCAGACCACAGCCACAGAGCCCTGTGAGATTCTGAAACTTGTGTAACTTCCTTTGTCAGTCTGTCTGTGAAACTCTTTGAAAATGGGGTCTGTGTGCTGGCCTGCAGGGTCAGCCAGGAAAGGGGAAGCAGGGACCAGGTCTCACCCAGTGGCCAGGCTCAGAAAGTGAGAAATCCAGGGCCTGAGTTTCTGAAATCTGCCACACGGAAGGCGGGAAAGGTCAAGGCAAGCCTGAGTCATGACCATTTTCTGTGTGCTTTCTGCCTAATAATGAAATAATGCCTGAAATATCTAGCATGCCTAAAATATCCAGCACAGTGCTGAACAGCTAGTGGAAAATCACTGTCAATTTCCCTCTCCTGCCCCCATGTTTCCTGATGATGAGCTGAGATGAATACCTCTCCTGGGCGGGGGTAGGGTGGGGGGCCGGGTACCTTGAGGGAAGAAACTCTGGAGCCTGACATTTGGGAGAACAGAGAAAAGGCATTGCTTTCTTTAGGTGCCGGTGCCAGGATTGGTGATAGGAGGTCAACTGGTTGCCTCCTTTCATCCTCTGGGGTGTCCCAGGAGCTAGGAGTTTCTGCCCTGTTTCTAGATAGGAAACCAAAGTGTAGATGAGTTAATAACTTGACCAAAGACATACAGAGAGTAAATGGTCTGTTTGATTTCAGCCCCAAGTTTGTCCCCGCCTTCACCAGGCTTTCTGCTAGGGTCTAGGGACAGCGGAAGGGGGATCAGAAATTGAGCACAGAGAAAGGGGAAGTCTCCGACAAACAGAGTAAAACAAAGAACAGACTCCCAAGTGTCCCGAGGAGGAGGCCCTGAAATTGCCCCCTCCCCCATCCCCAGCAATTTTGGAAGAACTGATACTTCTGTCCGGGCCTCAATGCCCCATCTCCAGGGCGCCTTGCGGTGGGCTCCTCCAGTCCTGCCCACCCCCAACCTGCCCCGAAGCGAAAGGGGTGAGCACATGAGCAAACACACCGCCTGTGGTCTCCAGCCACAGTAAACAAGCGGGGCGCACACAGACCCCGTCCTGTGTGGTGAAGGTGCGAGCGGAGGGGAGGCTGAGAAGCTGCAGCCCTCCCACCTCGCTGCGGTTGAATCCGGAAAATGGGTGTCATGGTCAGTACCCTGACAGTGAAATGTTCCAGGGGATGGGGAAGGGAAGGGCAGCCCAGAACAGGATGACCGGACTAGCAAACTGCAGCTGGGCCAATAGGCCATACCATGCAGGGCCCTCTGGGGCTCCTGAGCACAAGGTTTTCTGTGTCCCCATTGCTTTGATTACAGGAAACGGCCTTCATTCAGCCTCCATGACCTTCCCTGAGTTCCACTGGGCAGATTCAGGCAGTTGTTAATTAAGGAAAGGAGGGGATGAGAGACCAGGGAGAAACAGTCAAGAGCAGCCTTGGGGCAAGGTCCTGGCTCCCCATCAAGGGATACACACAATATCTTTGAGCTGTTTTGCAGATACTGAAACCCTCTGCAGAAGGAAGAAGTATGGCCTGCTGCCCACAAGCCTGGAGACCCCAGACCAGTTGGACCTGAAGGTTGATGATGCTGACTCCTCCTTACCTCACCACCAACCCATCAGAAGAATGTCCAAGAGCTGATCACGCACTCTTTCAACAATTCCCATAAAACTTCTCACTATATTCCTCAAGTGGTTTTGAAGGCATTAGCCTGCCATGGCCCCATTTGCCTGGAAAAGTGATAAATCGATTCTTTTCTATCTCACGAAACGCTCTGTCTCAGAGATTCAGCACCGGTATACAGCGAAGCTGAGCTTTCGGCATCAAAGGCCAGGGCAGGATGGAGCAGGAAAGCTCTTGAATAGGGGTTCAGATCCTGCTCCCACCTGGGCAAACCCCCTGCATCAACTGGGAGGCCTCCCCTTCACCTTCAGACTGCCGCCGCCTACAGGCCTCCACCCTCACCAACAGAGCACCTACCCCCAGGGGGCCCTGTAGACACAGCGGGAGACAGCAGTGCACTGACTTAAGCGGGAGATATTCACTCGTGTTAAGGAGGGCACAGAAGAGAAACACAATCAGAGAGCAAATCTCCAATGTGTTGCCATGCTGTTTGGTCGCTCAGTCGTGTCCAGCTCTTTTGAGACCCCATGGACTGCAGCCCGCCAGGCTCCTCTGTCCAAGGAGTTTCCCAGGCGAAAATACTGGAGTGGGTTGCCATTCCCTTCACCAGGGGATCTTCCCGATCCAGGGGTGGAGCCGGCGTCTCCTGCTTTGGCAGGTGGGTTGTTCAGCCATTAGGGAAGCCCCCTCTCTAACTTGCAGATGGAGACAATTAAGGCTCACCTGGAGGAAATGACTTTGCTGCCCGCTTCTCTCAGGGCCCCTGACTGGGATTCCTAGAGGATGGAGGGAATTTCCCTGCTCTGGACATTTTTTCTTGTTGTTTTTTTTTTTTTTTTTTTAATGTCCACCAGAAAAGCCAGAGCCGCTCCCCACACAGTCACAGGGCGGGGAACTCCAGGTCAGAGCAAAGCTTCGGAATCCAAAGGAGATGGGGTTTCACTTTCTTTGCCTGCCTTTGGTTTCCTAACGTCACAGTGTTAGGCTGGGCAGGCTGCCAGTTTAACTAAAGACAAAGAGAAAAGGAAAGATTGGGCCAGGAGGGCCGAGGAGGGGCCAACTAGGCTGGGGGCAGTGTGCCTCTGGTTTCTTTCAGGACAGAGAACCAGCTATCTGAACTCGAGAGACCCATCAAGGATCCTGGGGGTCTATGAAGCTCCTACATGCAAAATGATGTGTGCGTGCGTGCGTACGTGTGTGTGTCGGTCTCCACGTGTTTGTTGAAACTGTTCACAGCTTTCATCAGATTCTTAGCATCCATACCTCCCTTCGTCCTTCTGCGGGGCTCAGCCTCTCGGCCAGCGGCCCACCCTCCGCGGGCGCCCGCCTCGTCCCCACGGTCGGGGGGAGGCGCCCGTCCCGCCTAGACCGAAGGGCCAGGGTAGAGTGGCACGGTCCTTCCCTCGCGGGGCGGCCTCGGCGAGCCGCGCCCTCCTCTCCATCCCGCGGTGGGCCTCGCCCGCGGGCTGGTACGGGCGAAGGGGAGGGGCGGGGTGCGAACAAGAGGCCGGGGACAACGCAGATCCCCTTGCGGGGGACGGTGGTGGAACACACGTGAGGCAGGGGGTCGACGCGTCGGTGTCCGTGTCCTTCCCCATCCCCGGCGCCCGGGGTGGAGCGCGGACGCGGCAGGTCTGCGGGCAAAAAACAAAACAAAATGAAAAAAAGGATGCTTAAAGAGCTCGATTCCCCCAAACAGGAAGCAACCAATCTCTCACGCTACAGATATAGAAACTTAATGCTAGAGAAAGTAAGCCGCTTGCTCCAAGCCAGAGTTAATAATATAGCCGAGTTTTGAATGTGGGAGGCAGACTCTACAGCGTCTTAATCAAGATGCTGTAAGAAGGTATCAAGAACAACCGAGCATTAGTGTATCTATTTTTAATATTTTTATTAATTAATTTATTTAGTTGGCTGCTCCAGGTCTTAGTTGTGGCAAGAAGGATCTTTAATTGCAGCATGCCAGTGCTTAGTTGGGGCATGTGGAATCTAGTTCCTTGACCAGGGATGGAACCCAGGCCCCCTCCTTGGAAGCGCAGTCTTAGCCACTGCATCACCAGGGAAGTCCTTAAACCAGCATTAATTTAGCATCTGTCATGTGCAAGACAGTTGTTGGAAGTCAGGGAAAGGATGCAATAAACAAATTGGGGGGGGGAGGGGGGAGGGAGAGGGAAAGCCTAAGACGGTTGTTACTCTATCCAGGAAGTGAAAACAAGAGAAGTGAAAGGATGACTCACAAAAAGGAATCCGTTTTCCCTTGTTCTGGGTTGGCTCCAGAAGCTCCAGAGGGCAGGCCTTTGACTGGCTCACCTGGTGTCCCAAGAGAGGGTTGCCTGGCTCACAGCAATTGTCAGTGACAATTTTAGAAGGAGTGGTGTTGGCTAAGCACACTGGTAGGACAGGGAGGGCAGAGGCGTCTTCATGATGTTCGTACCTCCCCTGTTCCCTAAGCACATCCGCCATCATCACTAGATCGTCTCAACCACCGTGTGCTGGGTCAGACGGGCAGGCAGCCCTGGTTTTCAGGAACATAAAATGCTGGGTGAGTCTTGGTGATAGTTGCCGTTCATTGGACATTCACCCTGTACCGGGTACCAGACTGTTCACACAGGTGTTTTGATTTCCTCCTGGAATCAGTACCTTGGAGCCGCAGATACACTGACTCCATGAGTCCAAACTCTGATTTCGCACAGGAGAAAGGGCAGAAGTGAATTACAATTGGGTTCTTCTCTCTCCTCTGCAACCCCACAGTCCACTGGAACCACCAAAAGGGAAGAAAATACTCCTGACATGCCCACTGCTATTCCTGCTTAGCAATCAGCCCTGCAACCACATCCCCATTTCCATGACCACTTATATACAGACAGGTACACATACACACAGCAGAAAGGCTCACTGGGATTTAAAAATGGGGATGAGTTTGGTCCATCTGTGGTTCTCACGTCTCTGTCCTCAGCTCGTGTCCCAACTCAGCAGATTTGGTATCCAGGAAAGTACTTTCCTTTCTTCCTGAAAGAGGGAAAGTGAGATCAAGGAAAGGCAACAGAAATAGAGCTCCCATGGTAAAACTGAGCCTTAGCCAAAGTTTCAGGATTTCTCTAGAAACAATGCAGTGTGGTAGCAAGCTAGGAACCCAGGCAAACTTCGGTTCCATGTTGAATTCTACCACTTTAGGCTACGTGGCCTTAAACAGGTCATTTAACCTCCCTAAGCCTCAACTGACCCCCTGCTTCAAATTAGTCTCTGTAATAAATTCAGGCTTCCCTGGTAGCTCAGTGGTAAAGAATCCACCTCCAGTTCAGGAGACACAGGTTCAATCCCTGGGTCAGGAAGACCCCAGGAGAAGGAAATGGCTTGGCAACTCACTCTAGTATTATAGGCTGGGACATCCCGTGGTCAGAGGAGCCTGCGGGCTACACTGCATAGAGTCACAACACAGGCGGACTCAACTTAGTGACTAAACAGCTATAGTAAAGTTCGCTAATCCGTATCAACAGTGGGGGGTCTGGTTTAAATCAGTGAAAAACCTACAGTATAGAATCCTTAAAGGGACTGCTGTTTTCTTACTGTTAATAATAATATGATGATAATAGCTAATAATATTAGCTAATGTTAGGAAGTACTTAACAGGAATTATACTAAGACCTTTACAAGCATGAGCACATTATGGGATCTTAATTGTCTCAGCAGCTGTGGGAGGAGCCAGTATTATTACCCCTGGTTTATAGATGAGGAAACTGAGGCCAGGCAGATGAAGTAACTTGCAGGAATCTACCTGGCTCATAAATGAGAATAACACCAAAGCAGCTGCCCTTAACCACTAGGCCACACAGCCTCCCATGTGTTTGGGGACTAAGGGGGTTCCATGAAGGGAGCAGTTCAAACAGGCAGATCATCTTGTGTAGACGGTTGGATGTTCCTTAAGTGCTTGCAATTTATTTATTTAAATGACGTGGCCTATGCTTTCCAAAACTATGTTTTCTATTGCTAATTGATTAATAGGTCAGGAGGTAATAAGAGGACTCTTATAGGTTTAGAACAATAACACCTGGCACCTAGAGAGGATGAACAGCTTAACTTAATGTGGGTCAGTGGGAAGAGCTTGAACCTGGTCATAAGTACTTGGGTTCATAAACTGGTGCAGTCACTAAAGAGAATGCTATGGAGGTTCCTTATAAAACTGAAAGTAGAGTTACCATATGATCCAGCAGTTCCACTCCTGGGCATATATCCAGAAAAGATGACAACTCTAACTTGAAAAGATACACACACCCCAAAGTTCATAACCACACTATTTACAATAGCCAAGACAAGGAAGTACCCTAAGTGTCCACAGACAGATGAATGGACAAAGAAGATGTGGTACATACATGCAGTGGAATATTGCTCAGCTGTAAAGGAAGAATGAAATATTGCTATTCTGCTACAATATGGATGGACTTAAAGATAATCATACTAAGTGAAGTAAGTCAGATATCTTAGATTATCATACTAAGTCGGAGAAAGACAAGTATTATGTGATATAAATTATATGTGGAATCTAAAAAATGATACAAATGAACTTGTTGACAAAACAGAAATGGACTCACAGACATAGAAAACAAACTTATGGTTATCAAAGGGAACGGGCAGAGATAGGGAGAAATTAGGAGTTTGGAATTAACAGATGCACACTACCGTCTACAAAACAGAGAAACAACAAGACCTACTGTACTGCACAGGGAACCGTGTCCACTAACTTATAATAACCTATAATGGAAAAGAATCTGAAAAAGAATATACAATATGTGTGTGTGTGCTCAGTCGTGTCTGACCTCTTTGCAACCCCATGGACTGTAGCCCACCAGGCTCGTCTGTTCATGGAATTTCTCAGGCAAAAATACTGGCGTGGGTAGTCATTTCCTCCTCCAGGGCATCTTCCCAACCCAAGGATCAAACCTGAGTCTTTTACGTTCCCTGCATTGGCAGGCAGATTCCTTACCACTGTACCACCTGAGAAGCCCATATGTATATACAGATAGATATAAATTTTTCTATACATACATATTTGAATCAATTTGCTGTACACCTAAAATTAACACAATTTGTAAATCAACTATGGTTAATTTTTTTAAGTCAGTCTGAAAAAAAAAAATATTTGGGTTCAAGCCCCACTTCCTGCTGTGTGAGCTGAGGACCTTAATGACCTCTTCTGAGGCTTAGTGTTCACTTCTATAAAAGGAGAATAATAACCATCCTGCCTCAAAGTCTTCAAAAGAAAGAAAAGAGACAAGTTCTCCCCATTCTGGGTGATTCAGTCCCCCTCAGCCTCCAAGTTACATATGTGACAGTAGCTAGCAAGAAACATCCTTGGTATAAGATTACATTTTTTAAAAATTACACTTTTTAAAATGTGTTTGCCTTTGTCACTGTCAATAGACTCTTTTAGATAACTCAGAAGTCAACTTCAGCCCAGGCCATACTGTCACTGATTTTAAATAACCCAAATAGGAAATGATGAACATAGACTTCTCTAATGCTTGGAAACGGAGGGAGGATCTCGGGTCTAATCAGACCACCGGCTTGAGTTCAGTTTCAAGGATGCCCCAATGACGCATCTCATCATGATGAGCGGTACTTCATGGAGGGAGCACTGCATGGGAGCCAAGGCACCCGGGCTCCCATCTGGTCGTTCTGCCCCCTCCTCCTGCCCCGGGAGAAGCAGCTTCCCGACCTCTGGGAGGACCAGGCACCGCCCTGGCAGACAAATCCAGGGCTGTTTGTGGTGGAAGAGATTTTCTGCCACCGCGGCTTGTGCTGGCTCTTCTCGAGGGCCAAGAGGGAAGTGATGAGCTCACTCTGGATGCGAAGGCCGTGAGAAGAGAGAGAGACACACACCCTCTCACACACACACCCACACTCACACACACATAGATTTCCGGAGGCTATTTCAGTTTTCTTTTCTGTTTTGTGCAATTTCACTTGTGATATCAGCAGCAGTATGTGGCTGCTATTTGGAAACTCCCCGAGCGGGGGCGCCCCGTCTGCCGGCCTGCCTCCCTATAAAGGGCCACCTGGCACCTTGTGAAGGGCCAGTCGGAGCTGCAGAGGATCAGCGCGTGGTTCGCCCCAGACTCTGCCCACAGCTACCATGAAGGTCTCCGCCGCTGCCCTCGCTGTCCTTCTGACGGCGGCCGCCCTCTGCGCTCCTGCGTCTGCCTCCCCATGTAAGTCCAAGTCCTGACCGCCACAGCCCCCGGGGCCAGCCCTTAGACTCGCCCGGATCTCGCCCTCTTTTCCTTTTTATATATTAACAAAAATTATTTATTTATTTTTATTCCTTTATTTTGGCCGTGCTGGGTCTTCACTGCTGGCTCTTCTCCAGTTGCAGTAAGCAGGAGGCTACTCTCTAGTTGCAGTGCTTCTCACTCCAGTGGCCTCTTGTTGCGGACGGCAGGCTCTAGGGTGCCTGGGCTCAGTACTTGCGGCTCCTGGGCTCTAGAGCACAAACTCGGTAGTTGTGGCGCCCCGGTTTAGTTGCCCCACGGGTATGTAGGATCTTCCCAGACCAGGGATTCAATCTGTGTCTCTTGCATTAGCAGGCAGAGTCTTTACCACTGAGGCACCAGGGAAGGTCTCGCCCTCTTTTCAACTGCAGCCTTTATACCGTCTGACTCCTATGGTTTATATTCTTCCGCATTGCTTCACTCAGATGTCCAGTTGTCCTGGATAGATCTCTAAGCCACTCCATGGCAGGGACCCCTCTGATCAATTTGTCTGTGTCCTCAAAGTCTACACCCCAAGCCATGCAGGTGCTCACCGAGTGTGAACTGGGGTTACTAGCCGGCAAGGGCTGCTCGAGCTGACCTGCAAATGCCTCTGACTCATGTCTGTCATCACC
This sequence comes from Cervus elaphus, assembly GCF_910594005.1. NCBI lineage: Eukaryota > Metazoa > Chordata > Mammalia > Artiodactyla > Cervidae > Cervus > Cervus elaphus. The sequence goes on from NC_057819.1 coordinate 87,348,294, forward strand.
GGCAGGGTTTCTAAGAAGTTTCTAAGCTCTTGACTAAAACCCTCCTGGGACAGTCATATTTTCCCCATTTCATAGATTTTGAGAACAGATAACAAAATCTAATTAAATGTCCACTACGGGTCAAGTATTATGCTGATTGCCTCGCATATCTCATCTGACTTAATATTTGCATCCAGTCTTTGAGTAGCTGTCCTTGTCAGCCCAGAGAGGTTAAGTAACCTGTTCAGGGTCATGCAGCTGGGAAGTAAGAAAAGTGGAGTTCAAACCCAGTTCTTCTTGGCTCTGAAACACTACTACTCTATTCGGAAATGGCAACTGACCCTTCCCAGGGGCATCCTGAATTCACTGACCAACAAAAAGTCCTCCTTCTCTCAGTAGCTTCAGTCAGAGGCTCCCACGATGCAGTATGCATCTTCAGGCCCCTCTTTGGTGTCCTGGTTGAGTCATGAAGTCTGAATTTTAAAAACCTCCCCACAACCCAGCCTAGGTCTCAAAGAAACCAAGTTCCGAATCCACCGAGGATCCTGGGAGGGCAAGAATAAGGGCAGGGGAACTAGGACCAGCCCAGAGGAGACCCAGCATGCCCTGAGAGCCCAAGGCATGGGGCTGTGGTGTAGAAAGACGGAGGCCAGTTGGCCTCAAGGGTTAGGTGAGAGAATCCCCACTCTGGCACTGTGTGTCCACGGCTAAGTGTCTTTACCTCTCTGAGCCTCAGTTTCAGCCAAAGGAGGAAAATAGTCTGCTGGAGCTAAATCATATAGAGCGCCCAGCGCAGTTCCCAGTGTGTGCTGGCGATGGACCAGGAGTCTCCTTCTTTCCTTCTCCCAGATGCCTCGGACACCACACCCTGCTGCTTTGCCTACCTCTCCCGCCCGCTGCCCCGCAACCACGTCCAGGAATATTTCTACACCAGCAGCAAGTGCTCCATGGCAGCAGTGGTGTGAGTCTCAGCCCTGTGGGAACCTCGGGGGGGAGGAGGGAAAACTCCCTCTCCAGAATCAGTCTCCCCACCAGGAGCCCTCAGAGAGGGTGCCGCATCCATTCCCACCCATCCTCCAGCTGCTCAAATAGCTCTGGTTCCGCCCTCTCTGGATTCAGATTCCCCAGCTATCATGGAAAAAGCTAGACAATGTGTTCCTGGAGGCGCCCCCTGACTCTGATGGGCTAGGTTAGGTCTCTGATCTTTATGGATGTGACTGTTACTTGAACCTGGTCTGCAACATGCCTGGGTGGAGAAGATCAACTCATACATCCCTTTCCGGAAAAGGACCCCACAGTCCCCCACATCCCGCCCCCAATCAAAGCCACCCACAACCTCAGAGGAACTAGAGAGGAGAGGTCAGAAGCCAAGGCCCTAGTTGCAGCGTGTTGGAAAAAAAAAAAAGTTATTGATTGATGAAGAAAAAATAATGAAATGAGATTCTCCTTTAAACACGCAATTTGGAAAAATTATAATTTTTGCTACCTAGGAAGTGCCTGCTATGTGTCAAATGTCTTACATGCATTAGCTCTACATTTTATCATAGCATCCCTGACAGGTATGAAGAATTCTCTCCACATTTTAGAGAGTGAAATTGAGACCCAGAGAGGTTCGGTGACTTGCTCAAAGTTGCTCAGTAAGTGAGGGAGAGACCCTGTCTCTGGAGCCTCCTCTTTCGAAGCTAGTAAGATCATTAGTGATAGTTGTTTATGGAGTTTAAGATGATAGAGACTTAAAGAATGAAAATGGGGCAATCATGACATTTTCTGTATAATGATGACTTTTTTGTTGTTGTTTGGGTTTTTTAAATATTTAGTTATTTGTTGGGCTGTACTGGGGCTTAGCTGCTGGCATGCAGGATCCTTTTAGTTGCAGCATGCCAACTTTTAGTTGTGGCATGTGGGATCTAGTTCCCTAACCAAGGATGGAGCTGGGGCTCCTGCATTGGGAGCGTGGAGTCTTACCCACTGGACCACCCACGATGAAGTTTTTTAATCCAAAAATTCCTGTGACACTGACAAAGGTGTAGGATTCAGAGTTGTAGGTATTCAGAGTTGGTCTTTGGTCCTGATGAATTCTTCAAATTATTGCTATACTATATATTTGTTATCTAGTACTACTAATTTTATTTCTGAATACAAGTATTTTTTAGATGGAAAAGCAAAACAGAAAAACATTCTTTGAGCACCTATTATGGGCAGGCAGAGAGGAGTAAATCACCATCCCTGCCCTTCTGGGACTCAGAGCCTAAGACAGACGCAGCAATGACCAGGACACCCTACATAAGAACATGACAAAAGGAAAGAAGGAATACACAGCTCTTTGGGGCTTAGCTAAGAGAAGGGATTTAGGGCAAGTTTGTGCTGTTTGACTTGGGATTGGACTGAGGGATGGGGTGTATCAGACAGCAAGGATATTGTCAGAACTCTCATTAGGTTTTTGTAGAGTATCCATGTAGAAAAGTATTGAGGGCTTCAAGGCTCAGCACAGAGAATCAAAAGTGTGAAATGAGCTAGAACAGGGAAAGTCTAGACAAGAGGGGTCCAGTGGAGAGGTTGTCCACGTGAGTGGTACTGAGGTTGAAGAGGACTTAGGGAAGGGAAGGAGGGACAGGGGTGAGGAAACTTCCGAGGTGGAATCAGCAAGCCCGGGAGGTGATGTGAGGTCAGCAGCAAGGAAGAGAGAGGGCTTGAGGGTGACGACGCTGAGGTTTCAGCCCACACCTGGAGAAGGGTGAAGCGTGGAGCCCCCTAAAGTCCCAAGGAAGGGCTGTTTTAAAAGGAAAGGGCTGGGACTTCCCTGGTGGTCCAGTGGTGAAGACTCTGTACTTCCAATGCAGGGGGCATGGGTTCCATCCTTGATAGGGGAACTAAGATCCCAGGAGGGCGGGATGAATTAGGAGATTAGGTTTGACATAAATATCCATGTGTAAAATAGATAGCTGGTGGGAAACTGCTGTGTAGCGCAGGGAGCCCAGCTCGGTGCTCTGTGATGACCTAGAGGGTGGGGTGGTGGGGTGGGGAGAAGTCCAAGAGGAGAGGATACATATGTATATCACTTCGCTGTACGGCAGAAGCTAACACAGCCTTGTAAAGCAATTATAGTCCAATTAAAAAAGGAAAAGGGCGAAGGTGTCAGCACCATGATCCTGTGGAAGAGTCCAGCAGGGAGTGTGAGCTGAAGGGTTAGGAGCTGAGGACATGGGGCTGGGGCCGGAGGTGTGACACTTTTTTAAAGGAGGAGGGGGTCTTCTGATGTCAGAGTGGCATGTCAGCCACCTCGGCGGCTCCAGCGAGTCTGTCTTCCCTGGAACCCCAGCTCTTCCACTTAGCAGCTGTGTGAGCTTGGGCTCATCACTTAACCTCTCTGAGCCTCAATTTCTTTGCCTGCCAAGTGGAGTAGGATAGAGGTATTTCCCTCCCTGGGTCAAAGTGAGAATAATAAAGAGAAAAATGAGACTAGACTATCTCTTGGCACACAGCTAGGTGCCTGGTTAACTAACCCTCTTTCTCCCCCCAGATGTATTCTTAGATACATAGAAGTGACAAGTGAAACTTGATGAGCGAACGCAATTCATCCAGTCACTAACTCGTTCGATAAACATTCATTAGGCACCCACGGTGTGCCACACCTGGGGCCAGAGACTTGAGGGAGCGCACGGGACGAAAGGGCAGCGATGCTGAGCACACTTGCTCCCCAGGAGGAGCAGGTGAAGGTGGAGGGTAGTTGGGCCAGGACAGGGTCCCCACGGAGGCGGGGGGCACGGGGAGAGATGGCCTGGCAAGGGAGGCTGCCATCCAGTCTCACATTCATCAGAGAGGAGCGGGAGGCCTGGGCACCCCACCCTCCAGATGGCGGTTTCCTGGCCTTTAATTTCCTGGCCACAGGCCAGTGGGGCCGAGGAGACAGGACAGTGAGCCGGCAGGATTTCCTGCATGACACCTGGCTGGTCCAGGGCAGGGTCTGCGTCGGAAGCTCCCTCACCACCCAAAACAAGAAGACAGCTCAGAACAGCTGGATTTCTCTTCTCTGCACGCCGAGAAAGGGGGAGAAAGACAGTGGGGTGCTCAGGGTGCGGCTCAGAGAAGGAGAAGCAGCTCCCCTGAGAGCACATGCTCTCCATGACAGAGCAGGAAAGGGTCAAGAGATCCTCTTCCTCATCAAACAACCCAGGCCTTCACTTTGTCTGAAAAAAAAATCCCAGAAAGACGCAGGAAAGCGTCCTGCAGGAGAAGGCAAAGTGAGAAAGGTGCAGGGAGGCAGGGCGAGGTGGAGAGGAAACTGTGAATGAACTGGCGACCCTGCCGGCCCCTTCCCTGGTGCCTCCGTGGGAAAGAACCCGCCTGCCAAGCAGGAGATGCAGGTTCGATCCCTGGGTCGGAAGATCCCCTGGAGGAGAACATGGCAACCCACTTCAGTATTCTTGCCTGGGAAATCTCATGGACAGAGGAGCCTGGCAGGCTACAGTCCACGGGGTCGCAAAAATGTCAGACACGACCTAGCGACTAAACAGCAATAACTCAAGAAGTGCTGCTGGCCAGGCCCGGGGCATCCCCCAGAGAGAACCAAGCTCCCAGCAAACTGGCGGGGCAGGCAGCTGGATGGAGCCCTCCAACTTATACTGTCGACACCTGTAGACTGGCCTCCACATCCTGGCCGGTTAATTGCTTTGACAAGTGCTCATATCTGAGGGCCCTCAACCTCTCCAAGCCACCACATCCACTACCAGGACCTCTGGTCGCATGCTGCTCTGATCCACCCTAAAACAGAGGCCCCACAGCACCCCAGTAACAACACATATATGGTATTTTCCAAAACTCATTCACACTCACTTATCTCATTTGAGCTTCACAGCAATTGTGCAAAGTAGGAATTATTTCTCTCCATATCTTAGAGGTCAATGTAGACTCAGAGGCCCTAAGTGATTTTGCCCAAGGTGATCTAACCAGTCAGTGGTGAACTCAAGACTCACTTGAGTCCTTCTTCTGTTCACCCACAGACGGGTTCCTTCGTTGAGTGTCTACGTGTGGCGGGCACTGTTACCTAAAACCACACCGCGCGTTTTTTTTGCCACTTCGTCTCCCACTTAGTCAGCCGTGACTCAGTTCTGGAGGGTGCCTCTTTTTCTCTGCATCTTCAGCAGCCAGCACAGGTTCTGAAACAGGAAGTGCCGAGAAAAGGCTAGTGGTTGACCAGCTCAACCCTGGGCGCCTCGAGCCCTGCATTCCCTGAGCTCTCCAGGGTACATGTGTTTGTGCAGGGACGCAGGGGTTACAGTGCACACGTAGCTGCTTCTGGCTTGTAGCCTTTTGACCCAACGGAAGAGAAAACATCCTTTCCTTGAAAGCCACAAACACAATCGTGGAGCTCCAAAAATAACCCACCCGGTATCATTTCCTCCCGGCCTCAGTCCCCTTCATCCCCAAACCTGGCTGTCTCCGCACTGACCAGGTCCCCCTCTCTTCTCTCCCACAGCTTTATCACCAGAAAGAACCGCCAGGTGTGCGCCAACCCAGAGAAGAAGTGGGTACGAGAGTACATCAACACTTTGGAGTTGAGCTAGGGTGGAGGACGCCTTCAACCTGAACTTGTGCAAACTCTGCTTCTTGCTCTTGTCCTAAGCAGCTTGGGAGGCTCCCCCGCAGTGCCCTCCTCCCACCCTCTCCTGGGAGGGCACAGATTCCACCCCTCGCAGTAGCAGCTGCTATAAAAGCCCCCCAGGGCTCCGGGGGCTCTGCCGTTGTGCACAGGAGGTCTCTAAGCTCACCGCTCTGCAGTCAGAACGGATGTCAGCGTCTCTGGAGGGGAAGGGGGGAGGGAGACTGGGGTCCTCTGGTCATGGCCCATGACCAGAGCCCCCATCTCGGCCCCTCCCTGGGGAGGGCTGGACTGGCAAATGTGGAGAAATCAGCTTTTCATTAAAATTCTCAAAGCGATCACAAAGCTGGCTCTTGGTTTGATTTCCTCTCCAGAACCAACCCCCTCCCTCGCGAGCCAAGCCTTGGATCCAGGGCTTGTCCCATTGGGCGTCCAGCCTGGATCTGGGGGCTGTGAGCAGAGCCAGGGGAGCAGGCTCTGTGAGCCTGTGGCTCTGTGAGCCAGTGGCTTTTCTACTCTGAGCGAAGACCATAGTCATATCTCCCAGCCCCGGAGCCCCAAGAGTTTCTGTCCCTCCCTGCCGCACCCCTCCCTGCTTCCCCAGATGGTGGTTGACCCTTCCGCCTACTCTGCTGGCTTCCTCCCAAGCCCACCCAACCCCTTACCTGCAGTGGGTTTCTTTAAGCCCCTGGAATGGGTTTTCATGGTGCTCCCAAATACCTCAGTTCTTTCAAATAAAGAGAGGGGGGGATTTTGTGGTTTTCTGCAATGGTACCAGCACTTTGCAGGTGGGAGTATTCCAACTTTCCCACTGACGTGTTCCTCCCTGTGAGCCTGTTTTAGCAAAATATATCTTCATAATTAGAGCTGGCATTGACTGAGCACTCCTTCTGTGCCAGGCACCGCCAGCCCCTTACATCCACCATCCTTCATCCTCACAACCCTTTGGGACAGGGTATTACTAACCCTGTTTATAGTGGGGGAAAACCCTTGGCAGGAGATGGAAATAACTTGCCAAAGGCCCCAAAGCAAAAAAAAAAAAAAAAAATGGGACGTGGGAGGGGATACAATGAACATTTAGACCCACCAGGTCCAAGGTCCAATGCCAAAGCTGATGTTTTTTTTCTTCCATCTTCAATCTGCAAAATTTCAAACCTACTGAAATTTGCAAGAATATACTCTCCATCTAGATTCAAATATTACTTTATCTACTTGCTTTATCTGTGCATATATGTGCCTGCATGACACATATATCATATGGATGGTTGTCATACACATTTTATCTGTGCAAATATGTGTGTGTGACACACATGTGTCATATGGGTGGTTGGCATACATATTTCTTTCTGAAATAAATGTTGCAGATGAGATATCATTTCCCCCTTAAAATTTTGCATACATCTCCTAGTAACAGACATTCTACAGAATCACAGAATGAGTAGCATTTAACACTGGCAAGGTACCACATACCATCACATACCATCCATGATCAAATCCTCACAACTGTTCAGTAACGCCCTTTATAGTCATTGTTTTTTTAAATCCAGGATCAAATTACAAGTACATATTGAATTTAGCTAACATGTCCTTTAACAGACTTTGTCTTTAAGTACATGTTTATTTTCGTAGGAATTCAGATTGGATTTCTGTAGAATATTTTTTAAGAGGGGTTTGTCTGCTTGTTTCTTCATGAGAGTCAGCTTGAGTATTTTCGGCGGAAAACCACAAGGTGACGCTGTCTTTCTTAACGTGGCACATCAGGGCACGTGATGTCCGCTTACTGGAAGTGATGGTCCCGTCGGAGGACTTAGCAGCCGCGGTTTCTCAGAACGAGCTGCTCCCTGTGTGCAGAGCGCTAGGGTGCGGTGTAGCAATCACTGCAAGCAATCAAAGGAGTTCTCTGTGGTGCAAACAACACAGAATCTTCAACCAGAAGCAGGGGCTCAGCAAGCAGGAGTCTACAGCCGGGGGCTGCTGGTGGCAATGCAAGCTGATGCACAGCGGATAGACTTTGAGATAACATTTCTACTTATCAGTGTTAATTGAGTGTCTATCCACATTTGCATTTTTATTATTGCTGTTCATATTTTTTTTTAATAGTCCAAGGGTTTCTTTTATTTTTTAATTTTTGGCAGCACACAGGCAGCATGTGGGATCTTAGTTCCCTAATCAGGGATCGAACCTGTGTCCCCTGCAAAGCAAGCATGGAGTCTTAACCACCAGACCATGTTAGGAAAATTAAAATGGAGGTAGTCTTGTTCAGGCTTCAGATTGCTGTCATCTGGGACTTCTCAGCATTCAAGTCTGGATGCAGGTTTTCAGTCCCAGTTGGTGATGTATATGCTATTACCTTTTCCTGTTCTTTTTATTTTACTTTCCGTGACTGCATATTGAAATTAAGCCAACAATTCTCTATTAAATATTGGGATTGCATATTGTGTGTTTGTATCAAGTGGTTTCTTTTGTTAACAAAGCCTTCAAACCTAAAACAAAAGTAAAACTTTTAGCAAAACAGACCACCAGGGAAGTCCTCATATAGTTTTAAAAACTCACATTTTTTCCCAAAATGAAATAAAATAAATGTGTTCGTGAACAACAACCAAAAGAGTTCTACCTCTTGCTGCCAAAGAATGAGGTATGTGTCTGATTGGGAGAAGGGATAGTTAAGGAGTTTGAGATGGACATGTACACACTGCTATACTTACAATGGATAATCAACAAGGAACTCCTGGACAGCACAGGGAACTCTGCTCAATGTTATGTGGCAGCCCGGATGGGAGGGCGTTTGGGGGAGATGGATACATGTATACGCATGGCTGAGACCCTTCCCTGTTCGCCTGAAACCATCACACCATTGTTTGTTTGTTTGTTCTTTAATTATATTTATTTTAATTGGAGGCTAATTACTTTACAATATTGTGGTGGTTTCTGACATACACTGACATGAATCCGCCATGGGTGTACATGTGTTCCCCATCCTGAACCCCCCTCCCACCTCCCTCCCCATCCCATCCCTCAGGGTCAACCCAGTGCACCAGCCCTGAGCACCCTGTCTCATGCATGGAACCTGGACTGGCGATCTATTCCACATATGGTAATATACATGCTATTCTCTCAAATCATCCCATCCTCGCCTTCTCCCACAGAGTCCAAAAGTCTGTTCTTTACATCTGTGTCTCTTTTGCTGTCTTGCAGATAGGGTCATCGTTACCATCTTTCTAAATTCCATATATATGCGTTAATATACTGGATTGGCATACCATTTTTTGTTAATTGGCTATATCCCAATACAAAAGGAAAAGTTTTTGAAAATTTTTTTTAAAAAGTAAACACTTCAGAGGAGACAAATAACAAGGGCTATGTGAGCTTGAGGTTCATTAAGTGCTTTGACTTTCTTTTCTAATTTATGCCTCACCACTGCCCCTAGAGCTCGCCAGACAGGCATAGCTTTCCTCCTTTCAGATGAGGAAAGTGAAGCTCCCAGAGGGAAAACGACTAGCTCAAGCTACTGGCCAGTAGATGCCAGGGCTGGGGCTCCAGAGTAGAACCAGAGTGTTCCATGCGCCTAGGTGATCTGCTCACTCAACACTCGGAGGCTTCTAGCTCTAGAAGCCAAGACACCTCACTAGTCCTCTTGTGCCACAGACGACAGGTCTCCCCGAGCTCTGCCCCAACTCTCACAAGGGAGCAGTCCCTGTAGTCCCCTCGCCCACCCAGGTTCCCTCTGCCCCCCCGCCCCGCAGGAGAAGAGGATGACCTACGAAAAATCGGTAGACATCTCTGACATCAACAGGGCGATGTTCAAGTGCCCATGGCTGGAATATCCAGGAAGGACCAAAGGTGAGGTTAGAATGGACAGGAGTGGAGTCGGGGATAGGGACCTGGAAAGGAAAGCTCCCTGGCCCCCAGTCCCAGGCAGGAGTCCAGGTGATGTCAGCAAGTCTATGGGAAGAGTCAGGGCGGATCCTTGGGTACTTCCAAGGCTCCATACACCCCTCACGGTAAGTTCCCAGGGCCCTCTAAGGCAGGATGTCTCTGTGACGCCCCAGCTTCTGCTTCCTCATCTGCTCTGCACTCTCACAACTCCAAGGTTTCAAGGTGCTCCTCTTGCCCACTGTCCTTCCTCTCATCTGTCTGGCTACCTCTCCTACTTACACTGAAGACTTAGCTTGTGGATAATCTCCTCTGGAAACCCTCCCTGCTCCTCCCCACCAGTTTAGGACCCCTCATCGAGACCACCTATGCCTTTATCCACCCTCACATTTATTTCCCTTCGTGAATCCCCAGTAAACGGTTCTATCTCACCAGTAGACCAGTGATTCCCAAAATATGTTCCCAGGACCAGCAGCATCAGTATCTCGTTAGAAATGCAACTTCTCAGGACTTACCTGGCGATCCAGAGGTTGATTCTGTGCCACCAATACAGAGGGCAGAGGTTCGATCCCTGGTCAGGGAACTAAGATCCCACGTGCGTGTACACCACACACCCCGCCCCACCCAAAAAGTGAATTCTCAGACCACACCCCAGAGTTACTCTGGGGATGAGTCTTCATCTGGGGATAAGGAAATCTACATTTTAATAAGCCCTCCAGGAGCTTCCTTGGTGGTCCAGTAGTTAAGACTCTGCGTCCACTGCAAAGCAGGGCACGGGTTCAATCCCTGGTCAGGGAACTAAGATCCCACATGCCACTCAGCGTGCCCAAAACAAGCAAACGAAAAACAAGATTTCCAGTTTTTTCCAGTGCCACTGAAGTTTGAGAACCACTGAGCATTTTTACCATTAACCGCACATTAGAATCCTTTGGGAAGCTTTCTAAAATGTCTAGGTCTCTTCCTTGGACAATCTGATTCAATTAGTCTGATGCAGGACTGAGGCATGTTAAAAAATTCCCTTAAATAATTCTAATACGCAGCCAGGGATTAGAACCACTCTGTCAGACCAGTGTGTCTCCAATTTCAACATGTGTAGGAATCTTACTCAAATAAAGATCCTGACTTAGGAGGCCTGAGAGATTCTGCATTTCTGAGAAGCTCCCAGACTGCGGTAATCCTGCTATTCCACAGACCAAGCCACCAGAAACATACGAGCCCCTTAAGGACAGGAATTATGGCTTCTTTACCTCCCTGGTGCCTGATAGCGGGTCAGCTAAATGCTAATGCTTGATAAATGAACGCCCGGAAGGACAACTCTTCAGCTCACCCTTGTCCATGTGGGCTCTTTGCACCACAGAACTCAGAAGAGCTGCAGCTCCTGTCTTACTGCCCTTATCCTGTCACCAGGTAAGACCCCTGACTTCTGCCACCCTGGGAGCCTTGTTGGGGGAGGAGGGTCAGCAGACCACCCCTTCCCATTAAGCCTAGTTCACAGAACACTACAGGCTCCCCTGGTGACTCAGACGGTAAAGAATCCACCTGCCAATGCAAGGGACCTGGGTTCGATCCCCAGGTCGGGAAGATCCCCTGGAGAAGGGAATGGCCACCCACACTAGTATTCTTGCCTGGAGAATCCCATGGACAGGGGAGCCTGGCGGGCTACAGTCCATGGGGACACAAAGAGTCGGACACGACTGAATGGCTAACACGAACACACACTTAGAACTCTCCTCTCACCCCTGGGGCTGCCACTAACTCTGAGTGACCTTGGACAAGTGGCTTTCCCTCCCTGAACTGCAGGAGTAGCCTCTGTCACAAGCCAACCCCTACCCCGCTCCCTTTGTCTAGTGGCTGTGAGGTAACATCTGTAAGGTTTTGGCTGTGTAGGCAGTTGCTTAATAATGATTTATTTTTGAATTTCAGATAAACAATGACTTTTTCTCAATATGCCTATGTCCTAAATATTGCCTTCGCTGCCTGGAATCAGAATTCAATGGGATATCCTGGGGTTTTTTTTGTTTGTTCTTAATTGAAGTAGAGAAGTTGATTTATTTGACTGCGCTGGGTCTTAGTTGTGGCATGTGGGATCTAATTCCCTGACAAGGGATTGACCACCACCCCCGCTGCCAGGTCCCCTGCCATGAAAGCTTGGAATCGTAGCCAGTGGACCACCAGGGAAGTCTCGATCCTGTTTTTTATTTGCTTGGTCCTTACAAAATCCGACAACCCTACTTATAGTGAGTCAATGTCCCATTTTCTGAAGTCATGACGATCACCTGCAAACTCATTATGATCATCTCGGTCACCCCACTGGGAACCACTAGCCGAAGCCCTTTTCCAGAGAGTTGTTGTAGGGAAAGAGAGGCTTGAGAAGAGACAAGAATGAATCCTTGTCAAATCTTCAGAGAAATCCCCTGACCCATCCAAAACCCTTGGCCACAACCAGAGCTTCAGTTTCACACATGTCTAAGATAGATTATTTGAAGAAATCCTGTTTTTCCAATGAAACTATTACGTTTCATGAGGACAGGCATAACTGTCTCCCCAGCACCAAGTGCTTGGCACATAGTAAGTGCTCAATAAAAATCTGTTGAATGCCTGAGCGAATGAGTGGGGGCCCAAAATACCCCTCTCTACTCCACGTCTCCCCTGCCCCTGGCCTCTTCGTCTCCTTGCCCAGATGACTTTTTTTTTTTTCAGTTGCACAAGGTCTTCATTGCTGCACACGGGCTTTCTCTAGTCATGGGAAGTGAGAGCTACTCTTCATCGTGGGCTTCTCACTGCTGTGGCTCCTCTTGTTGCGGCTCATGGGCTCCAGAGCGCAGGCTCTGTAGCCGTGGCACACAGGCTTAGTTGCTCCTTGATATGTGGGATCTTCCCGGACTAGAGATCAAGCCTGTGTCCCCTGCATTGGCAGACAGATTCTTATCCACTGGACCACCAGGGAAGTCCCCAGATGACTTTCTCAAAGTCCCTTGAGATTCTCAGCTAACTGAACTGTAGACAGTTGTCCCTTGGTATCCACAGGGGATACCAAACTCCACGGATACTCAAGTCCATTGTATAAAATGGAGTGGTGTTTGCATATAGCCTACACACATCCTCTCTAGATTATTTACAATGTAAATGGTATGTAAAGAGTTACCAGGTACATGGCAAATTCAAGTTTTGCTTTTTGGAACTTCTGAGCATTTTTTTTTCCAAATATTTTGAACCCATGGTTGGTTGAATCCATGGGTGTGGAACCTGTGGCTACGGAGGGCCAACTGTACTCAGATCCAATCACAGACCAAGAACGATTTCCCACTCTATGTCGTTAGTCCTTCACGACCACCTTGGGAGGGGTACAGAACAAGGACGATTAGCCCCATTTTGCAGATGAGAAGACTGAGAACTTGGAAGGGTAAAGTCACTTGCCCGAGTCACACAGTTGGTGAGGAGGTGGCTGTGTCTTCAGCTCGGACGAGAGGCTGAAGGGTGTTTCCCTCGTCTAGTCCCTTCTCACCCTGGCCCTCTTCCTGGCTGAGAAATGTCCCCTGTGGCTGCTCTGCCACTCACACCTGCCTCCAGGCACCAAAGGAAGAGCTCCCCCCAAGTCCGGAGTGCTGGAGGGAGCACCCGAGCAAGCCAAATGCCATACCTTACTGCTACTCCAAGAAGCCCGAGATCTACACGCACTGGTATGCCCTGTATGATCACCGAAAGGAACGGGAGTCCCAGAAGATACTGAGGAAAATGAGAGATCACCCCAGGTGTGTTTCATCCCTTCCTGTTCTCCACGCCCTCCGCATCTTCTAGGAAAGGACGGAAAGAGAAGAAAGGGGTGGATGGGGCTGGGGGGGTGGTGGCTGCAAATCAGCCTACAGACTCCAGAGGAGACCCTGGGGTAGAAGGAAGCTGATCTGAGCTGGGCTGAGGACCAGAGGCAGAGGAGAGTCTGTGAAGTGAGGAGGAAGGGAACGAGGGGACCAGGGCTACCTGTGTGATTTCTCCCGAGGTACCTCAAGGAGGGTACCCTCAGCCAAAAGCTCCATCTCCCCATGAGCAAGCTGACTCGCAGGTCTCCGGTGGAGTCCAAGCCCTTAGACCCTGCTGGGGATCCCCTGAAGTGGCAAAGATTAAAGGTCAGGAGCCATGGCGGGGGCCGGGGCAGAATGGGGAGACTTCCTGAGGATGCCTTTACCTCGGGCTCACACCATCCTTCCGCCCTCAGACCCTGCTGGCAAAATGGAGCGGGGGGTGGGGAGGAGAGTGGATCGGGTGAGCTCCTTCCACTTTGAAAGAAGCGTGGTAGAACTGTCCTTGTCCCTTTCTTCCCCTCCACTGGCTTCCCTGGATGGGCAGGAACTCACAGAAAGCCTGAAATCTCCCAGGGAGGATGAGCAGCTCTACGCAGCACAGGTGAGAAGCAGCAAGGTAGAGGGGTGTGGCTACAGGCCAGGTAGGAGCTGACTGAGCTGGGGAGAGGAGAAAGATGCTGGAGGTGGAGCGCGGGGAGGACTGATGCTCCAAGAACAACCTCCAGCAGTGTCCAGAAGGTGGCAGCTCCTGGCGGTGGTGTCGAGGCTCGCTTCCTTTTCCTCTCCCCCTGTTCCTGCAGGCTCTGGGGTGCCTGGGGGTCAGAGACAAGTTTGTCATGGACGCACTGCGGCAGGTGGTGAGTCTGGGGCTGCACGGAGTCCAGGAGAGGAGGACACAGGGCCCGCGGTCTGTAGAGCCTTGGCACCTGAGCACAGACAAGGCCCACCAGGGTCAAGGACGATGGGGCCGATGCCGGAAGGAGGCAGCCGCTTTGTGCGGCCTGTGCCCAGTTCGTGCCCTTGGCTTCTTTAAAGGGCAGCTTGATCTTAAAGGAAGGGGAAGAGGGGCTCTGAAGATCCCCTTCGTCTGACAGAGAAGTTGACTTTGGGGGTGGGGGTGGGCTGTGTTCTTACCCTTACTCTCATTTAAACCCTTTGGTACTAGAACTAGGTAGCAGTAGCTGCATTTTTCTAATGAGAAAATGGAAGCTCCGAGAGGCCAGGTGACCTGCCCCAGGCCTCATGGCTCAGACCCGGATAGGGATGTGAACAAAAGTCTTACTCCTAAGTTGTGGTCCTTCCATCGCATCACCCTGCCTGCACCCCGTGTTTGAGCATAAACAGGTCCCTCTCTAGGCCGCGGTTTCCTCATCTGTAAAATGAAAAGTTAAGCTGAGATGATCCTGAACGCTCCTGATGTTCCACCACCTTAGGGCATGTTCCCACCCCCTACCTCTTAAATCAGGCCCAAGCCGGTCCAGAGAAAGTGAAGTATGAGGCCTGTCGAGCCCTGGCCATCCTGGGTGAGTAGGTCCTCCCCGGGTGGCAGTAGTGTCAGGTGAGGAAGGAGGCAGCGTAGCCGCTATCCACCTTTAGGGAAGGACAGAAGGGAGTGGACGGCACCCCCCACTGCAACTTAGCCATTGGCAGGTCTGGGAATTATCCGAGGGATTGTTGGGCAGAGAGAGGAAGGTGGGGTGAAAAGGGAGAAGAGGTAGGAGGAAGACGGAGAGCGGGCTCTGGGAACTGCGGTCATGCTTAGCCAGCTGCTCTGGGGTCCTGGGGGGACGGGCGACCGTGGGACCTAGTCCTTGGAACTGAAGTCATGAGGATGCAGCGGAGTCAGGTGGATTCTGGCAGAGAGGAGCAGCCCCGGAGGCTCCATCCTGACCTGAGGCCCCTCCCTGCCCAGGATGCCTGAAAAAGGACGTGATCCAGACTCTCATCAAGAAGTTGAAGGGGCAAAATGAGGGACAGAGGATGGATACTCTGATAGCACTTCGGACGGCTCTGAACTCCTGGGCTACTGTCCCCAGAGATCAGGTGACTGGGGGGGAAGAGTCAGTCCCTGGGGCAAGGTCGGACCTGTCATCAATGGTGCTGGCTGGGGTTAAGTCAGGGAGAGTGTAACCTAGCTTCTAGCTCTGATGGGGGGGACGATGTCCTTGTGGAGTCCCCTGTGGAATAGGTTCCCTGGACAGAATCACTGGTGTAGCCCCTGAACTGGTCATACCACCTCTGAAAAGCCAGCTTTCAGAGTTGTCATTTGTCCATCTCTAAAATGGATATAGTAGTCATAGCATCGTTGAGAAGATTAAATGAGATAATATATGTAAAGCACCTACTTCAATACCTAGATTCTTATATATATATATATATTTATATATTTATTTATTTATTTGGCTGCACCAGGTCTTATTTGCACCCTGCACACTCTTGTTGTGGCATGTGGGATCTAGTTCCCAGTTCAGGGATCGAACCTGGGCCCACTGCACTGGGAGCGTGGAGTCTTAGCCACTGCTCTGCCATGGAAGTCCCAGCACCTGTGCTCTTTCAGTGACCACGCATCATCATTATCATCATCCTTAAAATAACTGTTAAAGGAAAACCTCTGCCCAGAGGGGACAGGGACCAAGAAAGTCTGCTGACACTACTTGAGATTTTTCCCCTTTAGGGTCCCTTACTTTGACCCCATCATTGCTCCACACGAAACAGAATTCATTACATCCACTTACTCAACAAACATATATTAAACAGCTATCATGGGCCAGACACCATCCTAGGCCCTTGGGATACGTCAGCAAACCAAAGCAGGCAGAGATCTCAGCTTTTGTAGAGCTTACATTCCAGTGGGGCGGGGGGAGGGGGGAGGGGAGACACATGAAAGTAAACATCACTCAGTCCTGTCTGACTCTTTGTGACCCGATGGACTACACAGTCCATGGATTCTCCAGGCCAGAATATTGGAGTGGGTAGCCTTTCACTTCCCCAGGGGATCTTCCCAACCCAGGGATTGAACTCAGGTCTCCTGCATTGCCGGCAGATTCTTTACCAGCTGAACCACAAGGGAAGCCTGGGAAGACACATAATAACCAATAAATTTCATTATACAGTATGTTAGATACAGCAAGTGCAATGGAAGAGTTATGTAGAGTAATGAGAGTGATCAGGAATGCTGAGTGCAGATGGAATGAGTTGCAATTTTAAACAAGGAGGACAGGGGAGGCCTCATGTGGAAGTCGTCGTTTGAGCTCAACCACGAAGGTGAGAGGTGAGCCTTGCAGATATCTGAGAGAAGGCACTCCCAGTAAAGGAAGAATCGAGGCAAAGTCCCGAAGGCAGGGGCAGGCTTGGTACGGGCAAGGAACAGCAAGGAGGCCATGTGACAGAAGTGGAGTGGGACCTGAGAAAGCAGGAAGAAATGAAGTTGGATCAAAGACGTTAACAGGAGACTACAGCATATGTGGCCTTCTGGATGACTTTAAGTACTTGAGCTTTTCTTCTGAGTGGAATAGGTTTCTGAACAAAGCAATGATGTGATCTAACTTATGTTTCGAAAGGTCACTCTGGCGGACTTTCCTGGTGGTCCAGTGGTTAGGGCTCTGTGCTCCCAAGTGCAGGGGGCCTGGGTTCAGTCCCTGGTTGATCCCTGGTCGGGGAACTAAGATCCCTCATGTGGCACAGTGGCCAAAAGAAAAGGTTCACTCTGACTGCTATGTTGAAGAAAGATGGGCAGGGGATGAAAGACAAAAGTGGGAGCAGAGAGACCAGTTAGGAGTTGTTAAAGCAATCCTGGTGAGACACGATGGTGGCTTGGGCCATAGTGGTTGCAGTGGGGCTGGTAAGCAGCTATTAAGTTCTGAATATGTACATAAGTATTAATATTTGTTGGTATGTTTTGGCAGTGTCAGGTCTTAGTTGTGGTATGCAGGATCTTGTAGTTGCAGCATATGGGATCTACTTCCCTGAACAGGGATCAAACCCAGGCCCCCTTCATTGGGAGTGTGGAGTCTCAGCCACTGGACCACAAGGGAAATCCCCTGCATGTATTTTTAAAGTAAAACTCTGACAGGTTAAATGTGAGCTGTAAGAGAAAGTGAGGCAACAATGAGGAAGCCGAGGCTTTTGGCCTTGAAATTGAAAGGATGGAGTTGTCATCAACTAAGATGGAGAATGAGTTTCCCTGATAGCTCAGTTGGTAAAGAATCCGCCTGCAATGCAGGAGACCCCGGTTCGATCCCTGGGTCAGGAAGATCCCCTGGAGACAGGATAGGCTATCCACCCCAATATTCTTGGGCTTCCCTTGTGGCTCAGCTGGTAAAGAATCTGCTGGCAGTGCCAGAGACCTGGGTTCAATCAAACCTGGGTTCTATCCCTGAGTTGGGAAGATCCCCTGGAGAAGGGAAAGGCTACCCACTCCAGTATACAGTCCATGGGGACATGACTTCACTTCAAGATGGAGAAAGCTACATATGGAACAGGCTTGGAGGTAATATCAGAAGTCCAATTTTGGACAAGTTATGTTTGTGATGTCTTCTGGACATCCAAAGGAAACAACAAATAAGCAGCTGGATATACAATCTGGAGTTCAGAAACCTGAACTAATGGAAGAAATTTATGAGTTGTCAGCATATAGGTGGCATATCATGTCATTCAATGAGATGAGAACTAAGAACCAAGAATCAAGACTTGGGGCCGCCCAGTGTTAAGAGGTCAGAGATAGAGGAAGAACCAGTGAATACTAAGAAGTAGTCCACAAGTAGGAAGACAACCAATAGTATGGTATTCTGAAAATCAAGTGAAGAACATTTATCAAGGAAAGGAGACAAATCAACCATATCAAATAGTATAAGGACTGAGAATCCACACAATGGATTTAACCGTGTGGGGATCATTGATTATCCTAATAAGAACTCTTCTGATGGGGCAGTGAAAGTCTGAATGGGGTAGGGTTAAGAGAAAATGGGAGGAAAGAAGTGCAAGATGGCAAGAATGGGCAACTGTCCAAGTTTTCCTGGACAGAGCTGTAGTCAGCAGCAGGCGTAAATTCTAGAAAAAGAAAAAATAGCAGCATGTTTCAATGCTGAGGAGTAATGATCCAGTCGTTAGGAAAATGATCATTTTGAAGAGGGTGGGAAGAGTTGTGCAGCAATGTTCTTGAGAAGATGAGAAGGGATGAGAGTAAACACATGAGAGACTGACTTTATTTTTTTCAATATTTTTATCTATTTGGCTGCACCAAGTCTTAGTTGTGGCATGTGGGATCTTTAGTTGCATGTAGACTCTTGGTTGCAGCATGTGGGATCTAGTTTCCTGACCAGAGATGGAACCCAGGCCCCTACATGGGAGTGTGCAATCCTAGCCACCAGACCACCCGGAAAGTCCCCAAGGTTGACTTTTCCAGACAGATGGTCGTGGTCCACAGTAATGCGGAAAGGAAGAAATATGGGTTCAGGTACTGGAAGTTGTACACAAGTGGTAGTAAGTGTCTCTGGAACTTCTCTTCTAGTTGCTTTTATTTTGCTCAGTAAAGTAGGGAGCAAGGTCATCAACTTAAGAGGATGGAGGAAGAAGTGCTAGAGGGTCCAGAGGAAGGAATATGAATTAGGAAGGTGGGAAAGAGAACTGCCCAGGGAAAAGCAGTCTGACCATTAGGCATCATTAAGGGTCTACATAACGTGTGTGTTCATATACTTCAAGCAAGATTAGCCATCATAACTTTGTTTTCCTCTGGGAAGTGCAGGCATAGACTCGGTGGGGAGCTGAGTACAATAAAGAGGGGGTAAAGGAGTTCAGGGACCATGGAATTGAAGCTGGGTAAAAAGGCAAGAAAGTGAGGAGGAGGGCAAAGTTGCTCAATGAATTGTTAAGTCTTTGTGCAGTCCAACAACTTTTTTAATAGAGTGATTTATTAGCATTAAATATTCAAAAAACATTCACTTTCATTTTTATTTATAAGGATTTGAAAGTAAAGAATATAAAAATTACAGATAAATTATTTCATTAAGAAAAGTTTAAAAAATAAAAAAGCAATGGAGATAACACGAAATGCCTAAGTGATAGATCTGAAACCATGTACTTTTATAGACCCTCACAATCCCCCGCATGTACATCTATACTTACATAAAAGAACTCATCTTTTATGTAATAGCCAACTAGATAGTAAAAACTCCAATTCCTGTTTAGAAGAATTCAATTAACAATAAGAATAAAAAAAAAGTAAGAATAAATAAAAGCACTCTGACCACACTATACAAATGTAAGGAACTTTTATCGACAATTTACGATAGAAAAAAATACATGAATAACTACCCCACATATATATTCACATACAGGTAATGAAATAAGTTCAAAGTAAAGCTATTTAATGTACCCCTTTTAAAAAAAATTCATTGGCATACAGTTGCTTTACAATGTTAAGTTTCCACTATACAGCAAAGTGAATCAGTCATTTGTACATATTGCTCTTGTTTAGTCAACAAACTTGGACAAAACATGTCCAACTCTTTGGCAGCTCCATGGACTACAGCCCATCAGGCTCCCCCGTCCACTGGATCTTCCAGAGAGGAATACTGGAGTGGGTTGCCATTTCTCTTTCCAGGGTATCTTCCCAACCGAGGGATCGAACCCATGTCTCCCGCATTGGCAGGCGGGTTCTTTGCCACTGGGCCCCAGGGAAGCCCCATACATACTTTTTTGGATTTCCTGCCCATTTAGGTCATCACACAGCACTGAGTAGATTTCCCAGTGCTCTACAGTAGGTATAACAATAACTGCTGACATCAGAGGAGAACCAGAAGGACAGGAGGAGAGGGAGTCATACAGAAGGTGCAGTAACAGGTCACGATAAAGTCTCTCTGCAGGAACTAATGACTGACATAGTGCCGAGGACAAGGTTATAGGAGGAGAGGCGTCAATGACCTGTATATTTTTTTCAAATGCCAAAAGCTGAGACAGCAGAGGTATTAAAGAGAGTAATGCTGACCCACCCACAAGAAAAAAGTCATAGAGAAGTGAAAGGATGTGAGCTGGGAGCAAGTAGATGGCAGCAAGAAGAAGGGAAGTGGGTAAACTAAGCTCTTGACAGGAGATTCCTTCTAGAGAAGAGGGAGAATGGTCTGGAAGCAGTCATGAATTGCCCTCCTAACAAAGCCTGACCAGAAACCTAGTCCAACCGCCCTGTCTCCCTCTCAAGAGGACTCAGGTGGAGGATGAAGAGAAGCTGGAGCTGGCGCTACTGATGCTGATAAAGAAGTCAGGGTACAAGGCGGCGGCGGAGGCGGCCCTGTGCTTGGGGTTCCTGAGGCCCTACAGCAACGTGGCCCGGGAGCACTTGCTGCAGTGCCTGTGCCAAGGGCCGAAGACCCAGCAGATGAAGGTGTGAGGGGCGGGCGGCCAGGCTCCCTGGGGAGCCCCGGGGAAACAGTGCTGACTCTGGTGGGCCCTGGACCCTGTCATCCTCATCCCAGAGAAAAGGAGCTTCAGCAGGGAGCACAGCAGGGTCCTCTGTGTGTCTGTGAATGTGTATGTGGGCCACACGGGCATAAATGTACACAGATCTGTGTATATTCCATTCATCCACGTATGTGCACATGTGCACACACATGAACTTGTGCTCTCACTCATGAGGCCAAGAGGGAGGAGAAAGGACTCTGCCTGTTTCCTGCAAGTTCTAGCCCTCAAGCGCGCGTGGCCACCCAAATGCCTCTTGGTCTGGTATACCCCACGTGCCCTGCCCACCCCCACAGGCACTCACTGTGCTGGTCAAGATAATGGGTGTGCACTCAGCCACAGTTGTCAGGAGCATCCTGGACCAGCTGTCCTGTTCCAGCGTCCTGGAGGTAAGCTAACTGCCAAGTACCCTTCCTGCTCCAGCACAAGGATGTGCTGGGAGATGAGGAAGGGGGTCTGTCCTTTGTGTCTGCCCTCAGCACCGTTTTGAAGCCACCCAGATGCTCAAGGCCATTGGGCTGGAACAGATCCAGGCACATGGTCTAGAAGAACTCACATTTGACCTACTCAGGAAGAAGACATACAATGAACCTTTCTTCGTAAGTGAGATCAATGCTCCCAAGCCCAGGCAGCCCAAACCTGTCTCTTCACCTTTCTCTAAAGGACCCCCACCCTGCCTTGGCTCCCACCACACTGCCCCCCAAAGATCAGTTCAGTTCAGTCTCTCAGTTCTGTCCAACTCTTTGCAACCCAATGAACTGCAGCAAGCCAGACTTCCCTGTCCATCACCAACTCCTGGAGATTGCTCAAACTCATGTCCATCGAGTCAGTGATGCCATCTACCACCTCATCCTCTATCGTCCCCTTCTCTTCCTGCCTGCAATCTTTCCCAACATTAGGGTATTTTCCAATGAGTCACTTCTTCATATCAGGTAGCCAAAGTATTGGAGCTTCAGCTTCAGCATCAGCATCAGTCCTTCCAATGAATATTCAGGACTGACTTCATTTAGGATTGACTGGTTTGATCTCCTTGCAGTCCAAGGGATTCTCAAGAGTCTTCTCCAACACCACAGTCAAAAGCATCAATTCTTCGGCACTCAGCTTTCCTTATTGTCCAACTCTCACATCCATACACGACTACTGGAAAAACCATAGCTTTGACTATGCGAACCTTTGTCAGTAAACTAATGTTTCTGCTTTTTAACATGCTGTCTAGGTTGGTCATAGCTTTCTTCCAAGGAGCAAGTGTCTTTTGATTTCATGACTGCAGTCACCATCTGCAGCGATTTTGGTGCCCAAGAAAATAGTCTGTCACTGTTTCCATTGTTCCCCATCTATTTGCCATGAAGTGATGGGACTGGATGCCATGATCTTAGTTTTTTGAATGTTGAGTTTTAAGCCAGCTTTTTCACTCTTCTCTTTCACTTTCATCAAGAGGCTCTTCAGTTCCTCTTTGCTTTCTGTCATGGGTGTCATCTGCATATCTGAGGTTATTGATATATCTCTGGCTCCAGATCACACCATCATGGTTATCTGGATCATTAAGATCCTTCTCGTATAGTTCTTCTGTGTATGCATGCCCCCAGGAATGCATCACATTCACCAGAACACAGCTCCTGTCTCCAAGCCATCTGGCCTTTGTGCGGGCAGTTTGCTCAGCTGAGAATGCCCTGCCATTCCTCCCTCCTCTGAAAGGTGGGAAACTGCCTCTGCTTTCAGTTCCACTAGTGAGTAGCTCCTCTCTCCTACTGCCTATTAGAATACGACCGCCCCTTCCAGACCAGCCCAGACAACACCTCCTACGGGAAGCCTTCCCATCACCACCAACAGAATCACCCTGCCTCCCTGGCTTTTACCTTCCTTAGAGCTTGCTACAAAGCCAGCCACAGAATTGCTAAAGACATTTTTCTAAGCTGTGAATCAGATTGCGGCTCACCACTGCAAAGAACTTCTCAGTTACTCCCCAAGCTCTCAGGAGGGCTTACATAGCCCTTCACCACCCAAGGCCCGCCTGACTCTCCAGCCTCACCACACTCGTGCCCAGCCACACACCAGCAGTGCTTAGGAGCACCCTGTCCTGACTTATACCTGTGATCCCAGTGTAATTACTCAGAGTGTCCCACTCTGAAGACTCTGTACGGTCACCTAGCTAAACTGAACTATTTTCTGTTCCCTAATCTCTCTGTGCTCTCTCCTGCCTCCAGGCTTTTGTACCTGCTCTCCCTCTGCCCAGGGAAGTTGGCCCCCAGCCTCTCAGCCTAGTTAACTCCTACCCATGCTTCAGGTTTCAGCTGCAGCATCACTTCCTCCAGGAAGTCTTCCTGGTACCCAGACTGAGCTAGGAGACCCTCCTATTGTCCTTACATTTAGTTCAGGAGTCTGACTGCCTGTTCACTTGTCTGCTTCCCCCACCAGACCATGAACTCCCTGAGGCAAGGACCATACACACAGCACAAAGTAAAGACTCAATGAAGGTTGACGGTCCAGTGGTTAAGACTTCACCTTCCAGGGCAGGAGTTGTGGGTTCAATCCCTGGCCAGGGAGCTAGGATCCCACATGAAATAGAAACAATACTGTAACAAATTCAAAAGGTCCACATCAAAAAAAAAAAAATTGGGGAAGCACTTAAGAGCACATCCCTGAGTCCTTGTCCCACCTTAACCTCTCTTCAGGCCATAAGGCAGGCTGTTGCTGAAACTGTGGAAGAGCTCAAGATGAAGTCCACGATGTTGAACTTGGTGGAGGCGTGAGTGGCTCGGGCTGGGAACTGCCAGGGCCAAATCCTAGGCTGTGGGAAGGGGACAGAGGGTCAGTGAGAGCTAAGAACCTACTGCCTGTTCTCAGCTGCATTGCCCAGGCCACTGGCCAAATCACTCTTTGACCTCCGGGCTTTTCTTCATCTGTAAAAAAGGGGCTGGTAATACCTACCACTCAGTGTTGCTATTTAAAGCTCAAGTTAAGATGAGGACTTGGAAGGGACTGGTAAAAGGTAAAGTTCTGGACAAATGTCAGCCCTGATCATCACGTAGTGCCCCTTGAAAAATTGTTGTACCGACCTTTCCCCTCCCAGTCCCTTTCCTGACCCAAGAAACAAGAAGGGGACATAATGAAATTAACATCACTCATCAGTCTATGCCTGACTCACTCTGGACTGTAAAAAGCAGCCAGTCTCCCTCCTCGTCCCCTTAACTGGACCACAAAACACTCACTCCCTTCTCTTCAGGCAGCTGATGAGCTCAAATGCCATGGAACGCCAGGAAGCAGTCATCTCTCTGGTAAGGCCAGCTCCACGACTCTGACCAGATGTGTTGATGGCTGGCGGAGTGGGCAGTCCAGGAGAGCTACTGAGGGGAAAAAAGGGCTGCAAAGTGTGCGGAGGTGGTTTGCCAGCTTTATTTTAGACTTCCCGCCCTACCAGGAGTTCAGGGAAAGTTTTTCTGCAGGACTGGAGCTGGGTAGGAGAAGGGACAGGTGAAGGGTGTGAGGGGCATTGCTCAGAAGTGACAGAAACTATCTTGACTCTTCTGGTGAAAAAAATTGTACCGGAACCCAGTACAGAGGCAGGCCCTCAAAGGTAAGGAAGCAGTTGGGAAGCCACATCTCCTGTCCAGGCACAGGGTCATCACGAGGGCGCTAGAATGGAAGACAGCGTAGATGGGGCATCTTCCTGGGCCATCTACTGAGGTGCCCTCATCCTGCCTCTGCCAGAGCGTCCTGGGGATCCGCAGCCCACAGGTGTTCCACTTGGTCCTGGACATGCTGGATGTGGAGAAGAACACGTCTGTGAAGAAGAGTGTAAGGCATCCCAGCCCTCCTCTTCCTCCAGCCTCTCCCACTCTCCTCACACCACATGCCCTCTGCCGGCGGGGAGGGGAATAAGCCCTTAGACGTTGTCCGTTGACCTCATTCCCTGGGACCCAGAGTGACCTGTGACCAGAACTACCACCCCCCCGCCCCCAAACCCAGGGCTGGCCTGAAGGGAGCCAGCCACAGGGCCTTTATTTCAATGCAGCTACAAGAAACATTAATTCTTTTGGCCTCCATTGATCCCTGGATCCATAACAAGCTAAAGAACAAGGTTCTGTTTATATGTGAGATGCCAAAGACCAGCATGAAGGTGGAGTTCACAAGGTTCCGGAAAGAGCCTGAGAACCCTGAAGAGTCAAATATCCAAGACTTTCAACTTACAGAGCTGAACCCCTTGTTTCTTACAAAGTCCAGTGCCACGTTAGACCAACAGAAAAAGCTAAACCCCCCAAAAGGGTCTGATACCCCTGGCTTCCTACCCTCTCTCTATATATCCCCCAAACACAAGTCACTGGGGTCCTGGACACAAGGGATCAGAAAACAGCTCCAGATCTTTGCTGAGACCCCCAACTAGGTCAGTTGTTTAGGTCAAGTCCCTGCCCTTTCCTTAAGGGTGCTTCTCAGGCTCGCCTGAGAAAATGATCAGTACTTATCTTCCATGAATAAATAAGCATCACTCTACCTACCATGATGGTTCCCTTCATCGTGAGCTGCACTGGAACACAGATCTCCTCACTCCTGGCTGGGCCTTCCTTGTTCTCAGCCACATGTCCTTTCCATGAGGCAAACCTGCTCTGGATGGCCAGCCTGCCTTCCTACATCAAGTCCTTTTTCTGCACCCAGAATGGGATGACAAAGCCAGAGCTGAGCCTCTGTCCAGAGGGGGCTGCTGAGGGGAGAAATGGGAGAAAATCCTGGAGAGCTTGGCTCTTGGACCATTTCCTCTTACTAACTTGTCCCTCCCCACCCCCATTTCCCTATTGGTGGTCAAGAGATAAGTTAGGCTTAATCAAGACCAACCACCCTCTCCGCTGTCTCTTGACCCACACCTACTTTCCAACTCCCTTAGGGTCATTCCCTCTGAGAGGCTCTATTTACTCTCTAAGAAGTGCCTTAGTGCCTCCCTCATTTTACAAAATGCTTCAGTTTTCCTTGGCCAATAGGACTGGTCACACCAATCCCAACAAGCCTCCATTAAAAGGAAAAGCCCAGACTCTGGAGTCAGACAAATCTGAAGCCAAGTCCCAGGTTCCATCACTCACTTGATCTTCGACTGTGGAGAAGTTACTGAACCGTCCTCACCTACAAAATGAAGGGAATCATGCATACCACCTCTGAGGGCTCTTAGGATTATGTGCACGTGTGCTAAGTCGCTTCAGTTGTGTCCCACTCTTTGCAACACTATGGACCGTAGCCTGCCAGGCTCCTCTGACCATGGGGTTCTCCAGGCAAGAATATTGGAGTGGGATGCCACGCCCTCCTCCAGGCGATCTTCCCGACCCAGGGATTGAACCCGCATCTTTCACATCTCCTGCATTGGCAGACAGGTTCTTTACCACTAGCACCACCTGGCTAGTGCCACCTGGGAAGCCAGAATAACACAAAACTTACTGGTGCCTGGTATTCCATAGAAGGCACTCAAGGGGAGATTTCTTTTCTCTATTCTTCTCTTCAGTGTTGCCATGTGAGCCTGTGACCACCAGAGATTTAAAAAGCTCTGCTACCTTCATTTACCCCTCCCATCTTATTGAGCAGTCTAATGAGAGGTCAAGTTCTTCCCACTGAGCAGGAAAGGCCAAAGTGAAACAAATGTTCCCTTCTACTGCCCCACATTCCAGGTTCTAGAGTAGTCCGGTTATTCTGAATCCAACATGGTGTATGTCACTGAGATTTATCTGCCCACCTGCTCTACCACTTATAAATTCATGCTTTGGTTCACAGAATTTTAAGTAAAAACCAAAGGAATAGTATCACTATTCTGGTGTATAAGCACCACTGCCTCTAAGCGCATGGTACAAATGCCAAAGATGGAAAAATGATCTTTTTTTCTTTTCTCCACTCTGCAGTTTTGCACCAGTGAGCATCCTAACCTAAATTTCCCAGGGCCGTAACAGTGGGTTCAAGTGAAAAGTGAAGTGGGCTTCCCTGGTGGCTCAGATGGCAAAGAATCTGCCTGCAGTGGAAGAGCCTGGCGTTTGATCCCTGGGTCAGGAAGATCCCCTGAAGAAAGGAATGGCTACCCACTCCAGTATTCTTGCCTGGAGAATCCCATGCACAGAGGAGCCTGGTGGGCTACAGTCCATGGGGTCACAAAGAGTTGGCTACAACTGAGCAACTAACATTTTTACACTTTAACAGCCTGTGGGTACAAAATGAGTCCTTAACTGTATACTTCAGGCTCTCCACTCCTGCAAAGTTCTGCCCACAGATCTCCAGCCCTTCCTCTTCCACACTTCTGGATCTCTCCGGGGGCGGGGCGGGGGGGGGGGGGAGGTCTCATTATTCAGCCAAATACCACAGTCTCTGCTCAGCAGGCCCTCCATCCTAATTCCACCACCCCTCACCAGATTTAAGACAGCCCTGAGCACAAAGGTCTGCATACAGCGTCTACCGTCTGGTAGACCATCCACATTCCAGTCTTCCCAGTACTAGAGCTACCTAGACCCAATGTTCTTAGAAACATGCTCAGTCCAAGCTGGGGCAACTTCTCTGAGGCCTGAACTGCCCACTCTTCTCAGCCGTCCGGATCTGCTGGGGCTGATTTTGGACACCATCCAAAATGTAAGACCCCTCCTTTCTCTCCTCCCTTTCTAATGGGATCTCTAGATACTCCCACTAATGGGGGAAAACAGATTTATACTCTCTACCTCTTCAAGCATTTCTCACCCATCTCTGTGTTGTAACTGACATCTGGCTCTTAAACGGGCCTCCTCTTGAAATAGCAGATGTTGTTCCTCCTGCATTCCTTCCAATGTCACAATGTCCTGTCATTGTTTCCCTGAGGGTCTTGGCTCTCAAACTAGCTCTCCCACCCTCTGCCCACTTCCCTATTTCCTCTCATTCACTGCCTGAATCTTAGTCTTGCTATCACCATCCCTACAGACAACCCTCCTTAAGCTCCTCGGTCCTTAAGCTCAGCTACAAAGCCTTTTCCCTTCCAGTTACTCCAGCTAGCCATTTCTGTGGCCACACTTAGCCCTCGTCACCCCCAGGAATGGCTCCATCTCCAAAATACTCATGAACATCTGTAATATTTTCTGACCCAATCTCCCATCTATCTAGCTCTTTTTAACCCCACTACCAGTCCTTTGAATCTCATCAATCAATAACCCTAAGCTCTTGACTTTCCTACATTCTGTTAGCCAGCCCCCTCTCACTGTATAAATTTCTACTCAGCCCCGATCCCATCCATCAACCACTCTCCTCACTAGTCTCATACTTCCACTAGCATCTCTCTCCCTGACTAGTAAAACTCCCAACCCTGAATCAAATTGCCTCTGATCCTATAACCAGGTTGCTGATTATGGTGGAGAGAATTCACACACCCGCAGACTGGTTCCCCGAAAATACTTGCCTCCTATCTTACTGAGCCCTTATTGCTCTCTGGCAACTTTATGGGTGCTGAGTGACAATACTTTCCTATTTCCTACAAGTTATTTCAAGCGTTCTCTGTTCTCGTCACATTTCCTACAGTCTCTTCAAACTTTCTATCACATTACCTCCTCAGCTCTCAGTAGACCATTATTTCTCTTCAGGGAGGAAAAAAAAAAAAAACACATCAGATGAAAATTACCCCAAATACTTGACATCTCTAAGAATCCTTAAAAAAAAAGAATCCTTATACACAGTAGTTAAGAGCATAGGCACTAAGGCCAGACACTCTAAGTTAGTATCTGATCTCTGTAACTTAACTAGAGATGTGATACTGGGTAAGTTGCTTAAACTTTCAGAGTCTCTGTTCCTCAATGTATCTTCTGAAAGCCCCTTCCAGTAGCAATCAAAATCATTTACACCATTCACCTCTCCTGTGATTTCATATTCAAAGGGAGTTATTTTTCCCGATACCTCTTTGCCTCATAGCATTGTTACGAGAATTAAATGAGTTAACACACACTGATTTCTTATTAAGTGCTTGGTACACAGTAAGCTCCCAATAAATGTTAGTCATTTGTTACTACTTTTATCAGCATCTGCACTTATTCTTTCCTCCGATTACCATGCAAGAGGCACTCTTCCTCTTCTGAGGCAAAATCCTCCAGTGTTCTGGATGCCATTCCTTCAAGGAATTTAAATACCAGTTATCCCCACTTCCTTCCAAGTAGTACACAAACATGATCAATTCCCACCCATCTTAAAAATAAAAACCTGTATCGCTGGTCTACATGCCTCCCCTTCTTACCTCATCCCACTTCTAATCACCCTTCATAATCAAGGTTCTTAAATCGTTGTTCACATCACCGGTCTCCATTTCTCTATTATTTATTACCCTACTTCAGTTTGGGTTCAGTTTTCTACCAAAACCACTTTTGCTAAGGCAGCGATTTTCAAAAGGGGTAATTCCTCCCCACCCCCTGACCCCACCAGCCAGGGCCATTTGGTAATGTCCAGAGACACATCTGGTTGTCACAACTGGAGATTGCTACCAGTGTCTTCTAGAGGGCAGGGATGCAGCTAAACATCCTATCAAGTACAGGGGAGCCCCCTACAACGAAGAATTATCCAACCCAAAATATGAGTAGCACCAAGGTTGAGAAATCCTGTGCAAAGATAATTTACAACTCTATGTTGCTATATATAACGAATGCTTCCTATAGTGAAAGTGAAAGTCGCTCAGTCAGTCAGTGTCCAGCTCTTTGCAACCTCATGGACTATATACTCCAGGCCGTAAGTCCACGGAACTCTCCAGGCCACAATACTGGAATGGGTAGCCTTTCCCTTCTCCATGGGATCTTCCCAACCCAGGATCAAACCCAGGTTTGACTGAACCCAGGTCTCCGGCATTGCAGGCAGATTCTTTACCAGCTCAGCCACAAGGGAAGCCCAAGAATACTGGAGTGGGTAGCCTATCCCATCTCCAGTGGATCTTCCCCACCCAGGAATCAAACTGGGGTCTCCTGCATTGCAGGTGGATTCTTTACCAAGGGCTCTCTGGGAAGCCCCTGGTCTTTATATAGCTTGGCCGGCTTGAGAACCTGACACCAGTCGTTTTTCTCTCCTTGAAATCCACTCTTGCCTTGGGCTCCACAGACACCTCACTGGTCATCGTCTTCCGTATCTTCTTCTTTTATCTCTTAAATGTTGCTATTTCTCAGAGTTTCGTCCTAGGCTCTTCTCTCTCTACAGTCTCCAAAACCATCAGAATCAAATGAGGCTTTTGATTTTTAAATGTGCCAGGCCTCATAGATTCCATTGTTTTGGATTGGAGTCCAGACATCTTTCGCCTTGTAAAAATAAAAAAGTTCCTAGCTAATTCTAGTATTCACTGAGAATGGAAAAACCACCACTGTCTTGCTTTATCATATCCCCTTTCATCCCTTTAATTACCATTTATAATGACTCAAATCTGTAATAGATTCAGTCAGTTTTTATCGAGTACCTACCTATTCTGTGTCTGCTACTGTTCTAGGTACTGGGGTAGAACAGTGATCAAGAGAAGAGGTTCCCTGCTCTCTTGGAGCTTGCATTCTAGTGGAGGAGAAAAATTAACCACAAAAAGATTTCATGTAGTGCTAAGTACTATGATGACATTACAAGAGGTGATGTGTGACTGGAAGAGGAAGTATTATAAATAGGAAGGCCAGCAAAGACCTGGGAGGGAAGGTGCAATGGGACCCAACATTGTGGTGAAAAGCAGTCAGCCAGGTAAGCATGAGGAAAGAGAATCCGAGACAAGCCATATATATAGACACTAAAGCAGAAGCACATTTGGAACCATTAAGAACTAGGACTGCTGTGATTAAGGAAGGCTAACATAGATAAATGTTCTATGAGGTCACAGAGACAAAGGCCAGATCACACGAGGTTCCGTAAACCAAGGTAAGGAATTTATAGCCTACATACAATAGGAGGTCATTGAAAGGGCTTTAAAGAGACATGACATACAATACTGTTGGCTACTGTATGAAGAATGGTTTTTAGAGGTCCAAGACTGTAGGGGGAGGGGACCTATTAATGGGCTGACTGCACTTACCAGAGACTATAGCTCATACTAGGATTACAACTAAGAATACAAAGATGGTTTCAAGCCTTTATTTTAGAAGTAGGATTAAAAGGACTTGCAAGTATAGAATGAGTAAAAGAAATCAAATATAAGTTGTAAGTTTTTATCTGATCCAACCTGGATGGGTGGTGAAGACTGAGACAAGGAATGCTAGGAAAAGAGAAACTGATTTGGAGATGTTCTGTTTGGTCCCAGCAGTCTTCAAAAAAGTTATGTTCAACACAACTTAGTGGAAAGGTCAAGTGGGCAGCTGGATATAATCCAGAGTTAAGGGAAGACAGAACTGGAGACACAAATTTGTAGTCATCACCATATTACATATTTAAAGCCACAGCCTGAATGAGTTCACACAGGATAAAAGTGAGTATAAATAGAAGGGGATCAGAACAAGCTGAGAAACTTCTAACGTGTAAAAAGCATGAAGTCAGCGAAGGAAAAGATAAAACAAAAGGAAGTTTGCAGAGAAAGAAGTCAGTAAGGAATTAGTGGAGCGTAATGTTGACTTCTGCTGTCCTCTTGAGTTGCCACCTGATATTTTGGCTACCTGATGAGAACTGATCCATTGGAAAAGACCCTGATGCTGGGAAAGATTGAAGGCAGGAGGAGAAGGGGACGACAGAGGATGAGATGGTTGGATAGCATCACTGACTCTATGGACGTGAATTTGAGCAAGCTCCAGGAGTTGGTGATGGATAGGGAGGCCTGGTGTGCTGCAGTCCATGGGGTTGCAAAGAGCCGGACACGACTGAGCCACTGAACTGGAGTTGCAGACTTGCACACCCAGTTGCCTACTGAATGTCCCTATGTGAAAGTTTCACAAGTGTCAAAAATTCTACTTACCCACAACTGAATTCATTTCCTTCATCTTACTCCCGTTTCCTTTTCCAGTGTTTCCTAAAATTTTAACAAGCAGCACATCTACCCAACTGCTCAGACCAGAAACCTCACTCCTCTCCCCACTACTTCTGACATCCAGCCAAATCCTGTCAAACTTCCCCATTCATTTCTCAAATCTATTATCTCCTTGTCCAGTCATTATATGAGCTCAGACCAGTATCATCTCTCACCTGGTGTACCACTCTGTCTCCAGTTCAACCTCTCTACAAGGCAGCCAGAATTATCTTTCAGTTGATACCACTCAGGTCAGGCCACTCTCCTGCTTAAAATATTTTAATAATGTCTCCATATGGAGGCAAGGGGAAAACAAAATGCAAGGACCTTATAGAGTTGATTTACCTCTCCATCTGAACTTTTGCATGCCCATTCTTAAATTCCTTCTTCCAATCACAATCTACTACATACAGTTTTCAAGTGAATAGCCTGTTCTTCATTCTGTTAACTCTTGATTTGTTCATGTCAGTTTTCTGCTGGGAACATCATTTCCTCACCCCAGCCTCTTTACGTAACCAATTCCTAGTCTTCTTTCAATACTCATCAAGCCTTCCCAATCGCACTTGACTGGGTTAAGTATCCTTTCAACCAGCCATCAAAGCACCTTGCATTTATTCTCAATGGAGCACTTATCAAACTATATACTATCTGTTTGCTTGATGAGCAATATGTCCAGCATCGACGCAGTGCCTTATCCTTGGTAAGGGTAGGAAAATATTTTAAAGAATGTCAAATGACATGCTATGTACATTGATACCTTAACCCTGGTTTTTCAAACCCTAACTCTTCTACCTAGTTCTTGTACCTCCATATTCCCAGCATCTAGAACACTCCCCTAAATAAATGATTCTCAACTGTAAACTAACTATATCAAAATCACCTGGTGATCTTAAAATAAGATTCCCAGCTCTACCTCCCGACATCCCACCAATTTCTAATCCAGCAGACCTGGGGTGAGACCTAGGAATCTGGAATTTTCACAGCCTCCTTGGGTGGTTCAGACACACAGTCATGCTTGGAAACTACTATTTTTAACGGAGTAGGAGATCAATAAATATTGTTGGAAATAACACTTTAATCTCATGAAGTAGAATTCATTTCCTAATTCTTTAGGGTTCAAGTCTGCTGCAGTTGCACCCTAGGTGTGACAGAACAATGCACTAATGTACAAAAGTCCACAAAACAAGCATTCTTTATTGCAGTATTACAAAACACTTTTCCATTTTGGCAATATTTTACAACGCACTTAGCTTCAAGAGTTGAGAAGGAAAAGGCTGAAAACTAAAGGGGGATATTTCAACTGACATTTCTAAAAGAAAAACTGTCCCCACCCTCCCACCCAAATAAAAATTCAAATGTCACTTAATTTCACTACCCAAGAAGAGGCCACGAGGAAAGCAGCAGGCAAAACTCTGGCAATTTCTCTATGGATCATGTCAGAGACAAAGGAACATTCAAAATAGTCATCAGTATGGTCGGTTGCGCTGATCATTTCTGTAGTCGTTTCTAGGAATAAAAAATAAAGAGCCAGACTAAATTCTAATTTTCTACCAAGAGGAAGCATCAGACACTTCTTCAGGATGCTGTTGACTAGCATCTGCTTGACAAATTTCTATAAGGATGACAATATGCCTAATATAGTTCTCTACTTCTAGAAGGTGCTTACTAAATGTCTAATTTACCAGCTTTAAGACACACAAAGTTCCTAGAAGCTTTGCTATGACTAATTCTCTTAAAAAAATTTTCCATCTAGAATAAAGACTCTAAACCACTGTGGTATTTCAGGTTGGAGACCTTGCCATTCCAGCACTCTAGAGAGAGTAGATTATTGGAATAAGCAAGCAAACACCTTCACATAAGAATTTTGGATCTGCCACTTAGTATGTGATCTTAGAAAAGTTACCTAACATTTCTTATTCCATAAAATGCTAAGTACATCTACCTCTGGGGTTGACAAAAGGACTGGAACTCCAGTATACAAAGACACTTTCTCATGATTTGCCACACACTAAGAAGTATTCAGTAGATAATAATTACACTAATAGGTAACAATTATTCAGTGATTACCATGGCCAGCTGTAATATAATCTAATCCAACTCCACAAAATAGGGCTAAAAGCCATTAGTCCTATTTTACAGATGAGAATATGATGCTCCAAAGAGTTAAGTAACTTGCTTAAAGTCACACAGCTAATAATAAGTGGTGGAGCCAGGATTTCAAAGATAGTCTGTCTCCAAACTCTGTGCTCTTAACTCTATGCTATACTAATTCTGGCTGCCCTATACTGTTTCTGACATGGAGAAGCTTAGTACAGTAATTGAAGTTATTTTATTTTGCATCACTGGTTACTCAACTCTTTCTTGTCTCTACACCTTTTACATGCATCACACACTCCCATCAGTACCACCAGTGATTTTTAATCTGGAAAAGGTGTTAACAATCTCCAAAGAAACAACTGCAAGGTAGAACATGTGACTGAAAAAGCACACCCCTCTAAAAGGTATGCTTGCCCCACACTTAGATTAAAAATCCCTGATTTACACAGTTTCAAATCATCTCTCAATCTCGATTATCTTTAGCTATAAGGAAGAATGCACACACCTATCATACACTATTCAAATATAAAGATCACAAGTAAGAATTTCCCAAACAAAATAAATTTTGGATATTACTAAGTAGGGAACTAAATGGATCTTCTCCATCCTAACTGAAAGAGTTGACAATGGGAAATTCAAGTTATAAAAAACTGGACAAGAAGAAAACGTGATGAAAGGGGCTTAGACTCTAAAATCTAGGAGCAGTGAGGTAGAAACGTTAGCAAACACATTCTAATACCTACCTTCCTCCCATTTTGCCTCCATAGCCACCTCGGTCTCCTCCGTAGCCTCCACCTCGGTCTCCTCCGTAGCCACCACCACTCCTGTCTCCTCCATAGCCTCCACTTCGGTCCCCACCGTAGCCACCGCTACTACCACGGTCTCCTCCATAACCGCCC
Organism: Cervus elaphus; assembly: GCF_910594005.1. Classification (NCBI taxonomy): domain Eukaryota; kingdom Metazoa; phylum Chordata; class Mammalia; order Artiodactyla; family Cervidae; genus Cervus; species Cervus elaphus. The sequence goes on from NC_057819.1 coordinate 87,382,911, forward strand.
CCACTTCGGTCTCCACCATAGCCTCCTCGGTCTCCTCCATAGCCTCCTCGGTCTCCACCATAGCCTCCTCGGTCCCCTCCATAGCCTCCTCGGTCCCCTCCATAGCCTCCGCTTCGGTCTCCTCCATAGCCGCCGCTTCGGTCCCCTCCATAGCCGCCGCTTCGGTCCCCTCCATAGCCTCCGCTTCGGTCTCCTCCATAGCCGCCGCTTCGGTCTCCTCCATAGTTGCCTCCTCGGTCTCCTCCATAGCCCCCACCACGGTCCCCACCATAGCCACCTCCTCGGTCCCCACCATAGCCACCCCCACTTCTGTCCCCACCATAGCCACCCCCACTTCTGTCTCCTCCGTAGCCACCGCTGCCACTTCTGTCCCCACCATAGCCACCCCCACTTCTGTCTGCACCATAGCCGCCTCGGTCTCCACCTCTGCCCCCACGGCCTCTGTAGCCCCTCTCTCCACCATAGCCTCTTCCCCGGAAATCTGCAAGGTAGAAATGAAAACCAGTAAGGCCAGCAGAATCATGGAAAGCCTGCTTAATGCTTGTCAGAAGACGGGAAGCAGGCAGACGCCGCTAAGGCTAACCCACCTCCTCCTGAGGGACGGGAGTCCTCTGGTCTGGGCTCATTGCACTGGTTGCAAGAATTCCTTCGAGCAAAGTTCATGTTTCCACAGGACCTGAGAAAGAAGGGAAACTAACGCTCAAGTTTCCAATGGATTCGGAGTCCCCTCTTGCACCTTCCAAATCCAATCCCAACTCCTACATCCACCAAAATAAACAGGGTACTTACGGATTAGGGCAAACCCAGTCCCCACTTTTGGGGTCTCCGCCTCTCCCCTGAAAGCCTCCACGGCCTCTGTATCCTCCACGGCCTGGGGTAAGTAAGGAGGAGGGAAGAATCAGTAGCAGATATGAACAAAGCAGAGGAAAAGCATCAGATGAAAGAACTAAGTGTTCATCAATAACTGCGCAGCTACCCCAAAATCAACCTCTTATGGCAGGACTCCATGATTCTTTGACTTGGGCTTTACTTATTCAGTCAACGTAGGAAATATGGAAGAAGCTCCAAGACGCACATTATAGTTCACTAAAAATGCACTAAAAATCTTCAAAGTCCATTTTCTACAGTACCCTCCTCAGTTTGAGAATCTCAGTAATAAAGATTAGGTGAGAAGACATATTCCAAATTTAAGAAATGAAGACACAACAGAAATAAACAAGTTGGCAGTAACTGTATCAGGGAACTCACAAACGGGTCAGATTAACCACCAAATTAGCCATCAGTTAAACAGTCTGCCTCCTAATGTGAAACAAATTGCATTATATAGCTTTCCAAAGGGATTTCTAGAACCTTTTCCCATCACTTTCTTAGTTGTTATGACACTTTATTTACCTAATCTTCTATTCTGTATCTCACTTTAAGACAGAAAATCTAAACCCTTTGTGTAAACCCAAGCCTGTGAACAAGAAGAATCTTACCTCGCCGCCCACCTCCACTTCCACCTCCTCTCATGAATTCAGGTCTTCTGGTGGCAAAGGACACTTTAATGATATTGCCATGGAATTCTTTTCCTAAAAAAAAAAAAACAATGAAAATAGCTTTGAAGAAATGATACTCCATATCTCCACCTCTCAACAAAAGACAAAACTGCCTCGGAAATTTTTAGTTTCAGAGAAATAACTGACATGTTCTCACAGAAATTCAAACACAGTAGCGTTCAAGAGTCAAGGTAACTGTACTAGAACATGACACAATCTACTGAATAGAACATATTTATCACTGGGAGACAGTCATTTCTTACTGAGCAAAAAAAGCTAGTGTCTAATCATTTTTACATGAAAAAAGCCAATGAATGTAGTATGCTACCATTTCTTTTTTTAAGAGAATGAGAGTATGTGTGTATGTGTGTACATGCATGCACATGCACACATATGCCCATTCATACACTGACCATTGTTGCTTAACTCTCAGTAGGTGAAAAGGCAGAAAGGAAACTCATTTTGTACTATATACTCTTGGTATGTTTGAAGTAGTATCTTTAAAAATAATGTGTGCAATTGTGATTATTTATATACATATACACATATTCTGCTTTCCCAGGGCCTTAGAGATAAAAATCAATCTTTTCACTTTATGTATTAAACAAGAGAACAGACTTATCAGAAAAAGGTGCCCAAGGATTCATAAAATAGTTAGAAATCTAGGAGTCTTAGCCCTCTCAGCAAAACTCTTAACTGCTATGACTGGCAACCTTCCACAATGTCAAATGGTATAGCAAGCTCTTTGACATAGGAAACAAACCACAGATAAATATTTTTAAAAGCTCTACAAAAACCTGGTAATTAAGATCTGAACTATGGAGTCTCTGTTAAGAGCCTCATTTGCCCTATGAGGGAAAGACACAGTCATTGTTTTAACATATTATAAGCTAAACAGTTTTACAATTCACAGAAACTATGAAACAAACAGAAAAGTGAGGGAGGATGGACCTAGCCTTTCAAAAGCAGGGTCTGCTTAGTGCAAAAAATTAAAATGCAATTATGTATTGGAAGACACAGGTGCAATAATCTCGGAACTGGGAGAAACCACAAGTGCCTATCAATCAGGTACAATTTACTTCTTCAGAGACAGTGCAGCCCAACTGCCTGAGTTTGAGCCCTAACTCTGCACTTCTGTGATCTTGGAAATTACTTATCTTCTCTGTGCCTGAGTTTCATCATCTGTAAGATGGTAATAAAAGGGTACATCTTACAGGGTTACTGTGAAGATCTGAGTTAACGCACATAAAGTTCTCAGAACTGTGCCTAGCTCATAAACTACAGTAAACATGCAGTGTTATTCTCCTGCATTGGCAGATGGGTTCTTCACCACTAGCACCACCTGGGAAGCCCCATTACAAGGTACAACAAAAACAATAAGTTTACAACATGGGGAAATGACTGTGATAAGACGTCAAGGAAAAAAAAGCAAACAAAAGCATGAGACAAAACTACATTTGGAGTGGAATGATAAAACTATTTTAAAAATACATTTTAAAAAACTGGAAGAAACACCAGTAGTTTTCTCTATGTAGAAGACTATGGAAGCTTTACTTTCTTCTACTATTTCATGTTTTCTTATTTTCAGGGGGAAAAAAGTCTTATTGTACAAGTCTTCTAAGTACATATTAACATTGCATTTGAAGAGAAATTAACCTAAATTTTAAAAGAATATAGTCAACCAGGCCAACACTTTACATTTCTATGAGGGTGGCCTCAAGCACAAAGTATGACATTAGGAAATATTTTAGACAAAGAAACAGTTCATCTCACTTCTAAAGGTATGTAAGAATTCTGGCCTGTAGTCTCAATAGAATATCTAAAAAAGTAAATATGAAGATAATCATTGTCTACCAGAACATATTTTGACTTCAAGACCAGAAAACATTTATCAAAACCACACAGAAAGTACATGAATGAGGTATACCATCAAACCAGTCAATGGCTGCCTTAGCTGAAGGAGGGTCATCAAACGATACTGTTGCCTCCCCTTTTGGCTTTCCTGTGTCCTTGTCTGTGTACAGATTTATCATTGGTTTTCCAGTCTTCTTATTTGTCTGAGGAACAAAAAAGCTGGTGTTAGTATTTTAAGAAAAAGTGATGAACCACACAGATAATCAAAAATTTATTTTTTTAAAGGAATTCACATATCCATACTATAAATACTACCAACTTAACATAAAAATGAAGTTATCTGTAGGTTCTGAAAAGGAAAATTCTAAAATACATTAAGTGAAAACCAAACTATAAAAATGATACACATTATACTGTTTTATCTATATATAATTCCCTCAAACCCACAAAAAAATAAACATAATGCTTCATATAAACATTTACCTTGTAAATCTAAAAAAAAAACAAAACTAAACAGGAAGAACATTGACCAAGCAAATAAATTACCATTAAGGCATACACACGATTTGGCCGAGAAGGGAGTGGAAGACAAGAATTTTTACTTTTTGAAACTATGTGAATTTTTTTTTAACATATTTAATGTGTTAATAATAATTTCTTAAGAAATGTTTGCTCCCCAAGAAAAAAAAATAATTCAAGTAATTCCATAGACACCCAAAAAACCCTGATTTCAGGCAAATGCTACAATCTACTAACACTACTCTAAATGCCGCTTTCTAGTTGAAGATGAAAATATATGCATGAAACAGACAGTGTACAAGACACTTAAGTACAATAAAGTTATGAAATAAAGCATTACTATATTAGGCAAATATATAGCAGACATTATATACCAACATAAAAAGTTGTTAATAATAACTTGGGTTTTCATATGTTGGTATTTCAGAATATAAAAATGCCACACAATTTCATTTGGTTCTCACAGTTTTAGGAGGTAGGCAGAGACTATGTTTAGAGTACTAAGATTGAAAACCAAAGCTGTGGAGAAGGAAATGGCAACCCACTCCAGTATTTTTGCCTGGGAAATCCGATGGGCAGAAGAGCCTGGTGGGCTACTGTCCATGGGTTTGCAAAGAGTCAGACATGACTTAGCAACTAAAAAAAAAGAAAAAAAAGAAAACCAAAGCTGTGGAAGGCTGCAGAAAGGTAAACACAAGCAAGGAATAAAATCTTTACGTATTTAGCAAATTTAGCAAAGGCCTACAGCCACGGGTGAGCACAAGTGATAAGAGACAAGCGATACTGGAGTGTGGACTTCTTACATAATCTATGTATCTTAACCAGAATATGTTAATAATTATGAGATTTTCAACATAAGCCAACTTCTTACTCACCTTGATGATTCCTATTTGTTTAAAGAACTCCCCCACTTGATCTGTAGACACACCCTCCCCAAGTCCTTGTACAAAGATTGTGTTGTTATCTGAATTATCAGATTCTGAATCTAAAGGAAAAAATATATATATGATTAATTTTACATACTGCTTAGGTTTAACTACATCCTGTTTAGTAACCAAGAACAGTAATTTACTGTTCAACTATTTCTAAGACCAAAAGGAAGAAGGACCAATACAGGAAACCTCTTATGATAAACATGCAAAGTGGTCACAGTATTTGTTTGGTAGGTCAATTCTTGCAATTAAACTTCATGAAAAGTGGCTCAAGTCCACACTCAGACTGATTAAGGAAGATCTTATAAATCTTACTCTTCAAATTCAGATACAGGACTCAAGCTCAGGAAGAGATGAAGAAAGGTAGTATAAAGTAGCATTCCTTTCTTTGGAGGGCTTCAATTCTTTCTGGCTAATCAATACTTTTAAGGTTCTCTGGTAGAAATTCCCCAAATCTGACACTATAGACTTCCAAGCAAGCCAAGCAGAATTGCCTATTTCCCATTCATTATAATAAGCTTTATATAAACTAGAGGGTATAAATAAGAGACAAATGATACTGGAGTGTGGACTTCTTACATAATCTATGTATCTTAAGCAGAATATATAAATATTTATGAGATTATTAGAGGCACCTTGACACACACCTTACCTTACTCACATACTTTTGGATTAGTACAACAAAGTAAGAAAGATGTACAAAAATTCAGTCCATCAAGGGATAATTCAGAAATTGACATCCATATAGAGTACTTTAGCATCTTAATAAAAACAAAAGTTCTGATTTCAATATATATTAAAATTTTTTAACTCAAATTTTTAATATCTAAATCGTAACTTTCAAAATGCTCCAGGTAGCCATGAACCTCATTTGAAAATAAAAAGGCACATGAAATTAGTGACCTCTGCCCAGAATAGGACAATTCTCTCATATGTGATTTCAGGTTTCTTAGGCTCATTAAGCAGACTATTAATCCAACATATTTTCTTCAACACAGCTATTCTAATTCCCCAATGATACGAATCCTCTTGTACCTGATTTGTAGTCATTAAATAAATAATGCTAATGAGAAATACAAAATCAAGTGTTTCTTCACAAAAACAAGAGGAGGGAGCAGGGGAAAGCACAAACAGTGATTTTCCTTAGCAAACTTTCCAAACCCCTTGAATTTTTCTTGCTGGAACATCTTTAAAAGTGAAGCTTCCTGATGGCAATACCATCAAATCAAATCTTCCTCCTGTACTAACTCCTCCAAACACACATATTCTTCCTTTGAAAAAATGGAAAACTAACATTTCCTTAATGGCAAAGTCACAAACTATTATAAACCTTACCAGCATCTGGTCTGGGTCCATAATCCCTGTGACCTAAGGGAAAAGAAAAGAGAAAGAAAAAGAAAGCTATTTAAGGCGACTCATTAGAAATCATTTAAAACAATAACAACCAAGGCATGAAAAGTCAATACTTTCAAAACCCTTGTAAGTAACCATCACAGATTTACAAAGTAAATATATAAATTAAGTTTTATTAAAAGTTTAAGAAATCAAGATGAATGTCAATATTCCCTTAAGCTTGTCCCAGACGGCACCAGCCACTTTGGCATTATGCTAGTATCACTTTTGTTAAGCTCTGGTTGTGAAGGCTGATTGGAAAACCCTAGTAATTTAAAAACACCATGTCAGCTACCTTTATTAAAAAACGTTATTGACAAAATCCAGTGACGGTCTCATTCATTGGTCACCACAGACTCTCATGCAAATTCACTGTGTAGAAACCCATTGGACTATTTGAGATCAACTCTGTCTTTTTAATATTTTGAGATAAATATGTACATAATTTTTTTAAGCACACAACACACACCAGCCTCAACAGAATAAGAAAGGGCTTAGACTACGTCTGCGGGATATTGGTGGCTTTTAGATTTATATAGCATTTCCACTGAAACATTTTGGGATACTCAGCACTTACCACCAAAATTTTTGAAGCCACCGCGGTCACCACCACTGCAGAGGAAAAATTGAAGAAATGATTTCTTCCTTAAGTCTCTAATGTGCTGAGCCCTGGGCTCAATCTACACTTAACTGTCTCAAGTAGAGTGCCCAGGAAAACAGTAGCACCTCTAACTTTCCAGTAAATTTCATTTCATAGACTTCAAAATGTTGTTTTCACCTAGATGTTTTCCCAAGGATCTATTTCCACATGGGTGCCTTTTCAAGAGCATTAGAGAACATATCTAATCTAATATACTCTTACTTTAAAATCTTCCCAACCCCAAGCCAAAGGGATTCAAACCAACTTAAACTGAAGACACAACAGGAAGAATGCTAAACTAGAGCAAACATTCTTTCCAAGGGGATATTTTTGTTAAATATGAGAAAAAGGAAAAGGACTAGAAGAATATAAAGCAAGGTTAAAATTTTGACAGAATGGGAGAGGAAAAAGCTCGAACACTGTTCTATTGTGATATCAAACAGTGGGTTTTAGGAGATGAGGAAAAAAAGCGAGGTACAAATACACACAAAAGTGAGCCTGAATGGAAGCAGTCTTAAAAATTCAAATCATTCAAATACCTAGCAAAATGAGCACTAGCAGAAAGTATAACTTTAAACTGCCATATGCTAGATCTCATCACAGAACTGCTGAAATTCAAGCTACCCAGTGCTCTGCACACCAATCAGGAGACTATATCAGAGACAGAATGCTACATACTCCACAAGAAAGGACTTTAAGTGGCAATTTCCACTGCCAGTAAGTCAATGCCCCTTGTGTGCACAGCTTTATATAAGAAATCTCTTATCAAGGAACTCTTTAAATACTCATACATTAAAAGCCTGTTTCTCTTAACTGAACCATGTAATCCTCTTAAGATTCATGTGCTGACATTGATATAAAAATAATCAAAAAGTTTTCAGATGGTGATACCTAATTTTCTACTACTACTCATCTTCTACTATAACCCAAGAAACTAGTCCAATATACTAATGTCCCTTTAATAATAACCTTGCCCTCGAGACAGGTTTTCTGAGCCATCCTGAGAAAAATCACTCTGACTAAATGAGAAAGAACTTTTTAAGTCTATTCTAACTACCTTGATGTTAAAAAAAAAAAAAAGAACTCCCTTGCAACTGGTATATAGTTATAGACACAAGCATCTCAATTTGCTATTAATTTTTACTTGATACCCAGAAAATCTAAAAAGGAGAATAAGCCTATTTCAAGGCTATGCAGACAAAAAGTGAAGCTCAGGTCTTTCATGTGCATAGTTTCCTATTGAGTATCTAAGACCTCTCTTTCAGAACATTACCCAAGCCCTCCCATCAACCCATGCTTCTAAATGGCCTTTTTATCACTGCTTAGCTCTTCAGTGAAAGGAAGCCAAACAGAGTTCTGAGATTAAATGGCTAAAAATATTATTAGAAACAAGGTATCTCAGATTTCTTCAAAGATGATCATTAGAAATGATGAGAAAAGAACTAGTGAAAATATAAAGCCCATATTCCTATGTCAGGACATTAAAACACCCAGGATAAAGTTGTTTTATTTTTTAAATAGAAATTTTTCACAACTAAGTGCTGGGAGAGATACCACTGAATTATTTTGCTATCACCTTAACCAAGAACCAAACTGTTTATATCTGGCTGCAGTGGGGGGAAAATACACAATTTCATACATCATCTAGTTCCTATAATATCTATTCTGGCCAGCAATACAACTTTGAACAAAAAAGGGGGAAAAAAAAGAAAAAGGACATAATCCCTGTACAATATAAAGGATATAAAATAAATATTTGAATAGGTTTATAATTTCCTATTCCTCCATATAATAATATTTTAACTTAAGTCATCATTAATGAGCACTTTGAAAATTCAACAGCTGAACACTTCAAACACACTGGCCATAAATACGGAAACAGAATAAGTCTATTAAATAAGTACCAGTCTTCAAATTAAGAGACTCAGGGTATATAATCTTAACTATCACTAAACAATCTTGAAAATATAGACCAGTCAGTAATTCTCCCTTGGCTTCTGTTTCCTCTTTCACAAAATAAGGGTCTATACCAGGGATCCCCAACCTCCGGGCCAGGAACCAGTACCTCCTGTCAGATTAGCGGCAGCATTAGATTAGAAATAAAGTACACAATAAATGTAATGCACTTCAATCATCCCCAAACCATCCCCCTAATCCCCAGTCCATGGGAAAAATGCCTTCCATGAAGTCAGTCCCTGGTACCAAAAAGGCTGGGGATCGCTGGTCTACATCCTTAGTATCTGAAAGGTGGTCTACAGAATAGCAACAAAGGCAGAGCCTAGAAGTGTCTCAGAAAAGCGAGCGCACCCAGACCCACTGAATCAGTATCTACATTTTAATACGATCCCCAAGGAGTTCATATGTATATTACAGTTAATGAAGCACTGGTCTAGATAATCTATACTTCTCTGTGGGACTTTCTTTCAATTTCCAGTATTTCAACACTTTTCTTTACTTATTAACAAAGTTCATTAATTACAGTTCCTTACTAGGAAACATATTATATTAAATACAGTAAACAAACCTCAAGAAGTACCACTACCAAATCAGTTAATAGAAGACAGGCCTTTGGTTATGAATCTTTCTTTGAAATTTACAGTCAAGTTACAAGTCCCTTTTCTATAAACTAAGTTAAGGCCTCGCTAGCAAATTAAGACACAAAGGCATACGAACATCTGAGTCAAGGTGTTGCCACAACAAATTTTTTCTCCTCCCAGAAGAAGCAAAACTGTACAAAGAATTCCTGAAGAATGTTTTAAAGTAAAAAAGTAGAGGTATTTACTAGAGATATAATATAACCATACTCAAATTTATGACTGAGTGTCCCCTGCATAAGAAAATCAACTGTATATCCTTGACTCAACTACAGAAATGGCTGTCCCAGGTTCAAAATGACGAGGCCTACTTAAGGGTAGACTGAGGGTTCCTTCACTGTTACAGCATTACATATTTAGAGAAGACAATCAGATTTTAACTTCAGGTGCTTGTCAAGAAAGAAAATGTTCTTCGACAGAGTCTCTTATTTCCAAAATTTAATTTTTTTTCAAAATTTAATTTTTAAAACTCCAAATATATCTATATTCAAGGACTAAAACCTGCAAAAAGTAACAGGACAATATAGGAATCTTTATTCCCAGAAAACTCAATACCCAGAAAGAAAAAGCAACTTAGCTAAAAGTTGAAAAAGATTAGTTCTTAAAAAACTATGTTTGATTTTTCATATCAGTAGTCCAGAATGTAATTTTTTGGATATGAAGACTAACATGCAGTTCAGTTCAGTTGCTCAGTTGTGTCCAACTCTTTGTGACCCCATGGACTACAGCATGCCAGACTAATATTAATTCCAAACATACATGACTCAAGTGGATTTAGATCCCATTTCTCAACAGTAGCTGTATTTGTTTTTTTTTTTTAAAAGATCTTTTTGATGTGGACCATTTTTAAAATCTTTATTGAAATTGTTACAATATTGTTTCTGTTTTGTTTTGGTTTCTCAGCCACAAGGCATGTGGGATCTTTGCTCCACAACCAGGGATGAACTTGTACCCCCTACATTGGAAGGAGAAGTCCTAACCACTGGACCACAGGGAAGTTTCAGTATTTATGTTCTATTTCCTCCCATTCCTTATAGGTGTGGCAAAAAGGCTTTCTGGATTCACTATTTATCAACATTTCAGAAGGCCAAGAATCTATCATTCTAGAGCTGCACTGTCCAATATAGCCATTTATTGGCCATATGTAGCTGTTTGTTGACCTTCTGAAATATGGAGAATCTAAATCGACATGTTATGTACTCTAAATGTAAAATACAAAATGGATTTCAAAGTTTTAGTATGAAAAAAAGAATGTGCAGTATCTCAATTTTTATACTGATAATATATTTTTGATATATTAGAATAAATAAAATTTATTATTAAAATTAACTTCACTTGCTTATTTTTTTTAATGCAGCTACTATAAAATTTTAAATTACATAGGTAGCTCACTGTTGACCCACATTATATTTCTATTGGGCAGCACTGTCTGGACTATCACTAGCACACATGCACATTTCTAAGCAAGCTATTCAAAATTTCTTTTAAGAACATTCAAAATTCAAGATAACTTTTTGAGACTTGAGATGTTAAAGCCTAAAAAACTACTTAATGTGATGACATACTAATAATGGAAAATGATTATCTAGTTTTAGTAATTTTGCAATGCGTTCACTGCAATGATAAAGTTAAAAACACTGAGAAAAATTATGGCCTTAAGCTTCTAGTACACTAGAAGGTCAGTGGCATTTCATTTGGTTGGTGCAAAAATAATTGTCGTTTTGCATTGTTGAACTTTGCCATTTGATACTCGAATACACTCTAAAATGTGATTATGTTATACATCATTTTAATGCACATTTCTCACTATGTTTTTTTGCTAATGAGTTATTATTTGCTGTCTATTTTACATTTATTTTAGACTAGGGAAATGATGTTAGGCAAAAGGCAAGTTCAGGCAATTTTCTTATTCAAAGTGTGTTGTAAAGCAGCAGAGACAACTCATGACATCAACAATGCATTTGGCCCAGGAATTGCTAACGAACACATTAGTGCAGAAGTGGTCAAGATGAAATGACAGCCTTGAAGATGAGGAGTGCTTAGCTGGCTATCAGAAGTTGACAACGACCAACTGACACATCAAAGCTGACGCTCTTACAACCACACGAGAAGTTGCTGAAGAACTCAGCGTTGACCATTCTATGGTTACTAGGCAGTTGAAGCAAACTGGAAAGGTGAAAAAGCTTGATAAGTGGATGCCTCATAAGCTGACCGCAAATCAAAAAATTCATTTTGAAGTGTCATCATCTCTTATGCAACAACAAACCATTTCTCAATGGAATTGTGACGTGGGACAAACAGTGGATTTTATATGATATAACTGGTGACAACCAGTTCAGTAGATGGACTGATAAATAGCTTCAAAGCACTTCCCAAGTCAAACTTGGACCAAAAAAGGGCCATGGTCACTATTTGGTGGCCTGCTGCCCACCTGATTCACTGCAGCTTTCTGAATCCCAGCAAAACCATTACATCTGAGAAGGATGCTCAGCAAATTGATAGGACGCACCGAAAACTGCAATGCCTGCAGCTGGCATTGGTCAACAGAAAAGGCCCGACCACACATCACACAACCAATGCTTCAAAAGTTGAATGAATGAGGCAATGAAGTTTTGCCTTATCTGCCACATTCTCCTGACCTCCTGCCAATCTACTACCACTTCTTCAAGCATCTCGACAACTTTTTGCAGGGAAAATGCTTCCATAACCAGTAGAAGGCAGAAAGTGCTTTCCAAGCCTTCATCGAATCCCAAAGCATGGATTTTTACGCTACAGGAGTAAACAAACTTATCTGTCGTTGGCAAAAATGGTTGATTGTAATGGCTTCTACTTTGATTAATAAAGACGTGTTTGAACCTAGTTATAATGATTTAAAATTCAGTTCAAAACCGCAATTAGATTTGCACCAACCTAATAGATGACAATTAGAAATTCAATCTTTTTTGCTGCAAGTGCTTTTCCCAAGAAAAACATTGTTTCCTAAAGTCTTCACAAGTTTCTCTTTCATAACTGGAAAGCTCACAGATCTCTTTGGTCCGAATTCCTCCTGCAGTCAAGCAACAACCTGAGTCTAAGAAATGTCCCATACTTTACCACCCATCCCACCTTCACCAGCAAACTGTGCCCCTTTTTTAATTATAAACCCAACTAAGGGCAGATATTCTTCAAACAGCCCTGAAAGGATATTTTCAATCTTGCTATTTTTAAATAAGATGATTACAAACACAAATGGGAGTGTTAATGAAGACTAACACAAAAGATGTTTGGGTATTTTGGTACTTAAATGTAAAACCAAGTACAGGAAAGCAAGCCCTGAAACTGGGCCTTTTTTTAAAAAATACTTTACTCCTATAAGTAAGCTAAAAAATCATATCCTGAACAAGATATTGTGACACATGAAAATTACATGAACTTCATATTTCAGTACCCATAAATTAAGTTTTATTGGAACAAAACCATGTTTATTCACTTATATAATGTCTATAGCTGCTCTGGTGCTACAAGAGCAGAGCTGAGCAGCTGCAACAGAAAACGCATGACCTGCAAAGCCTAAATTACTTATTACGTGGCCTTTCACATAGTTTGTCAACCCAATATAGAAAGTAAACATAATCAACCACATAAATTTCTTAAAAAGGCCATTTATGTACATTCCATTTATTAGTGGGGTGGGGAGGAGGGGAGAGGGAGAGGGAGGGAGTATATAAATATATATATATATATATATATATATATAGACAGCAACTGGGCAAAACCCCTCCCCACCCCCAAATTCTACCCTGACCTGAACCAGACATTTTGACCTAACATATACTGGGCTTGTATGTAAGATTTTGTTTGAAGAGCTTCTAAGGTTAAATAAAAGTTTGAAAATCAAAAATTTAGCTCATGGGCCAAAAATTATACTGAACTATGTTGCCAAAGAGTCAACAAAGTGCTTAAAACGCCTGGGATGGTTAAGATATGGATCTTCCCTTCTTTATCAGGAAAGGTCCTTCAACTCTTTGATCCTAAGATAAGTCATCTACCAAAGTTGAAAACATATTTTTAAAGACTTCCCTACCCTCCTCCTTTTAAAAAGTGGGATTCTACTATTCTCAGACAGACATAATAGATAATCTATACATATAATTATAACCTCCTTATGAAGAAAATTAAACTTATGATATACTATAAAACATATAGCATCCCAAGGCAGCCAATTATCTAAAACAGGGGTTCCCAACCTCTAGGATCTAATGCCTGATGATCTTAAGTGGAGCTGATGTAATAATAGAAATAAAGTGTACAATAAATGTAAAAACACTTGAATCATCCCAAAAGCATCCCCCTCTGATCCCAGTTCGTGGAAAAATTGTCTTCCACAAAACCAGTCCCTGGTGCCAAAAAGGTTGGGGACCACTGATCTAAAACATATTACCTGGAAAATTCACATAACCTATTAGTTATCCTGTCTGGGATGCTGTTTGAGGGGAGGAAGCTATGGATAGACAGTAAGCACTGTGTCACTGTACACTGTTCATTTATATCCACATGATGGTACCCTATCCTCTTTGATAACAAAGAGGCATACAACATAGTTGCTTTACCTTAATACACTGACTTAAGCTATTAATCAAAACCTTTAATGTTCAAGTCTTATAAACATTTTTCAAATATATTTAGACTTTAGATTTGTTAGATCAAAGCACTGTACACTAAACAGAAAAAGTCAGTGAGACAGAATTCCTGGCTCAGTTGAAAAATTAACAGTGCTGTATGTAACTGATTTTCTCAGGTTACCTCAGGGAACAGACACTCAGTCCCTAAGAAGCAAAAGAGTACTGATATATTATTGTCAGTTAACATGCTGCTGACAATTTCAATTCCCAAAGAACACAAATTATCCTTTAAGCCTGTATATTTTATACATGAAATTTGCCGTGTACAAATTTCATCTGAGGACAGTAAGTGCCAACTATTTTTTCATTCCTGTTTTTAGAGCATAAGTGCTAAATTTACAGATATACTTGAAAGTAATTCTAAAACCAGCTTTCATAACATATGCCATAAGTAAATACCAAAACCTAAAATAAAAATAACAATTAAAAAAAAGGAAAGCTGAATTAAAGTCATTCCTTTTCCACAGCTTAGTCTAGACAAAATACACAATGGTATGTGACATTGTACTAATTATTTCAGTAATTATTTACTTAAAAATAGGAACTAAACAGGTCAGTTATATACAATCTTTCTCTCCTCTGCCAACCTCAACTTTATACTCTGCTATTGCTTCCTAATATTTTCCCATCCCAAAGGGATTCAAGATTAAAACAGCCTCTCTACCTTCTAATCTAGAATTCTCAACTTACCTTTTACTTTCTACAGATTGAAACACTTGGACTTCCCAGAGTCATCTTTTAAATGAGTTTAGAGTCTATAGCTCTGGCATGAAAAACATAGTTGAGTGGTTTAACCACATTACAGCAGGGGACTTTTCTCCACTGGTTTTAATACAACAAAAGCTAACTGCTAAGAAAACCTATTTTGAGGTAATTTATGTGACATCTTAACACTGAAAATAAAATTTGAATTTCTGTCCTCTTGTCTAGAACATAATCTCTTTTTTAGGCATCTTAACGAAATCAGATGATGGAATCAAACCAGCTAAATAATTTTTTAAAAAAAGAAAAAGCAATGCAGGCATCCGTATCTAAAAACTTACCTTGATCCTGTCATAGGACCTCTTCCATCCTTGTCATATCCCCCACGCCCTCTACCTCCTCCCTGTGACCCGCCATATCCTCTATTATCTTCTCCATACCTACTCACATCACGACGGTCATCTACAGAAAAGAAAATTAATACAAACATACATAAGTAACTTGAAATTTCCAACAAAGGCTTTCCACAACACAATCCTAAATGGCTCTTTAAATCACCTTCAGAAAATGGCACTTGTGCACAAAACTCAAATGCAAGTCACCATAACACAATCTGGAATTAAATGTATGAGAATTATACCTATGTCAAATCCCATTCTACCAAAGTCAGACAGCAAAATGGTGACATAGTTATCACCTTTTCATGTGATGGTAACATGAAACAGTTTAAGTACATTAGGTACAGAACCCCAGTTAATTAAAAGGACACCCTAATCTCAAAAGCTACTTTTTTTCATGTCAAAAATATTTGAATGTAAATAAAACACAAATAAGGAATAACCAGATTTTCAAACTGAGAAACAGTAGTGAATATATTCACTGAATAAGGTATTTAGTGAATGAACTTTCTCTTTTACTCAGTTGCTAAGTCATTCATTCAACTAGTCAACAAATATTAAGCAGGTACAAAAATGAGTAAGGCAGGACCTTTGCCCTTGAAGCATTCATTTTCATGGCTGGTCAGATTCTCAAATACCACAGTAAAGATAAAGTGGTATGATGTTAGAGAAGGTTAATACAGGATCATAATTTTCTCAAATCACATACAGCACCACCACCAAAAAGAACTGGTAGCGAGAACTTCCCTGCTGTGGTACAGTGGTTAAGTTTCTGTGCTTCCACTGCATGGGGCAAGGGTTCAATCCCTGGTTAGGAACCTAAGATTCCACATGCCTCATGGTGCAGCCAAAAAATACAAAATCTTCAAATTAAAAAAAAAAAAATGGCAGTAGCAGCATTGTCAACTGATCACTTTATTGAGACAACAAAGGAAATTTTTTAATTAGCCAGCAAAAAAAATCACGTGACCATTTGGAGTCTCCAAGAAGTTCAGAAATATCAACCTAAGAAACTAACTTTGATGGATATGAGAGAGAACATATGTTCAAGGTCACTCCAAATGTTTACAGTTGAAATCTGTAATTTGTATTGGGTCTTTCAAAACAAAGTTCAATATACAAACAATTCTCTGAAGGTTAAAAAAAATAAAGAGGGCAGCATATCTCACCTTGTGTGTGGTGGCTGTAATTTTCCCTTTGTGAATGGTAGGGCTGCTGGTTTTGATTATAGGAATCATGCTGCTGATCATAATTTGACTGCTCATCATAAGAGCCTTGATGTTGATCATAGCCTGACTGCTGGTCATATGAATCTTGTTGACCATAGTCTGACTGGTCATATGAAGGTGCTCTTCCACCTTGGCTAAAACAGAGATCAACAACTTAAGTAACTTTACAGGACTGTTTACTGTAGTTAAGCTGACTGAGTGATTGCTATAAGACCTCAACCACATTTACTACTCCTTTCTGGTGAGAATCATCTAGTTTTTTTTATCTAGAGAATCTTATCACCAATGGAATGACTTTCAAACAATAATTCCACTATCACTGAAGAGGTGTTGCATTATGAGAAAAAGCACACACCTTTGAAAACTATAGAGAAGCAAGAAAATCATATTTAATAATATTTTGGGGACTACTTTCTTATCTTTAGAACCTTATCATTAGTATACTCTTCTAAGCATCTCCAATAGTACAAAATATTGCTATTAGAAAATAGTAATAAATCATTCAAATTTTTAGTCTGCTGAGTAGGAAGAAGGAACTTGCTTTGTGATGCCACTTTTTAACTGAAAAGAAGTCTAACTATCAAACAAGACTGCTTTATTATCTCTGGCCATTAAAAAAAAAATTCTAAGCAGGTTCTGAGCCATATGGTTATTAATTACCTGCTCTCAGGATGGGAGTGTTGAAAGAAATACTTCATTGGATTTGAGTTCTAATGTTTTGAGCTACTTAAAAAAAAGGGGGAGTGGGAACAAAAATGGCCTCCTATCTTAATTGTCACATCTTATGTCACAGCAAATGATCAAAATATCTAATAAAGATCAGTATGTTCCCCAACTCCCTATCCAAAGCACATCACAACAATGGTCAGAATCCTACAATTTCCTTGAGAATGACTTAAACCAAATCTAACATTTCTCTTTGGTCCACACTTAGATGTCTCATTTCCAAAAATGTATCCTTATAAAAAGATTCTCCTTAAATTTAAAATTAACCAATAGGACTTGAAGAACCTTCTAATATAACATGCTTTCTTGATAGTATTCCCTACACTTGTATTCCATTTCTACTTTTCAAAGCACTCTCCTATCTATTAAGACTGATAAATGTGATGTCATAAATCTTTTCCTAATTTTTTTCCCAATACTTTTATTTAACTGAACTTCACTTATAATAATTTCTTCCCTGCAGAGGCAAAAAATACTAGTGACTTCCATTTCTGTCTCACTTTTTAGCTGTGTAACTTGCAAGGCAATATAATCTTAACAATCTCAGTGGTAATTAAAACAGACTCAATTAAATTAGGAAATGCAAAAGCATTTCACAAATTGTAAAGCACAGTAAAAAAAAGTTGCTATTATTAAAACTAATAACAAGGACAGGCTCCTCGAATCCAATAATTATTAAAAAAAAAAAAGAAAACCCTGTAAAATTGCTAATATTCACCTACCTATATTAACAATTAAAACATTTTTTAAGGTATCTGAAATATGTGGATAGTTTTTGGCACTTTTAATATTTTTGTCCCTGAAAAGACATTAAAATGGTTAAAAAATAAAATGGAAATAAAAAGTAAACACTGGTAAGTCTTTATAGGCAGCTTTTTTATTTCATCTCACGTATAAAGCAGAGGTCCAAATTTTACTTTTTAACATTTAAATCATCTGCATTCATTTAGAGCTGCACTAATTTTATAAATAACACATGAAAAGAACAAAATATCAACTGACAATTTCCACATTCTTTATAACACAAAACTATGAAATTCATACTTCATCAACACTTTTCTGAAAAAAGTGTTTAAAGCAAGGACTTTTTAGTGAAAACTGTTTAATGCCCAAAGTGTTCCTTTCACTTCCCAACACAACCCCAGTACTTTACTGTTTCCTTACCCTCCTGATGATTCCATGTTTTGCTGTCCCTGGTTATTATAAGACTGTGGCTGGCTATATGAGCTCTGCTTTTGATTCTCATAACCACTGTAGGACTGTGAATAACCTAAAGATAGAATGGATACACATTTAGGAAAGGTTCTGATTTTTTAACATCTAAAACAGTAAATTTAACAAATCAGTCCAACCTGATTGGCTTTGTCCATAACCAGAGTAGCCGCTATAGTTCTGTCCATATGAAGAGTCAGTAGTTTGTCCATAGCCAGAATAGCTCTGAAATTTAGATAAATACAAGTTTCACTGCATATTTAAGATTAAAACTATTTATAAAGAACTCAATTTATATTTAACCTACTTGTGGTGCTTGTCCATAACCTTGGCTGCCTTGATTTCCATAGGAAGAATAACTGTAAAAGAAAGACGTACTACTTGAAAGACATGTGCTAGAATTTAAAAGCTTAAAAGAACTCTATCCTTATTTTCAACTATCAACTCAAATACAAGCTTCTTTCCTGAAAAATGGTCAATCTGCCTACCTCTTAAAGTCTAACCAAAAGGTGATAACCAAAGACAGTCAAAGACATAAATGAAGTCATTTCAAGACCTCTTGAATGTCAATCACCAGAAGTTTTGCTTTGACAATCTCCCACAAAAAAAACTTCACCACACCTAAGACCCAACGCTGCCCAAGATAAAAATAAATAAAAATAAGCTTGTTGTGCAGAAAAAAAAAAAACTTTGCCACCAGAGCTAGAAAATCCCAAGAGAATTATGCTTGGATGGGTAGGAGGCTGGGGACAGAATGGTAGCAAGACCCATAATAAATATGTGACGTGAAAGAAAAAAAGACTCTAAGGTAGAGCTTCAATCAATTTAACTGTGCTTTGACAGATTAATTTCTTCCTACCATTTACCTTAACTTGCCTCTAAGATCCTAGAAAAGGCATAGTGTGGCACTAAATGTCCAATTTTTAGTGCCTCAGTAATAGAGGTATGTATATCTTCAGAGTACTATCACAGAGTAAAAGTATATTGTACCCCCTGTGTTACAGCACAGCCTGGCATATAGTTTTTAACTGAATGAACACACGTAGCTTCCTCAGATTTGAACTTTCTTTAATGTTATTGTATATAAGCTTTAACGAGTCAGAAATAAACTTTCTGAATATATGCCAAAGAAAAATAAAACATCTGCCAAATAACTTATTAGTTTAGAGCTATCAAGTACTAAAAGAATTTAACTTTATAAAATATATTTCATTGAATAAACATTTGCCAGTTGCCTACTACGAGGGTCTATCCTATGAGAATAAAAAAGTCAAATCAGTTTTGTTTTCACTAAGCTTAAAACTTGATGGGAGATATCTGAGATGCTCTCCTGAAAATCTCACACCGAGCTACAAAACATTTATAGTACAAGTTGAAGGCTATATTTCTGTTAAGCAAGAGAATCCTACTACATGTGAATGTATTCACATAAAAACAGACTTTTTATTGTGAGCATAGCAAGGAGCCTTTTAAAAACACTAAACATTTCTATCATAGCGCTTCAAGAAAATCCACTCCAGAAACATGTTAGCATATTATATACCATCCAAAAGATGCTTTTTCTAAGAAGTTGTTATAGTTAACTGCTTAAATCCTTTTAATAATGATTTCTGCTAAAAACTTTCTTAAAGGAAACAATCTTTACAATACTTGTGAGATTTGTTTTAATCTCTAGGGGGCATCTATATTGACTGATTGAAACAGACTTTTAAAAAAAGAAAAATATTTTACAGCACCTATGTACCTAGGCCAACTCTTTCCCCTCGACAAGCTAATATTTAACTCTTTAAGACGTCAAGATACCAAATCTCAAGAGGGACACCTGACTAAATATATCTTTTTTTCTCAGTTCTACTCATTCATGGTATTATTGAAATGTGCATATACTTTACCTTTGCTGTTCACCCCCAGACTGACCGTAACTTCCAGAATCTAAAACACATAAAAAGAATGTTTAATCTTATTTAAAAGTAGGCTTCCCTCAAAGGCTGACTTTAGCTCTTACAGATGAAATGTTAAGAAAATATTATAAAAAGTAACTACAGAAAGGAAAACTAGAAGTTAAAAATACAGTGCAAGGAAAAATCTGTGTCAATAGTATTGGCTATTTACAGTAGTATCTCTGAAAATAACTACTCTACAAATATGTCCTGATGTCACAAAAATCAAGTAAATAAGTGAGAAACAATCAGTGAAAAACCCATCCTTTTAACAGAAACTCAAAAGCTCAAGCTATATTATCTTTATATACAAAAAGACATCTGTTAAAACTAATCAGGATTAAAAAAAGGAAAATACACACTCTAAGAACATACACCACTCCCTTGGATTGGATTGGATTGCTCTGGCTGTCAGTAGCAACAAAAAGATCTCTGAAGACTTGGTAAAAAGCTAAGTCAGCTGTTTAACCCCAACTTTATCAAACCTTTCAGGGACTTGGGCAATTAGTATATATCCTTTGCGATTCTCCTCAGATTCAAATGAATGACATACCTTTATTAGTGATGAGTAAAAGAATTGGGGCTTCCCATGTGGCACAGTGGTCAAGAATCCGCCTGCCAATGGAAGAGTTGCGGGTTTGACCCCTGGGTCGGGAAGATCCCCTGGAGAAGGCAATGGCAACCCCCTCTAGTACTCTTCCCTGGGAAATCCCATGGACAGAGGAGCCTGGTGGGCTACAGTCCACAGTATCATCATAGGAGTCGGACATGACTTAGCTACTAGAAAAGAGAAGAGGGCTTCCCTGGTCGCTAACCAAGGTGGAAAAAAATTGTGCATCACTGCCCATAATACTCAGGTGGCGCTAGTGGTAAAGAACCTGCCTGCCAACACAAGAGACATTAAGAGACATGGGTTCGATCCCTGGCTCGGGAAGAACCCCTAGAGGAGGCATGGCAACCCACTCCAGTATTCTTGCCTGGAGAATTTGATGGGACAGAGGAGCCTGGTGGGCTGCAGTCTATGGGGCTGTAAAGAGTCGAACATGACTGAAGTGACATGACTGAAGTGCCTTAGCACACACAAGCCTGTAATAATAAAATGACTAGATTTGTAGCTAACAATCAAATAAGAAATACATGAAAAGAATATAGAATCTACCTGGATCATAAAAAGATTAGATGTATCTCAAAGACCAGATGTATCTAAAAGATTAGATGCTTCTATCAAATGGCAAAGGAAATTAGTTTCAACCAATTCAGAAACTAAAAAGGATTACAGTGGAAGGAGGGAGTGTACAAGTGAAACAAATATACAACACTGGGGATATAAAGCTTTAGGTTAAATTATATCCCAAGGCACTGATGTGGGTTCTCCCAGCAACAGAGTAGAGTCCAAGATCTTATTATACTTTGGCTCAGGCAAGAATCATAGAAGTACACAGCACACATGTTATAGGACCCTAATCTATTAAGAATCAAACCTCTTAATCCAGTCACTTCTGCTCTCTGAAAGAGTAAATATGGCTTCTTTAGCTGGCTGACTTTAAAACTCTAGAACACAGAAATAAGCATATTGACCCACAAGTCTAGCCCTTAGTATACTTGACTAAGAAAGTATACATGTTTTACATTCAGAGAAAATCAGTTTATAAACTGTATGACAAAAAATAAATTCTAAGGCATTTCAAACAACTGCTCATTATTAAGCACTTGGCACTTGAGCCTTATATCTGGGCCCATGAATTATTCAGAAGTGCTTTTACTTCTAAGTGTACAGGGTTTTGATACTCTTTGTGGTTCTGTCTAATTATATTCCATTGCAGCCAGAAAAGGTATTTTCTCTATTCTAGGTATTTGTCACGATTTTGCTTTTCCCCTTGGTAAATACTTTCACTTTCATAAATGCCCCCTATGTGCTTGAAAAGAACTGCATTTTCTAAATGTTCAAAGAATTGTCTGTAAGATGCTTGTTAATTCTATCATTCCTATTCCTGTTTCATCTACCTGATCTATTAATTACACAGAGAGGTAGGTTTAAACTTAAAATTCCGTCTGACTCTGTATTTGCCAATTTCTTCTAACAGTGTTTTTTGCTTCTACATTTTGAGGCTATACTGTCAGGCACATAAAAGTACATATTTACACCTTCCTGGTGAATTTCCTTTTAACATTACATGAAGACTATCATTAAAAATGTCCAAACTTTCTTTTGACTGGTAACCAAGCAATCTTCCTTTTGGTTGATGTTTGCCTGATTAGTCTTTTTCTATCTCTATATTTCTTAACATTTCTTATTCTGATGCTTTAGACATCTTCCCTGGTGGCTCAGATGGTGAAGAATCTGCCTGCAATGCAGAAGCTCGTGGTTCGAATCCTGGGTCGGAAAGATCCCCTGGAGAAGGGAATTCTTACCCACTCCAGTATTCTTGCCTGCATAAACCCATGGACAAAGGAGCCTGGCCGGCTACAGTCCACAGGGTCGAGTGGGACACCACTGAGTGACTAACATTTTCACTTTTTGTATCATTTTTGAAAGCATGTATCTAGATCAATTTTTCCCAATGTGGAAAATCTCTCAATTGATGTTTTCATATTTTCACTACTGTTACTTTTTATTTATTCCTAGTAGCCTATACTGGACTCTCTACTTACCAGGGCCTTTATTCCCCCAACTCCTTAGCTTCCTTCTACTGGATTTTCCTCTTTTCCCCCTCTATTGCTTTAGACGCTCAAATTCTGTTCTTGTAATAAATTACCATTCATTAAGATTATGTTCAATTTTTAACATACATTTTTGACAAAGTTCAAAATGGTCTTCAACCTCCACTAGAATATAAGAATTTTAATGCTATAATGCCAATTTCAGCCTTCATCTATTATTTTGCTTCCACGTTTTTTCCTGTATCATTTGCTTCCACTGTAAAAACTCTAAATGTAATCATTTTAATCTTCAAAATCCCACAGTCAATATTTTTTAACTACTGCATTTACTTCCTCTACATTTTTTTGCATCCTACTCCTCCCTTCTGGATTTCTTTTTATGAGTTCCTTCAGTAAACGCCTGAAAATGGTACTGTCTTTCATTTGGATAAAAAATTCAAGGTCACACGTTATTTTTCCTCTAAACTTCAAAGATCACTTCAGTATTTAGCAGCTTCTTAAAACTTTTAAGAAGTCTACCAATCTTACCATTTCCCTATTTCTTCTGCTAGGTTTGTTACTGGTATTTCATAAATTCATAGTCTCACATTTATATGTGAGTATGAACTGACTTTTATGTCTCATGTTTGAGACTACTGCTTTTTGATCCATCAATTTTGGAAAATTCTCAACTATCAATTACCATTTTCTCCTTCTCAAACTCAGATGTGTATCAGAGCTTCCCAATCTACTTTCCACGGTTTTTTTTTTTTTTTAACTTTCTGACTGCACTCCAGACCATGTGGGATCTTAGTGCCCCAACAAGGGATCAAACCCACACCCTCTGAACTGGAAGCGCCAAGTCTTAACCACTGGACCACCAGGGACAGTTCCTCCCACATTTCCTAACCTCTCAATCTTCATTTTAACCTTCTGAATTGAATCCCGGGTAATTGCTAATTAAACCCTATCTATTTCTTACCTCACTAGTTATCTCTTCCGGCTAGGTTCATCTGCAATTCAACTTAGACATTTTCTCCACCTCTAGAAGTTACACTTGGTTCTTTTTCAAATCTATGTAACCTTTTTTCAAGTCTTGGTCTTAGGGCTGATTCCTTTTTAGGTTTTCAATAATTTTAAACCTTTAATACTCTTATCCAAACCATCTAATTAGGGGTTCAAATACCATTTGTCACTCATTTCGGTGAGCTGTTTCCCAGAATTCTGCAATGTATTACTGTGAACTGCAAGGTTTTTCCTATAAAATTCCTAGTGACCCAAACCCTGAAATTTACTCAAAAAAGGTTTTCATTTGTTTCTACTAAGAACCCCAAGGTTATTAGTGCCAGTCTAGAACAAACTTTTACATTAAATTTCTTGGCTTGAGGTTTCCTGGATCTCATAACTAGTCTAAATGTACACTGAAACTATGAAGCCCAGTTCCCAGGTTACAAATTCTTGGAAAAAGACTTTTTTCCCTCTTACTCAAGGCCCAGGTTTGTTATCTCCTATGCTGATACGAAGGTTTTTTCCTAGTTCATTCTTTCACTGAAGATACAGTCCTTTAAACATCCAGGGTTTATGTAAGAGTCTCAGCTCCCACTACAAGGCTCTAAAGGTCTCAAGACTTCATCTCCTGTGCTTAGTTACTTGAGCAATAAACTCAACTCTCTGAATACTGTGACCTACACCCTCCTCTTCAGGGAAACCACCAAGTCAGCTCTATGCCTACCATGCTGGCTTCTACTTCACTTCTGGCAGCAGAAGCCCACCCTTTGTTTTATGTTAAGCTCCCGCATTTTTAGTTACCTGTAGACAGAATATTTGCAAGTTATCTTAGTCTGCCCTATTGCCAAAAGAAGTATCTTGACTTTGTAACTTTTATATGTGTAAGTGATATCAGATTTGACTTTAACTTAAAAGGTGTCAGCTAATATTTATCTGAGAGTCTGACTCACAATATTTACAATTCTGACTTATTATGTACACACTTATTTTACTAGATTTATAAATCTGTCTTGTCAGGCAACTAGAGTGGTTGAGTCAATTTGATAAATTTGTAAGTATAGTTTGGAATGTTTAACGGATTTACCTAAATTGAATGCTATTAGTTGTTTAGGAGGGAGTCTGCTCTTTTAAATTTATTAACTTAAACATTCATCAAGAATAAGTCAAAAACATCACTCCTATTTTTATATCAAGTCAAAAGTATTATTTTTATACGCAAATTGCAAAATGTACAAATATTATCTAACACTAATTAGACGTTAATTCTAAATTTAGTTGACTTAATGTAGAAACAAGCAAATTACTAAATAGCTCCTTTTGACATAAAAAGTCAATTTCAGTATTAAAAACATTCAAATAAAAAATAAAAACACTCAAATTACCAAACAACAAGGATGTGTACTGTCTTGGTAATTTTGAAGAGCAGTAATAATGCATTAACCAGCTCACACACTATTATGACATGCTGAAAATCCTGGATTTTGCAAACAGTACACCTCTAAAACTTAATTTTCCATAAAGGCTACCCAGTCCTACAAAAATAAGCCACTGCTTTAAACCAATAATCACATCCAAAATCAAGACAGGTCAATAGTTCCTAATGAGAACTATATCCACTGAAATGGTTTCTCCCTGAAGGTAGGAGAACCTTTTAAATCATAGAGGGGTTTCACACCCTCCTTAGAGTGTGTTTACATGTTCTTCTGTGGAACTTTACCAGACTTCACTCCAAATTATGCACCTAATTAAATATACCCCAACATGTACTTCGGGGTAAGAAGTTACTTCTCACCTGAGCAAGAATTAAAGAGATTAATTCTATGCAATTAATACCCTTTTACATCAGGTATCTTTTGCCCCTTTCCCCAAAAGATCAACATTCTGACTTAATATCCATGTTAATATAAGGAATGTTTATCATTCCTCGATCCAACCATTCTTGCTAACATGGTCTCCTCTTAGCCTGCTTTCTGTCACACATTTCCACCCTTCTGCAAAAATGGATTACTTGGAGAAAAGGGGTTGTTTTTTTCACTATCAACAGGTTCTCCCTTGGGGAAAAAAACTGTATAATACTCTGCCAGCTGTCATTTTCATTCCAATCACCTGGCTTTCAGGGACGTGTTCTGCTTTTCCACCTCTTATGACAGTTTCTAGTAAGTGGAAAGCTGAGTCTGTCTTTGCAGCCTGTGATGTACCCAACGACAGAGGACCTTGTGTGGCACCTAAGAATGCTAAATCAAGGGCAGATCTGGGTTTGAGGAAGAATAGATATATGTGTATCTATGGCTGAGTCCCTTTGCTGTTCACCTGAAACTACCATAACACTGCTAATCGGCTATACTCCAATACAAAATAAAACGTTTAAAGTCTGAATTAAAAAAAAAAAAAGATCAGATCCACCTCCCAGACTGTATATTCTGCTTTAGCAGGATCTAAATGGGCTGTCCTGATGAGACCAAGGCCTCTTTGTCTCCTCCACACAACGAGTCGGGGGCGGGAGGCGGGAGGCGGGGGGGCCCCCGCATCATTTTAGGTGCTTGGTGGAAGACTACGTTTCCTTTCGTTTGTATGTTTCAACATAAATGCAACAAGCATCTACACGAACCCATTAATAATAGACAAGGCTCACTTTAAAGCTCGTGAGGAGACAACTTTAGAGGGTCTCAGATGACAGAGGAGGGTGAACAGAAAGCTGAATTAGATGCAAACACCCCCAACTCGAATCCGGGAGGCTACTACATGAATGACGACATGTAGGATTTCTTGTCAGGCAACATCCTTTTAAAAAGGGCTCCTAGAGCATCAAGGCCCGCACCTGATGAATGGGTGAGTCAGGAAGGCCCAGCTCCACTTCACGGATGGGGAAACTGAGGGACGAGACGGCGAGACGACTGGCCTGAGGCCTCGCTGAAAGATCTGAGGCGAAGCGGAGAACCAGAAGCACCGATTCTCTCCGGCTGATGCTCTAATCACGGGCTCCCCCCGCCCTTACGATGGCGTAGCGGCCTCCGCCCCCACCCCGATTCACACACCCTCCCCCGGGGGCGGCACGTCGCCTCAAGTTCCAAGGGCTGGGTCAAGAGACAGGGGGCTCGAGGCGCTCCCGCCGAAATTTGCAGACGGAGAGCGTTGGGAGCGTGCGTCCCTTCAGTCCAACATGGCGGCGGCCGCGGCAGCCCCCCCACCCCAGCCTCCCTCAGGGCCGGAGGCTTCCCTCGGGGCCCTCCGGTGGGCGGGAAGACGGCCCAACCCCGCCGGGCCCCTTCTCGCTGCTGCCGCTGCTCGCTGAAGAAGTCACCTACCCGACATGACTAACGGCCGCGGCGCGAAGCCCCCACAGCCCGCAGAGAACAAGGTATACGAAACCCAGGCGGCGCGGCGGCCGGAGCTGTAGTGAGGGCGGCGCGGCGCGCTGGGCTCGACTGCGGGGCCTCGGCAGCCAATCAGAGGGCAGTGGGCGGTACGACAGCGCCGCGACTCGAGGGGTGACTCTGTGCTAGGACCGGCCTCCGAACTCGGAGGACTTCAGAATCCCTTCCCGTTCCCCCCTCCGTGGACAGTACCATTATTGAGAGGGAATTGAGGAGAGGAAGTACCAATGCCGCGATCGGGATGGGGGTGGAAGCTGAGCCTACCCGCTCGGTCCTGATTACAGTCTTGTTTCTCACTTGACTTGATCTAATATAAATCGAGGTTAGGAAGCGAAAGAGAAAGAGGCCTTATAAACATAGGTTATACGGTTAGAAAAGGCCTTTCTTTCGCTCAGATTTCGAATGGTATGCCCTAGTTCAGTAGGTTTTGGCTGCGCACTGCTTGAACCACCTGGGGGCGTTGGAAGTTGCTCCCAGATGGAAAGTCCTGACGGACCAAGTCGCCTCCCGGTTAGCTACCTTGTCGAGTAACAGACTACGAGGTGATACTGGAACAAACGTATGCCTTAAAATAACACACAAGGGGGACTCTTGTGGCGGTCCGGTGGTTAGGACTCCGCGCTTCCAATGCCGGGGTCGCGAGTTTGATGCCTAGTGTGGGAGCTAAGATCCCATGTGACATGCTGCTGAGCCAAAAGATTAGGGGGGGAAATTCACACACAAACTGAACCGTGAGGATGTGTCAGGGTGAGGAATCGAGCTTTAGTTTTGAGTTCTAGAAAAATAGCTAATTCTAATTGTCAGGCACCTTGCATCATCTCATTTAATTCTCACAATTGACTAATGAAATACTGTTCCCACCTTACAGACAAGAAGGCAAAATTCACTTGCCCTGAGTCGCACAACTGATAAATGGCCAATGTGGAATTGGAATCCCGGCAACCAGACACCACTGCCCGTGCGTCTGACCATTCTGTTGTACAGGCTCGAGGGGGCTCGAGGGGGCTCCAGCTCTCCTGAGTGAAATGAGGCTGTGAAAGCTCAGAGAGCACACAGGACACTTTCTCCAAAGGCGACGTGACTTCTGAGCAAACTATAGACGATGACTAGAAGCCAGTCACTTCTCTAGAAGGGAAAAGTGCTTTTCAATAGCTAAGAAGCAAATGATTCAATATGTTTGAAGTTTACCGGCACGGGGGGGGTGGGGGGTGTGTTAGGAGATGAAGCCAGAAGAGTAGGGGGCTAAAGAGCTGAGATCTTGTAAAGTTCATTAGAGTTTGTACTTTATCTTGAGGGCAGTGGGTACCTCCTGCCAGATGATTTTAAAGGAAGATCAGATTTGCATTTTCAGGCTGCAATAGGAAGAATGTATGGAGATGAGAGGTGCCTAAAAGCAGAGAAACCAATTCAGTGACCAATGGAATAGTTCTGGTGAGGGATCATAGTGGCCTGGACTTAGGTTTTAACTGTGGGGGTGGAGGTAAGTGAAAAGATCCCTGACATACAAAGGTAGCAGACTGGGCAAGATTTGGTGACCAGTTTGAGTGGGGAAAAAAGCAAGAAATCCTGGGTAACTTCCACACTGGACAGGTGGATAGGTAGTCATTCACCGGGTGATAGGAAGCAGAAGGAGGAGCATGTGGGGCTGGAGGTGGAATGATATGTTCAGAATTACTCCCTTCAGGTTTCTCTTGCCTTCTGAGATGGCCCACAGTCTGTCTGTGGAGTGTGTTTCTTTCTAAATAAATCCACTTCTTATCTATCACTTTGTATCCAAATTCTTTCCCAACAAAGCAAGAACCTCAGATTCATCAGGATGGGCAAAACCAGCCGGGAGAATTCAGGGCTAATTTTCAAGTTCAGGTTCCTCATGCTTATCACATTGGCCTGTGCTGCCATGACATCATCTTCTTCATCATTAGGTGACTGAAGGTCATTGGAAGCAGGGCAATGTCACAGTCCAAGTGAATAGTGCCTTTTTCACTGGCATCTATGGCATATGGAACTTGTATGTCTTTGCTCTGATGTTCTTATATGTGCCATTCCATAAGAACTATGGGAAGACCAGTCCAATGATTCAAGCAATCTCCGGTGCTAAAGGATCATCTGGATTGGGATCACACAACAGAGAACAGATGGACAAAAGTACTTTTGAAATAGTTAGTGCTAGAGACCGCTGTGACCTTAGAATCTCAAGACAAATGCTGCCATTACTGTTAATATTTGGATGATAAATTCTTGTTGTAAAAGGGAAAAAAAAAGAATTATTACCTTCAGGTAAGAAAAGGAGGCAAGAGATCATCTTTATTCATTATGCTGGCAGTGAATGTGAATGTGCGCTCAGCTCTGGATGTAGAGGGTCACAGAGCTCTATAGACAGGTTCAAATAAGCAAGGTTAAAGGAAAAAAAATTCTTTTTTTTGAAAACTTTTTATGTGGACCATTTTCAAAGTATTGAATTGTTACAGCATTGTCTCTATTTTATATTCTGTTTTTTTAGCCATGAGGAGCCATGAGGTACGTGGGATATTAGCTCCCCAACCAGGGATCGAACCCACACCCCTTACAACAGAAGCGGAAGTCTTAACCACTGGACCACCAGGGAAGTCCCAGGAATAAAAATTCTTTCATGACTAAAAACGATGTAGCCATTCAGTTTATATATCAAGGAAGGTAACCCAGAGGAGAAGTCAGGGAGGAAAGAATTGGGTTATTGCTGGTGGGGAGAGCAGAGGACAGGACTTCTAAGTTTTTCTTCCTCTTTTCAAATTTTTTTAGAATTGAAGTATTTTAAGATATGGATAGGGCTTCCCTGGTGGCTCAGTGATAAAGAATCCAGCTGCCAATGCAGGAGCCACGGGTTCAATCCCTGATCCATGAAGATCCCACATGTCAAGGAGCAACTAAGCCTGTGAGCCACAACTACTGAGCCTGTGCTCTAGAGCCGGGGAGCCACTTCTACTGAGCCCACGTGCCACAACTACCGAAGCCCGAGTGCCCTAGAGCCTGTGCTCCGAAACAAGAGAAGCCACCGCAACGTGAAACCCACGCACCACAACCAGAGAGTAGCCCCTGCGGGCCTCAGCTAGAGAACAGCTCGTACAACAACAAAGGCCCAGCACTGCCAAAAATTAATTGATTAATAATTATTTTTAAATCTAATTTAAGTCTAATTTAAGAAAAGAGAGATGGATATACAAAAATTGTTGCTCATCATGGATCCCTTACATTTATTTGTACCACGATTCATGCATGCTTGCATTCATACATTCTTCTCTCAGCTGCCATCTCCTGAGGTCTACTAAGTGTCAGGCCCTAGAAGGCCTAGAGATAGAGAAACAGGAAGCAGGGCAACTCCTGTCCTCCAGGAACTGCTTTCTCGGAAGAGGGACAGCAAAACCTGTGATTCCAATCAACTACTGAATGTCCTAGAATCGGAGGGTGCAGAGGCTCTGAAAACACAGAGGAAGACCACCTAGCCCATGTGAAGGGGAAAGGGGTGATGAAAGAAGGCTTCCTGCAAGAGATGCTTCCTAAATTGAGCTTTGAAGAAAAAACAGGAATTAACTGGGGGCTGTATATCAGGAACTGGCAGAAAGGGCTGTTATTTGCAAACACCAGGGAAGAGCAAAGTTCTGGGAATTCTAAGTGGTTCAGTCTGGCTGGTCTGCGGAGTTGCAGGGGTGGGGAATGGTGATAAGTGAAAGAAGTAGGCAGAAGCCACATCCTGAAGATCCTGTGCGCCTTCTGGAGGAGTTTGGATGTTAAATTTAAAACAATGGGGAATTTCTGAGAAATCTAATCAGAGCAGTGACATTTAATTTTATATATATATCCATTATCTCTTTTAATCTGGACAGCCCTGTGAAATACACATTGCTGATATGCATATTTTGTAGACTGAACACTGAAGCTTGGGAAAGTGAAATTCGTTACCATGTTCACACAGTCAATGAAGGACAGAAGCAGAGCTCACGGCCAGGCCTTTGGGCCAAACTCATTGCTCTTCTTACAGTGTCTGTGGTCAGAGAACTCTGTGAAACAGAGAACTCCTCCCAGCTCCGCATTGTTCTGGGGCTTCTTTCCAGGGGTTCTTCTCTAATGCCAACAGACTCAAGATTGACTCCTGTACCCTCCTCCCTTCCAGGCTTTTGCCTAAGGATGATTATCTGCAACAAACTTTAATCCTCACTCTGTGTATCTGCTGGGAGATTCTTTGTGTATTTAGGGGGCTTCTCAGGTGGCACTAGTGGTAAAGAACCTGCCTGTCAGTGCAGAAGATATAAGAGATGTTGATTCGATCCCTGGGTCTGGAAGATCCCCTGGAGGAAGGCATGGCACCCACTTCAGATACACAACTGAAGCGACTTAGCATGTACACTGTACTTAGGGAAGACAGCAGGTCTTTTCACGCATCAGCATTTAGCAGAATGTATCTGGGGAGGTCTTAGTACTGTGTCTGTTTCTGCCTGATCCGTTCCTCGGGTCCTCATTTGGGGAGTTGAATACTGCAGGCTGGTTTCAATTTTAGAGTTTCCTCTAGGGGGTAGCTTCAGTTAGAATGGTTAGTGAGCATCTAGGTGGGAAATTAGGTAGTAGAAAGAAGGGAGGATCAGAACTTCCCTGGTAGTCCAGTGGCTAAGACTCCTTTCTGAGGGCTATTTCTCCTCCCTCATCCCCCGCCTTCTCTGTCTGCCACAGGGGGTGTCTCTCCGGAGACCCAGTTTCCCTCGATGACCCTGGCTCCTGGGCTCCTTCCCTTCATCCCTCCAGCCTATGGCTGGTAGAGTCTTCTTGCTATTGGTCCTTTCTAAGTTGCCTCCACCCAGTCTGGCTTCCCAACCCTTCCAGCACTGGAATAGAGCCTTGTAGGACCCTGCAAGGACTGTGATTTTACTCAGGATGAGAAGAGAAGCCAGTAGAGGGAGCCATTTAGCAGAGCATCAACAGGATCTGACCTGTTTTACCAGGATTACTCTGGCTGCTATCTGGAGAACAGACTAGCCGCAAGAGAGGAAGCAGGGAGATTATTACTCCCACCAGAATAAAAACCAGACCACAGGGATCCTTTGCCACTTGTGAAATCCTGTGGAACTCACAATTGTACCACATAATTCAAGGCTTGCATGCCTGCTTAGAGGCCAACTTGTTCTGTCATTGGGTGCCTTGTACAGCACCTGAAACAGTAAACACCCAAAAAAGTGTGTGTGTGTGTGAGAGAGAGAGAGAGAGAGAACTTGTATTGAATGAATAAATAAAAGGCAAAAAAAAAAAGTATGGTTTATCTACAAACTCCCCAGTCTCAAAAACCAAGTCTATGACTTTCTTACTTCCCCACAGAGCACAGAATAAGTGTTCAGTGAGTATTCGTTGAACACTCTAGGCCTGCTCTGTGCCAGGGGTCGTCATTACCCACCGCCCACCCCTCGGAGGGGTCCCTGGAGCCCCACACCTCCAACCTTCCTAGAGAGCAAACTCCCTCCCACAAAGATTAGGCTGACACTCCAGAGCAGAGCCTGGAGGTGGGTATGTTTCTTGTGACTGGCTGCCCTGTCCTCTGGACAGAGGCAGGCCCTTCCTGTTTGGGGTGGAAAGGAACCAGACACTTTCCTGTTAGCAGGTCTTTTAAGCAAAGCCACAGATGCCAAACAGGTCCTGACCCGGCCTTTCAGGCCAGATGCCTGGCGGTTAGACGGCCTTTATGTGGAAGGGAAGTGGGGCACATGGCCAGATTGGCCAGGCTTTTATTGTGTTCCTGGCAAGTCCCCTGGGCCCTGATGTGAGTAAAAAAACAAACCAGAAGAGTAAACCATGATGAAGCTTAGAGTTGATGGTATGACTCTGAGCCAGAAAGCATTTGGGAGGGAATGTTCACGTGATTGTCCTGCGGCAGGATGGGCTTGTGTGTATCTAGTGGCTATGAGAGCATCTGAGTGTGAAACCCGTGTGAAGAACACATGCATGTCCACTTATGTCCATACCGCCAACCCCCACCACTTGATAAAATTTAACAGCTATTAATTGTCTAGTTGGGCTTCCCTGGTGGCTGAGACAGTAAAGAATCCTCCTGCAATGCAGGAGACCTGGGTTCAATTCCTGGGTTGGGAAGATACCCTGGAGGAGGGCATGGCAACTCACTCCAGTATTCTTGCCTGAAGAATACTTGTCCCATGGACAGAGGGGCCTGGCGGACTACAGTCCATGGGGTCACGAAGAGTCGAACAGGACTGAGCAACTAAACAGCACAGCACAGAAAAGGCAGGAATTATTATTGCCCCCCCCCCTTTTAATTTTGGCTTTACTGGGTCTTCTTTGCAGCACACTAGCTCTCTAGTTGTGATTGCAGCACACAGGCTTAGTTGCCCAGCAACGTGTGGGATCTTAGTTCCCCACCCGACCAGAAATCAAACTTGTTTGCCCTGCATTGGAAGGTGGATTCTTAACCACTGGACCACCAGGGAAGTCCCCTATTGTCCTATTTTTAAATGGCAGACACTCAGAGATTGGTTGATTTACAAAGGTCAACAGAGTGTGAAAAAAGGCAAGATTCAAACCCAGGTCTGTGTTGCACAAAATTTCTTGCTTCTCTCAGTCCCTTAGGAGCATGGCATGTGTGCGTATGTACAGGCAATTAGAAAGGCAGGTATACTCTTGAATATGACCCAGGCTGATGAGACCACATCCATCTGTGTTGTAAAGAGGAAATCTCTCTTCCAGAGAAAGAGGGGGTTGCTAGAAAGTCAGGGCTTCTAAAATTGACTCACAGCTTAAAATGCACAGAGGTCAATAAAGAATCTAAGTTATTACAGTTAAAGTCCTCACAACTCTGGGAAATGCGTCCTCTTCAGTTCTCCTAAACTAATCTCACATCCTCATTATTCCTCTGATTGTACCTATTATTGTGGTTTTCAGAGGTTGATCACTCTATTAGCACTTTTCTCTGGAGCCCAGAATTCCTTCTGATAATATCTGCTTTGTGTTCTGCACACTTCCTGGGGAGGAGGAAGGGACAGAGACAGGCTGACTGTTTCTCATATTATGAAAAGAGAAACTGAGGCCCAGCGGGGCCTCTTCCAGGTCCACACATCTTGGCTGGTTCACGGGGTCCCGATCCGGAAGAGGACTCGACGGCCAGCTGCTGCCTTCTGACAGGGAGGAAGGAATGGCTGGCCAGCCCCAGCATGAGTTCCTCAGAAGTCCTGTCTGCTCTGGGAGGGCTAGGAGGCACTGTGGACCTAAAATGAGCCCCAGTCCAGGGAAGGGGGATGGAAGTAGCTCTCCTTGAAGAGGAGCTATTGGAAAGGACTAGTTGGGTCAGGAACCTGCTCAACCAAGATGGGAGGGAGGGAATGAGAGAGCCAGAATCTGGGAAAACCTGGAGCTGTTTTCCTCCTTTTTCTTTTAATATTTATTTGGTTGTGTGAGTCTTAGTTGTGACACACGGGGTCTCCCTGACGTCATGGGGGAATCTTTCATTGTGGTGCCTGGATTCTCTAGTTACAGGGCGGGCTCAGTAGTTGTGCTGCATGGGCGTGGTTGCCATGAGGCAAGTGGGATCTTAGTTCCTCCCCTGCTTTGCAAGGCAGATTCTTAATTACTGGACCACCGGGGAAGTTTCCCTGTTTTTTTCTTAAACATTGGATTCTAGTATTTAGTGATCTAGTAGGTCTGGAGTAGGGCTCAGGAATCTGAATTTTTAACAAGTGTCTCCAGATGATTTAATGCAGATGTCCAAGAACTGCATTTTTAAAAACCAAAATCTACAATCGACTTTAATGTATATCCCTAAGTAAGTGTTTTGTTTTGTTTTGTTTTTTGCCACTTGGCATGCAGGATCTTTGTTCCCTGACCAGAGATCAAACCGTGCCCTTTGAAATGGAACTAACCACTGGACTGCCAGGGAATTCCCATGAGTTCCATTTTATAAATTTGAACTTGAGGCAGGATAATATAGTGTTTAGGGCCCAAGATCTGGAGCTATATTATGCAGGTTTGAACCCTGGCTCCATTGTTAGATTTGTGATCGTGGACAAGTGGTATAATCTCTCTGTGTCTCATCTTCCTCATCTGTAAAATGAAGATGCTTGTGTGAGTAGCTATCTCATAAGGAAGCTGAAAAGATACAATAAGATGACTTATGTAAGGCACATAGCCCATACATGGTACATGTTAATTTCTCAGCAAGCATTAGCCATTATTATTTGTTCCAAATACTCCTTCCCACCTCCACCCCCATTCCCACCAGAGGAAGAAATAATGGTATTGGATAAAAAATGGCCTTGTCACCAGAGTATTATTTTGGATGATTTTGGTTCATGCTTTAAGGATTCCCATTCCAAAGCCATTCTCCTGCCATCACTCTTCTGATACCCTTGCTGTGGATACTCTCTTTCCAATAAACTGCCCTGCCTTTCTCATTTTCCTTTCCCCCTCAGTCTCCCTCTCACATAGCAAGCCACCCTCCTTCATACCATCCAAAGTGTCCTCAAGATGTGTCCTGGAAAGTAAAAACATATAGCAAGTCCATTGTGGAGGTGTATATGCCCCTGGATTCCTGAAGATCACAGAATTTGGTGCTCCGAGATCTAAGAGCAAGCTTCAGAGGCAGATGGGGAACTGAACTTCCTGCTACCCAGGTACTAACACAGTGTCTTTTTGGGAAACAGACATATCCCACACAAAGGCATGGTTGATGCCCAGGTGGATGTGGGGGTAGGGGTGGAATGAAGCTTCTGCACAAACTTTTGCAAACATTGCCAAGTCTGATGGCATCTCCAAGTGACCACAAGCAGAAGTGGAGTGGGGAGAGGTGAGGATGAGATGAAATAATCCAACCAAGGACACCAAGGGAGAGATTTCCCTGGTGATCCAGTGGCTAAGACTCCCTGCTCCCAATGCAGGGGGCCCATGTTCAATCCCTGGTCGGGGGAACTAGATCCACATGCCACAACTAGAGTTCAAATGCCACATCTAAAGATCCCACATGTGGCAACTAAGACCTGGCACAGCCAGATAAGTAAAAATATTTTTTTTTTAAGTTTTTAAAGGAAAGTAGCAAAGGAAAGCAGAGGAAGTCAACTTCCAGATGCAGAAGTGGTGCTAGTATTCAGGTCTCTGGACAAGGCTAGCCTGGGATGCAGAGGAAGCAGGGTCAGCTCTCCATGTGGCTGAGCCTGTCTCCTTCCAGACCTTCAGCCTCCGGAGAACAGCTGCTTCCTGCCTTCCCCTCTCCTGACAGTGCAGCTGAATGGAGGACCCCAAGGATGTGCTGGAGGAAGGGATGGCAAACATTCTGCCTGGAGAAAGAATTGGCAAACCTTGTGTTGATTCCAGCTGGGCCCTTGGTGTCCTTACCAACTGGTGCTCCTCAGAGCTTCTTGCCCCAAAGCAAAGCCACATCTGGTCTATCAAAGTCCATCTGTTGGTCAAGGGCACCATATGCCATGTCATAACTGCAACCTTCTGACACTGCCTCCCACACACTCTCTAGGATTGTCAGATAAAATAGAGGACACCCAGTTAAACCTGAATTTCAGATAAATGACAAATACTTTTTTAGTATAAATATGTCCCAAATATTGCATTGACACATCACTGTGGTTTTTGTTTAGTCACTTAGTCCTGTCCAACACTTTTGTGACCCCATGGACTCTAGCCCACCAAGCTCCTCTGTCCATAGCATTTCCCAAGCAAGAATACTGAAGCAGGTTGCCACTTCCTTCTCCAGGGGATCTTCCTGACCCACAGATCAAAACCCCATCTCCTACATTGTAGGCTGTTTCTTTACCAATGTGCCACCAGGGAAGCGTTCAAATATCGTGTGTGTATATATATATATATATATATACACACACACACACACACACATATACATATATATATATACACACAGACACATATATGGAATCTAGAACAATGGTACTGATGAATCCATTTTCAGGGCAGCACTGAAGATGCAGACAGAGAAAGGACTTGTGGACACAATGGAGGAAGATGAGGGTGAGACAAACAGAGAAAGTAGCATGGAAACATATACATTACCATATGTAAAATAGGTAGCTAGTGGGAGCTCAAACCGATGCTCTGTGACAACCTAGAGGAATAGGATGGGATGGGAAGTGGGAGGGAGGTTTAAGAGAAAGGGGACATATATACCTATGGCCGATTCATATTAATGTATGGCAGAAACCAATACAATATTGTAAAGCAATTATCCTTCTGTTAAAAATAAATATTTAAAAAAAGAAACAAAAAAATGATTTGTTAATCTGATATTCAAACTACCCTTCTGGATTTAGCAGCCCTTCTAAATTGTGAACCTTTCAGAATCTTCCTCCCCCAGGTTCACCCCAGGACTTTGCCTGAATCGGTTCTCTGTTCGTTCCTTAGCAGAGAACATTGGCTTCAGGCTGCCTACTCTCTGAGGGTAAGACCCAGGCCTTCGTCCACCATCTCCGTTCCAGGTAGATATGCTCCCTACAGATGTGCACAAGGGCACCGGCCAAGAGTGAACATGAATTTACAAAGAAATCCACCCTCAACTCTGCCCCGCAGGGCCCTCGCACGGAACTGTGAACCTTTGAAGGGCGTTTTTTTCTTACTGAGCTACCCGAGGAACTCTTGCTTCTAATTGGTTCGTCCAGAATCAGTGCCCCTTCTTCATTGGCTGGTTGGGAGGTGGGCGGGGCCAATCTCCAAACAGTCCGCCCACAAGAACTCCTGTTTCTAAGTCTACTGAAGGAAATTTTAGAATCCTTCCATCCAAGTGGCCTCTTTTTCTAAATTCAAAGTGTTAGTTGCTCAGTCGTGTCCAACTTTTTGTAATTGCCTGGACCGTGGCTTGCTAGACTCCTCTGTCCTTGGAATTCTCCAAGCAAGAATTTTTACTGGAGTGGGTAGCCATTCCCTTTACGGGATCTTCCCAACCCAGGGATCAAACCTGAGTCTCCTGCATTGCAGGCAGATTCTTTACCGTCTGAGCCACCAGGGAATCCCCACCCCCCACCTTTTTCTAAAGGATACAAAAGTATCTTGTGTGCTACTGAATCCCTCGACCTTAGGATAAGAACACTGCGTTACATTTGCTTAGATCTTAATGATTTCAAATTACCTTTACGCACATTAACTCATCTAAACCCCACATCGACCCCCAGTGGTGGGTATCATTGTACCATTTGCTTTTTCAGTTCAGTTCAGTCGCTCAGTCATGTCCGACTCTTTGCGACCCCGTGGACTGCAACATGCCAGGATTCCCTGTCCTTCACCAACTCCCGGAGCTTGCTCAAACTCATGTCCATCGAGTCGGTTATGCCATCCAACCATCTCATCCTCTGTCGTCTCCTCCTGCCTTCAATCTTTCCCAGCATCAGGGTCTTTTCCAGTGAGTCAGTTCTTCGCATCAGGTGGCCAAAGTATTGGAGCTTCAGTCCTTCCAATGAATATTCAGGACTGATTTCCTTTAGCATGGACTGCTTGGATTTCCTTGCAGTCCAAGGGACTCCCAAGAGTTTTCTCCAACACCACAGTTCATGGGTTTGGGTAGACTCCGGGAGTTGGTGATGGACAGGGTGGCCTGGCGTGCTGTTGTGATTCATGGGGTCGCAAAGAGTTGGACACGACTGAGCGACTGAACTGACTGAACTGACAGTTGAAACGTATTAATTCTTCCGCGCTCAGCCTTCTTTACGGTCCAACTCTCACATCCATACATGACTACTGGAAAAACCACAACTTTGACTAGACACTTTTTTTTTTTTTTTTTTTTTTTACAGGTTAGCAAACTGAGCCTGGAAGAGAGACAGTAACCTGTCCGCAGTCACTAAGGCAGATAATAAAAAGAGTTTACTTTGGCTTACTACGAGTTTGACTAAGCTTTTCACATAAATCATCTCTCAACCCTTACTGCAATTGTGTGGGATATGTTCAGCTAGGCATTTTACACATTTTCTCGATCTTCAGGCGACTTTGCAAACTAAATATCATTCACGCTCATCTTATTAAGGACAAAACGGACCTCTGCAGTCATAAAGTCATAAGCTGCAGCCTACCATTTATAAAACGTGGACTTCATGGCGCCAGGTACGCTGCTCCGTTATCTACGGTCATTGTTCTCTCATTAAATGCTCCCTATTATCATACGACATCGCTATACTTATTATCTTCATTTACTGCTGAGAAAAAAGTAGGTTCAGAGAGGGTGTGTGACTTGCCCAAGACCACACAGCGAGCTGGCGGTGGTTGAGGCAGGATTCCCATCTGGAGCTCAAATTCAAGTCTTAAACTCCGGGAGTTGGTGATGGACAGGGAGGCCTGGCGTGCTGGGGTCACAAAGAGTCGGACACGACTGTGTGACTGAACTGAACGGACCCCAGTCCAGGGCTCCTCTCACACCCCAGGGCCTCCGTCCCCGTCGGCCCGGCTGAAACAATCGATGACCCTCGAGTAGGCCAGAATCCCTCTTCCTCGCAGTGTTAGGTAGCCACAAGCGCCAGGAGACGTTTCCTCCCCTGCCCTCCGCAGAGAGTCCGGATCCGCGCGGGGCGAGGCCACGCCGCCTGCGGAAGAGGCGCTTGTTAACACAACGGCGCGTTCCAGGAGGCGAGCCGGGTGGGTGGGGCCGGAGTGCCCGGGACCCGCCCCGTCTTCCCCACTCCGTCGCCTCCAGGTCCGGAGCCCTCGCTTGGATCCGTGGGCAGGCACTGCAGGGCTGGACTACCTCGAAGCCGGCTCGCGACGAAGCGCTGGGAGGAACCGCCCGGCGCTCGGAGCCGGGAAACAGGCGAGGCCCTGCGACTTTCCCCTCGGCACTGGGCCGGCGCACCGCTGGAGCGTCCGCCGGGGCCGGGGCGCGGCGGACCGACGGCCGGCTGCCCCGCGCCCGGTGCCCGGTGCCCCGCGCAGGGGCTGCGGCTACATGGCCGCGCGGGTCGGCCTGCTGCTCCGTGTCCTGCCGCTGCTGCTGTGGGGCGGCCTGGACGCCCAGCGCGTAGGCCGGGAGCTGCGCCGGGAGGCGGAGGTACGCGGTGAAAGCCGGCCGGAGAGGGTCTGCGCGCTGGGGACCGGCCCGAACTTTGCAGTCAGGCCACCCAACCGTCCCATCCGCGCTGACCGTCGGCGTGACCCTCCCTTGTCCTCCGAACCCTTCACACCTGCACGCGAAGAGCCGGGGGCAGCCTTCTCTTCCTTCCCACCCCATCCCGAGCCCCCAAGCCAGGGCTGGAACCACACGCACACGCGGATCCGCACCGGGTTCCCAGGACACGGGGAAGGGGTCGGCGATAAAATGGGATAGACAGGCAAGAACTGAGGGGGAGGGGCCTCCCACACCCAGTTTGGAGCGCAGCCACTGTCCCTCACTGCCTAGGCTGGGGAGACTTAGCAGTTCATTCCTCGGACCCCCAGAGCCCTCCCGGATCAGACGCTCCTGAGACTCCCAGACCGGTGGGGAGAGGGTACCGCTGGCTGGCCCCGACCGGAGGCACGGGGAAGAGCTCTGCCTCCCTGGGCTGGTGCTGCCGCTGACCAGCTGAGACAAGTGGGCGCCCCAGCTCAGAACTAGTTTCCCACCTGTAAAATGGGTAAAAGTAGCACACTTTTTTTTCTTTTTTTTTTTTGCCTGGCATGTGGGTTCTAAGTTCCTCAACTAAGGGCTGAGCCTCGGCCCTTGACAGTGAAAGCATGCAGTCCTAACCACTGGACCGTGGCGGAATCCCCCAAAGTAGCATATTCTTTTTAAAAATAATAATAATAATTTTTATTTATTTGCTTTTGGCTGGGTCTTCTTTCCCTGGGTTTTCCTTGCTGAGCCGGGCTTTTCTCTAGTTTTGGGGAGCGGGGCTGCGCTCTAGTTGTCGTGTGCCGGCTTCTCCTCATTGCCTTGGCTTCTCCTGTTGCTGAGTACAGGATCTAGAGAGCGGAGGGGTGCGAAGGGCTTCAGTTGTTGCGTGGTTCCCAGGCTCTAGAGCTCAGGCTCAGTAGTTGTGGCCTAGGGGCTTTAGTTGCTCCCATGCATGAGGGATCTTCCTGGATCAGTGATGGAACCCATGTCTCCTGCCTTGGCAGGCAGATTCCTCAGATTCCCTGAGCCACCAGGGAAGCCCCAAGAGTAGCATACTCTTTGAGTTGTTTCTAAGGAGCTTTAAACAATGTTTCAGGACTGAACCCTAGAAAGGTGGGTGGGGAGGTGGAAGTGACCCTTAAAGATTTCCCATCTCATTTTCCTCCCTTGGACTCAACTGCTTGGTGTAGGTTGCACAAGGGGAACTTTTTGTGAAGTGGAAGTAGAGATGAATTGGGGGCGTCTATCGTCTATATAAAGGTGATTGTAATAATATATACCAGTTTCATTTCTTTCTTCCCCATAGAAGCATCTCCGTGTTTTTTATCTCTTCTCTGGATTAGAACTGAAGTCTCTGCTATTTTAAGGAGTAGGGATCCAAGTTAGTTTTAAATGACTGAGTCCAGCACTCTGCC
This sequence comes from Cervus elaphus, assembly GCF_910594005.1. NCBI lineage: Eukaryota > Metazoa > Chordata > Mammalia > Artiodactyla > Cervidae > Cervus > Cervus elaphus. The sequence continues at coordinate 87,424,742 of NC_057819.1, forward strand.
CTGAGACTCTTACTCCTCTAATAGCATCATTCCTGCCCTGAAACTGCCAGATGCAAGCTTCTCAGTATCCCCACTCCCCTCCCCCAGAAGAGGGAGAATCTCCAAATGTAAGAACCCTGCAGAATGAGGAGGGCCACCTCTGCACCGCTCTGCCTTCCACAGCCGGCTCCCGTCACTGCTCTGAAATATTTGGAGATGGCCCTGCTTCCACGAGGGTCCTCTCCCCAACGCCTTCTCTCCCTCCCCTTCCAAGCCCTGGTCTCTTGCTCTGTGCTCTCTACTTTTGCACGTTCGAGAATCACTTTGTTTCTCTGACTTTAGTGTCTTACAACATCAAGTGCAGAGTCCTTCTGGCCCCAGGAGAAGGCTTCTGTGGACCAAGCCAAGTCTTGTTAAGAGTCCACCCCACCTCCTCCCAAGTCCAGGTCCCAGACAATCCTTGGCAGAAGAATAGAGACCGTATCTCTGCCGCCCATGCTTGTGGTGGCCCCAGATGGAGAGAATTTCATCTTTGGGTGTGCTTGGGAAACATATCTAGCAGACTGAGTCTCTTTCCATCTATTTAACATAATTGAAGGAAGGAGATTTTTTTGTTACCTCTGAGAACAAGAGATATTTTTAAAAGCATGAAGAACTCGTGAAATGTGCAATAGGTGTGGTCCCTATATGCATAAATATATATGCACATTGTGTCATGTTGGAATGTATATATGTGTTTCTGTATATGATCAATTGCATGGGCTTCAGTGTCAGACAGACCTGTGTACAAAAAACCACAGGTAAATTATTTAAACTCTATAAGCCTCAGTTTTCTTTTCTGTAATATGGGTTAGTAATGCCTATTCCACAAGATTTTGGTGTGGTTTCATGAGATAATGTATGTGAAATGCATTCTAGGCTCAGCACAGTGCCTAGTATGTAGAAAACAGTCTATCAAAGAAAATTGCTCTCAATGTTGTTCTTGTTGGTGTTATCTTAGAAAGTTGTGACCCCCTGGACTGTAGCCTACCAGGCTTCTCTATGCTAGGCTCCTCTGTCCAGGCAAGAATACTGGAGTGGGTTGCCACTCCCTTCACCAGGGGATATTCCTGACCCAGGGATCAAACCCAGGTCTCCAGCATTGCAGGCAGATTATTTACCATCTGAGCCACCAGGGAAACAGAGCTTCACGGTAAAGTCCCGGCATGGTGACTAGTCCCCTAGAGCAGTAACACAGGACAAAATATGTAAGGCAACTGTTTTCAGCATTTGACAACAAGGCTATAATTCCTAAGAGATGGTATTGCAGATACTATGGCTATGTTATAGATTACTTCAAAATTCAGTGAAGTAAAAGAACCATTTATTGTGTTCGTAGCTACTGTGGGTTAGAATTTCAAACAAGGCCCATGAGGGCAGCTTGTCTGTCTCTGCAGTGTCTGGAGATGGAACCATCTGAAGGCTGCTCACTCACCTGTCTGGCAGCTGCTGCTTGCTGTCAGCTGCAAGCCTCAGTTCCTCTCCACGTGGTGGTCTCTGCTGGTGGGCTAGTTTGGGCTATCTCTAAACATGGTAGCTAGGTCTCCAGACTGAGTGTTGAGAGAGAGAGAAGAGTAAGAGAAGCAGAAGGTGTCATGTCTTTGTGACCTAGACTAAGAAGTTGCATGGCATCACTTCTTTTTTTTAAAAGACTTTTTTATTTTGGCTGAGCTGGGTCTTCCTCACAGTGCGCGAGCTCTGTGTTGTGGTGTGTAGGCTTCTCTAGTTGTGGTGCACGAGGCTCAGAAGGCTCAGAAGTTGTGGCACATGGGCTTTGTATGTGGGATCTTAGTTCTCCAACTGGGGACTGAACCCCGGGCCCCCTGCGTTGGGAGCACGCAGTCTTATCCACTGGACCACCAGGGAAGTTCCCATAGCATCACTTCTGCTCTACTCCACTGACTGGAGCCCCAAGCCCCAGGTGGAGGGGAGGGAACTGAAATCCCACAATTGGCGGGAGGGGTGTTGCAGTCACATCGTAAGGAGAGCACAGGAATGGGAGGCATTGTGATCATTTAGGGAAATACAACCATCCACAGACAGGAACCCGCACAAAGTGAGCCTCCTGATCACCCCAGCTCCCTGACCACAGTGCAGGGAGCCAGATCCCAAACAAAGCCCAACAGTCCTGCTGAGCTCATAGGCAAAGGTCAGAGTTCTGGAGATGGCAGGAGAGGCACAGCGGAAACAAGCCATGGGATCTTAAGCTTGTCACTTCCCTTCTCCACTCTGCAGATTCCTTTTCTGTAAAATGAAGGAGTTACATTTCTTAAGTGACTTTTAAGAGTCTCTCCAGCACTAACGTTCTTTAACTTTGGTATGTTTGTATGCCCATGCCTCTGCGTGTATGTGTGTGTACGTTTCATCTTCCTGTGTCCATGTCTATCCATCTGGATGTCTCTGTGTGCAGTTTTTTTTTTTTTTAATTTAAAATTTTTGGCTGCACCAGGTCTTCCTTGCTGCATGTGGGCGTTTTCTAGTTTCAGTGACTGGGGGCTGCTCTCTATTTGCAGTGCGAGAGCCTCTCATTGTAGTGGCTTCTCTTGTTCTAGAACACCGGCTCTAGGGCATCCAGGCTTCAGTATTTGTGGGCACAGTCTTAGTTGCCCCGAAGCATGTGGGTTCATCCTGGGTTCATCCTGGGCACTGGCAGGCGGGTTCTTAGCCACTGGACCACCAGGGCAGTCCTGTGTATGTTCTTTTTTTTTTTTTTTCTGTGTATATCCTTGTGCCCTGCAAGACTGGCTCCGTGTGTCCCCGTGTGCACACAAAGAAATGAAATCAAGGGTTTTCCGGAGTGGGCTTTGCCTGGGAGGGGTCTGACTGCTTACAAAGCTGCATTGTGAACGAGGTCATTGTTGCCCACTTAGGAAAAGCAGGGCCGCTCACAGCCTGAGTGAGTAGGAAGCGCCTCCATTGCTGAGTTGCCAGACGGAGACTTAATGAATGACATCACCACCCCGGCTCCCCCTCCCATTCCTAGCCAGGCCCTGTCCTGTTCTGGGGCAGCACAGACTGTCCCAAGGGATCTGTCTGTCTGCCATGCATTGCCTGGACTTTCTTTAGAACAACCAGGCAGTATGTCCAGGACCTGCCTTCCGTATCTGTGTAGCTACTCCCAGTGCGCGGGTGCATCAGGGAGCTGGGTAACTTGTCTCTCCAGGGAGACTTTAGGGCTTCTGTGGAATATCCACCCCCAGATGCAGTGTCTGTTTCTCATACCCCAGAGCCATTCGCCTGACTTCATGTGAGTCAGAAACCCAGAAGCCCGGGTGTGGAAGTCGTTCCCAAGAGCTCCTCTCTGTGACTCACAGGGTACACAAGAGGCTCTGCAGGGTCTCAGAGGACCGAGAGTTGATGGAAAAGCAGTTGTCAAGCCAGTCTGAAAAAAAACAAGACATCTAGTGAAAGCTGGATGGTGGACGCAGAGACCCAGAAGAGAGAGACTGTTGGACAACTTTCCCTAAACACAACCTTCGTTAGTGCATTCTTTGTTTTAATATTTTTACATTTATTTGGCTGTGCCAGGTCTTAGTTGCAGCATTCAGGATCTTAATTCCTTGTCCAGGGATCAAACCCAGGCCCTCTGCACTGGGAGTGTGGAGTCTTAGCCACTGGACACCAGGGAAGTCCCCAAGTTGGGACATTATTTTATGCCTTAAACTTAACCCCACATCCAGTGAGGACCATGGCTCCATACAGTCTGGTTATTTGACATGAGAAAAAAATGCAAGATGGGATCTGGCTGGAGAGTGGGCAGCTAATGTTTTCCAACTTCCTTAAGGATGGAAAGTGAAAGAAAGCATGGGGATTACGGTAAGAGGTATCTAGGTTATACCCAGACAGAACTTTGTGAATATTGAACCAGGGACAAGGGAAAGGAGGATTAGAGGAAGGGAGTCAGAAAAGAAGGGGAGGTCTTCACCCAAAATAAAGGAAAGGGGCCAAGCTGGTCCCACTGCCCTGAAGCCTTCAGTAGGTTCCAGAAGTCAGAGCAAAAGCAATGAATTCTGGAAACAGATGTTTGTCTTTGTGAAGAACATACTTGAGTGCTGTCGAATACCTGTGGCTTGTCAGATCGCCCCTTTGGATGTCATGGGAGATGTGATCCCAACCTCTTTCTTTCTTTTTTTTCCCTTTATTTATTTATTTATTTTTTCAGTTGGTTTTGTCATATATTGATATGAATCAGCCATAGATTTACACGTATTCCCCATCCCAATCCCTCCTCCCCCAGCCTCTTTCTTGAAAGTTGGAGTTCCCTGGCTAAGCAGCCTCTTCCCTCTGCTCCTGCCTGCAGAGGAGACAGAAGGAATCTAGCTAGACACGCCCCCAGTTTTACCTTTTTTAATCTGAGGACCGTCTCCCAGGGACCAGAGCAGGCTGGACCCTGATCCTTCGGTTTTAAAGCATCTGAGTCACTTGTTTAAATGTGTAACAAGACTTCCTTGGATAGGTTTTTGAGAATTTGGATTCAAGAATGAGACTCTGTGGGCTTCCCTTATGGCTCAGCTGGTAAAGAATCCACCTGCCATGCGGGAGACCTGGGTTCAGTCCCTGGGTTGGGAAGATCCCCTGGAGGAGGGCATGGCAAGCCACTCCAGTATTCTTGCCTGGAGAATCCCCATGGACAGAGGAGTCTGGAAGGCTATAGTCCGTGGGGTTTCAAAGAGTCAGACACGACTGAGTGACTAGGCACAGCACAGCATATGAGACGCTGTACTCCCTTGAGACTTACTTTTTGCATTTTTAGAATGGGAGTAACACTGTCCTGCGTATGTTCTTTCAAGGTAATTGTGATGCTCAAGGAAAGTGAGATGTCCTGAAAACTTTGCAATAGGCAGGAGCTCACTGTGGTCCTGATGACCAGAAAATATATTTATTCATGGGACATGCCAAGAGAGGGCTTGGGCTTCCCAGATGGCTCTAGTGGGAAAGAACCCGCCTGCAGGTGCAGGAGACATGAGAGACACAGGTTTGATCCTTGGGTTGGGAAGATCCGCTGGAGGAGGGCATGGCGACCCACTCCAGTATCCTTGCCTGGAGAATCCCATGGACAGAGGAGCCTGGCAGTCTATAGTCTGTAAGGTCACAAAGATTCAGACACAACTGAAGCACCGCAGCACTCAGGCCAAGACAGAACCTCAGCTATCACCCGCTGCATCTTGACTTAGCTAATAGGGCTACAGATGTATTGGATGATAAGCACAATCACAGAGTCACTATAGAAAGATTAAAATCAAGTGGGAACATAATATAAGAAGGAAAAGATCATAGGTAAAGCAATGCGGTTTCTTCATGGGCTTGCCATTTTGCAATTTTCCAAGTTCTTTGCTTCATATTTGTTGCTGCAGTTCTTTTTAAAATTATTTCTTTCTTTGGCTGTATCGGGTCTTAGTTGCCACACGTGGGATCTTCATTGCAGCATGCAGGGTCATTCGTCGCGGTGCACAGACTTTTCTCTAGTTGTGGCTCACGGGCTTAGTTCCTCCGTGGCTTGTGGGATCTTAGTTCCCTGACCAGGGATCAAACCGGTGTCCCCTGCATTGTCAGCCAGATTCTTAACCAGTGGGCCACCAAAGAAGTCCTTGCAATTTTTTATTTGGAGGATGTCCCAGCCACTCTGTGGACAGGAGACTGGGAGCTGGTCCCTCCTCAACTCATTTACCAAAGGTCCCTTCCAGCAATAAAGTTCTGTGTCTGTAAAGGGGAAAATAACATTTTTAATGAAGCAACTATCATAAAACCTTCCCAAAGCTTCCTCTTACTGGATTTTTACAATGCTCCTGTGAAAAGCATAAGACAGTATTCCTAACCCCATTTTATATTTGGGGGCACAGAGAGGGTAAGTAACTCTGTCGGATAGTCCACACAGCTAATCAGTTGCAGAAGCAAGACTCCAATAATAGAAGGAACTGGAGTAGATCTTAGCGCTAATCCGATCCCCTCACTTTATTTCTTTTAATATTTATTTATTTGGCTGCACTGGGTCTTCGTTGTTGCATCATGTGGGATCTAGTTTCCTGACCAGGGATCCAACCCAGGCCCCCGGCTTTGGGAGCATGGAGTCTTAGCCACTGGACCACCAGGGAGGTCTTGCAACGCCCTCGTTTTATAGAAGAGGCAACTGAGATCAGAGAGGCACAGGACTTGCTTAAGGACACACAGTTCTCCGCAGCACCAAGAATAAAGTTCAAGTGCTCAGTCCTGGGCTCCTGCCCTGCCCGGCTCATGACTCAGAGCTCTGGGATTCATTTGCTACACCTCACTGCTAGTCTTGCCCTGCTCAGAAATGGCCAGGACTTCCCCTTCCTTCAGGCACTGGGTGGGCTGGGCTCTACACACCCTCCCAGGACAAGTCAGGACAGATGAAGGACTCGAACCCCTGGAATCCTGATCCCTCTCAGCTTTCTGGGTCCGGGGAGAACCATTTTCCTTTTTCTCAGACACCACAGCCGCTCCCAGGGCTTTACGGAGGCGACTCCCCAGGGAAGCGGCCCCCGTCCTGAGTGAGTGGGTGAGGCAGGTTGGCACACACTTTGAGACCTGAGAGGGTGAATCACGGAGGCACACAGCCCTCCAGCTTCCTCTTCCTGCAGCTGCAGCCCTGGGCTCCGTGGGGGACATGACGGGGTGAGGACAGGGCAGAGAGAAAACCTGGTGCTTGAACTGCGAGGCAGGGAGGAGGACCTGGGCGTGGGCTCCGTGAAGGGGGACAGAGGTGACCCCAGGTGCAGCTCAGGAGCCCCTGAGAGTGCACAGCACAGCCCCCCAGGCCTGCGTTTTCTCCTGGGGTCTCTCGGCCACGCTGCCACCTGTGTGTGTACATGCTAAGTCGCTTCAGTCGTGTCTGACTCTTTGTGACCCCAAGGACTGCAGCCCGCCAGGCTCCTCTGTCCATGGGTTCTCCAGGCAAGAATACTGGAGTGGGTTGCCATGCCCTCCTGCAGGGGATCTTTCTGAGCCAGGGATGGAACCTGCATCTCTTGTCTCCTGCGTTGGCAGGTGGGTTCTTCAGCGCCACCTGGGAAGCCCCTCCAGCCCTGCACCCCTACTCTTTCTCCCAGGCAGAGAGGGGAGTTTCTCTCAGCTTTGCAGGAGGAAAACTGAGGCAGGGCAAAGGGGCACACAGAAGGGGGTGAGGGAGGCCTTCAGGAGCAGAGGGCATCTCAGCTGTGCCTCCTCCTCACCCTGAGATGTGGGCCTCCCTCCACTCGACAGAACTTGAGGACACTCAGTATTAAGGGGCCCCTGCCTGTAACTAAAATATTTTAAAATATGTGCATATTAAACACCCCTGGGGGAGGAAATGGCAACCCACTCCAGTAGTCTTGCCTGGAGAATCCCACAGACAGAGGAGCCTGGCAGGCTACCATCCATGGGGTTGCAAAGAGTGGGACATGACTGAAGCGACTAAGCAGGCATGCATACTAAACATAGAATAACTATAAGGGAGTTCTGAAATCCTGATAATCCCCATTATAATATTTCTGTGCTTTTATGGAAGTAGAAAGTGTCAGATTCTTAACATTTCTTTTACTCATTCTTTCGGTGTCTCTTGGCTGGTGTCCTGGATACTTGCGCGCTCTGCCTGCTGGAAATTCAGCTCTGCCTTGCAACCCACAGATTCCCAGAGACCAGGCAGCCCAGGACTTCCCCTCTGATAGACCCCTGCAAAAGCCTCCAGCCCCATCCTGCCCTCCACCCACCTTGCCTGCCAGAAGTACCAGGCGCTGGCAGCCCAGCCAGGAAACAGGAGACGCTGCTAGCCCACTTCCCCTCTCCCCTCCCGCTCTGTCCAAGGCTTCGTAGTTCCAGAACCAGAGCCAACTCCCTGATAAGGGCTGGGTGGGTTTGGGGGGAGGGACACAGGGAGTGCCAGCCTGTTAGCCTGTGACTCAGTCTCTCCCAGGTCACTCACTCAGCAAAACCACTTCTAGGGAAACATTAATTCCTCCCTGGCTTCCTGTAGAAAGCCACTCTGTCCACCCTCCCCAGGGGAGAGGGAAGAGGCACGGACGAGAACCAGGCACCTGGCTGGCATGAGGCAAGTCTGAGATAGAGGGCCTGATTAACAGAGGCACAACTGCCTTGTTTAAAGCACTTCCTGTCTCGTAGAGGGGTTGCCTTCCGAAAGTCTCTTGTTGATTTCCCCATTAAGGTCGATCAGCCAGATCAACTGTGCATTGCGTGTTCTCTATATACCAGACAACTATGCTAGATGGACACTGCTGTATTTAATCCTTCTGAGAATCCGATGGGGTTATTTCTGTTCTCACACTGTGGGTGAAGAAATGGAAGCTCAGAGAGGTCCCTGGCCACCCAGTAGAGTCATGGTGAGGAACAGATTCTTGATTCCAAGCCCAGAGTTTACTCTATAATGCCACACTAGTTTGAGCCATAGTCTTCCAGATTAAACCCCTAGAACTCCTTTAATCCAAGGTGCAACCCCAAACAGTGTACCTATGCAAACAGACTGCAGAAGGGAACTGCAACCCACTCCAGTATTCTTGCCTGGGAAATTCCAAGGACCGAGGAGCCTGGTAGGCTACGGTCCATGGGGTCATTCGGACACGAATTAGCGACTAAACCACCACCAACTTGCAAAGAAAAAGAGGGAAACAATCGTGCTGAAATACCAATAAATTAGCATAGAAGAACAATCAAATGGATTTGGGAAGAGTTTGTCTAGAACGAGGGTTCCTTATGGAACAGGGCTGTGTTGAGAAGAGGATGTACAGGTTGCTGGAGATCGAGGTAATGAAATCCACAAAAAGGGGGTGGGATACCTGCAAAGGTTTATGGGCTGCTTACTTAGTGAGGTTTTGTTCCCAACTTGTACCTTTTCCTTGAAGCAACGGCTATGATTGGAGTTGATCTGAGTTAAGAAATACAGCAAAGAGAACAAGAAAGACAGAAAATTGTTTCTGGATAGGTAACATAGCAAAGAGGGGTAAAATGAAGAGTCAATGTGTCTATATAAGAATGCAGGAGCTGAGGTGGCATTTTTTTTTAATCCATTGATGGGACTTTATCCATGAGAAGGGCAAACAGGGAGCCCAGTGCCTCATTCATCTGAGGGGCTGGACTGGTGATAGGTATGGGCAGTGAGTCCCACACTTCTCTCCATTGGCCTCCAAGAACTACATCCACGGACATCCGTGGTGGTCCAGTGCGTAAGACTCTGTGCTCCAGTGGAGGGGGCCTGGGTTTGATCCCTGGTCAGGGAACTAGATCCCACATGCTGAAACTAAGAGTTCGTATATGGCAACTAAAGATCCTGCGTGTTACAACTAAGACCCAGTGCAGCCAAGTAAATAAACAATAAATTGTTTTAATAAATCAATTTAAAAAAAGAACTATATCCAGCTCATCAGTGGTGGCCAGGAACTGAGTCCAGGTTCTGACTCTGATGCCAGGATTCTCTCTGCTATAGCTCATAGACCCAGTTGGGAATGAGGATAAGCCTGGACGTGAAGTCTGTGCCATGGATCCTGGGAGACTCAGGAAGGGGAAAGGATGCTACATTGTGAGGAAAGCTGATGTTCGTCTCTCCCCCAGGCATTCCTGGAGAAGTATGGATATCTCAGTGACCAGGTCCCCAGTAGTCCTTCCTCCACGCGATTCAGTAATGCCATCAGGTAAGGCAGAGGGATGTGGAAGACTTGGTGATGCTGGCGTGCAAAAGCTCGGGTCACCTCTGCTTTCCTGCTGAAAGGCTGGTCTCCCAACTGTGTGCAGCAGGTCAGGCTCATGGCTCCCTCCCCTGCCCCCCACCGCCTGCTATCTCCAGAGAAGCTCCCTGCCTTCCCCTGCACCAGCCAGCCTCCCGCTGTGGTCCTTTATCTCAATTCCTCCTAACAGGGAGTTCCAGTGGGTTTCCCAGCTGCCCATCAGTGGGGTGCTGGACCCCGCCACCCTGCGTCAGATGACGCGGCCCCGTTGCGGGGTGGCAGATACTGACAGCCAGATGCCTTGGGCCGAGAGAGTCAGCGCCCTCTTTTCGGGACACCGGGCCAAAATGAGGCGTAAGAAACGCTTTGCAAGGCAAGGTGAGTACTGTTAAAATCTAGGTGGGCTGGAATTCCCCAGTAGCCAGAAAAATACTTCTCGGCCTCGGACCAGGCTCTGTCAATAACCTCTCTTCCTTAGGGAGGGCAACTGGGACCTCTTAACCCAAAGCGCATGTTTGTGAGCACAGACATTTAAACCAGAATGATGCCTACATTGATGAACTTTCATTGTGCAGGTATTTTCCAGAGCAAACCACATCAAGCCCACTTAATTCCTTGATCAATTTGCTATGTATGGCAGTTAAACCATCGCCGTTTTCTTTTATATTTGACTGAAGTCATTTTCATCTGAATCGATTCTTTTTTCATAAGAATTATTTAACAAAGATGTGAGTTATCGATCAGTTTTATTTTGGCCATGACACATTTTTTTTTTTACAGTGTTATGGAAATACAATTCACTTACCATACAATTTACCCACTTAAAGTGAACAATTCGGTGATTTTTAGTATATTCACAGCATTGTGCAACCATCACCACAATCTCATTTCAGAACATTTCCATCACCTCAAAAAGAAACCCCATCCCAACAAGGAAACAGTCTGTCCCATTCCCCTGCCTGCCAGCTGTTGGCAACAGTGGTCAACCTCCTTCCCGACTATTTGAATTTGTCTATTTTACACATTTTCACGTTACAGTTTTTGCCGTTGTACATCTCCTTGTGTAGTTTTGGGGTTTTTCTTCCCTTCTTTCTCCTCCTCAACTTTCTCCTTGTTTGTCCAAATCCAGTCTTCCAGGATCAGATGTTATAGAACTAAGATTTATAAGGAAAATTCGGTTCTTGTCAATTCTTTGTCAATAACAAGTTTGACTGTGTAATTTTAACATCTTGTCTGTACTAAGTCTAATTTTTTCTGATCAGTTTTTTGCAGTTTTCAAGATTTCTAACAAGACGAGGTTGCTCAGTCAGGTTCTCATCTATTATTAATTTTACTATGGGCACTTAGGGCCATTGCTTCTTTTAATTTGCATGAACGACTTTGGCTGACAATACCCATTAGGAACAGAACAGAAGGCATGCTGTTTTTTTTATTTCTTAGCTGATTTGTAAGGAAACTGTGGGCCGTTCCCCTCAGCTGTCGGAGGACGGGTGTTTCCAGGTGTTTGCCAATCCGGCTCCACTGTGTCCACACGTGCGGCCCCTCCAGGTGCCCGGTACTGCCCAAATGCATTCCTGGTAGAACAGAGAGGAGCCATGGGGGTCTGGACTCTGCGGTCAAGATGTGCTTGGAGTCAGCATATTCTGCAGCCCCCCATGCTTCTGGACAGCGGAGGGGAAGGGTGAGGCAGAATGGAGGAGCAGTGTGAGCTGGAACAACATCCCTGGATGGATCTGGGGCTCTGCGTTTAGTTGTGTGACCTGGGCTGTGTCTGAAATATCTGTAAAGGAGAGGCCCTGATTACCAAGGGGAAGGGACTTGTCGTGAGAATACAGTGGAAAATGGGGCCCCAGACAGTCTCAATAGCAACACGTCCAGGCTAGAGCCCGTGTCCCAGAGAATTGAAGCGATGCCCCCTGGGCGCTCAGGGCGTGACCTGAGCACAGGGATGCAGCCTCCAGGCAAGCCCCAAGGGAGGAACTGGTGGAGTCTATGTACCACATCCAATTTGAAGCATTCTTTTTTTTTTAACTTTTTATTTTGTATTGGAGTATAGCCGATAAACAATGTTGTGATAGTTTCAGCGAAGGGGAAGGGACTCAGCCACACATGTACATGTATCCACTCTCCCCCAAACTCCTCTCCCACCCAGGCTGCCACGTAACGCTGAGCAGAGTTGCCTTTGCTATACGGTGCATCCTTGTTGGCTACCTTGTGGGTAGCCTTTCCCTTCTCCAGGGCATCTTCCCAACCCAGGGATCGAACCCAGGCCTCCCACATTGCCGGTGGATTCTTTACCAGCTGAGCCAGCAGGGAAGCCCCAGGGTGTCCATGTCCATCCCAAACTCCCTAACTGTCTCAATCCCCCCATCTTTCTCCCCAGCAACCATAAGTTTGCTGTCTCTGTCTGTTTTGTAAGTTCATTTATATCATTTCTTTTTAGATTCTACATACAAGGAATGCCATATGATCGTCCTCCTTCTCTAACACTTTACTCAGTATGATAATCTCTAGCTCCATCCACATGGCTGCAAATGACATTATTTCATTTTTATTAATGGCTGAATAATATTCCATTGTATATATGTACCTCTTCTTTATCCCCTCATCTGTTGATGGACATTTAGGTTGCTTCCATGTCTTCGCTATTGTAAAAAGCCCTGGAGCATTCCTTTTGAACATCAATCCATGCTAAGGTACCTCCTTCTCCATCTCATTGCGTGACACTGTCCCCCTCTGTCCAGACAGCAGTGGCCAGACTAGACAGAGAATTTCCCTCTGGTTCACAACATGCACCATAGCAGCTTGACTTAGTTTTCCTCCTGGGTGGGAGGACGTCCCCTAGAATGGAGCTGTGGGTGTGGCAGGCACTGAGCGCTTCCTATGCCTCAGGAAAGAGAATGTAATCATTAATGGGCTTCCCTGGTGGCTCAGACAGTAGAGAATCTGCCTGTAATACAAGAGACCTGGATCGGATCCCTGGGTTGGGAAGTTACCCTGGAGAAGGAGATGGCAACCCACTCCAGTATTCTTGCCGGGAGAATTCCATGGAGAGAGGAGCCTGGTGGGCTGCTGAGCCTTGATGATGTACCAAGCATGGTTCTACATGGATTAACTCATTTTATTCAATAACAACAGTATGAGATGGGTCCCCTTATCACCCTCAGTTTACAGATGGGGAAAATGAGGGATCAAGAGCTTGGGCAACTCTCCCAGGGCCACACAGTAGCCAAGCCTTCTTGTCATTGGGAGGATTAAGTGATCACCAGATGTGAAAAACCCCAGAACATGGGTAGGTGCATGAAAAATGATGTGGGTTTCTAGGCCAGTGGCTTTCCATGATGTGGATGAATGCTGTACTGATGAAGCTGGGCTCCAGGGTTGCCAGATAAAACACAGGATGCCCATTTAAATTTGAAGTTCAGATGAACAACAAGTAATTATTTTGTTTTCACATACTTATACTAAAAAAAAAAAGGTATTCGCTGTTTATCCAAAGTTCACATGGAACTAGATGTTCCATATTTTCATTTTGCTGAATCCGGCAACCGTGCTTACAGGGCTGATTTTCAATGCTCCCGAAACCTCCCAGAGCTGATGCAGGTGAGGGCCCCGGGGGATGTATCTGGGATATAAAAGGAAGGAGCCGGCATATTGACTGAGCACCCACCACATGCCAGGCAGCTTTGTGTTGCTTTTCCACTTGCTATTTCACTTTTACCAGGAGGTGGGTCTTACCAACCCCACTTTGCAAGTAAGGAAACTGAGGCTTGGAAAGATTCAAATAATTTGATATTCGAGGTTGTAAGCAGAGGCACTGGGATTGTTAACCCATGTTCTCTCCATAATATCAGTTCCCTGTTGGGAATCAGGACTTCAAGGTCTTCCCAAGCAAGGAATCTAGCTCTCTGCCCTTCCCCGTCTCTTTTTCCCTCCCTCCTCCCTTTTGGATTTTGGAGCAAAGGTGTAGGAGGTGCGATGCCAGGTGCTACTGTGGCCTGAGGGTCACCATGGAAACCAGCCCTGCCTGGCGAGGAGTTTGGGATGGGGGCCCAAAGTGGCCGGTCTGCTCTGAGAACACACACCTAGAAGAAGACAGGGGGTAAAGGCTCAGGCTGCTGGTCCGGTGGTTCCTTGCTCCCCTGCCCCTCACCCAGCTCCGCTCCTAAGGACAATGCCCGTGTCCTCCTCTCATAGGCAGTAAGCGGACAGGACACCCCTAGCCTCCCCACTTCTTGCCCACGGAGTGAGGGGCTCCCCTCGCTGCAAAAAGGCAGAAGGAGCTGCTTCATACTTTTCTAGAAGCTTGAAGGTGGAGGGGAGAGAGTCTGAGAGTGGCTTACCCATAGCAGGGTGGGGAGGAGCCCAGCCCAGTGAAGACTTGTCAAAGAGAAGCTTCCTGGCACAGAGTGAAGCCTCAGGCGGCGCCTCTGGACTCCAGGCCTTCCTCTGCTCTCCTGGGCCCCCTCCCATCCTTAGGTCCTTCCCTGTGCCCTCCCTGAGGGTTGCTCACTGGCTGGGAGAGGTTGGGTGGCTGCCAGGCCCTACAGTCCCAGGAGGCAGCCTTGCCTTGCCTGGAGCTTGGCATGGGGGTAGGAGAAGGGACAGTCCCTCCCCGCCTGCCATGGGGCGTGGAGGGGTGGAGAGGAGGGAAAGGGCACTCAGCTCTTCTGCTCTCCAGAGAATTCAGGAGAATTTCAGCTCTTGCAGGGCCCCTGCTGTGACACAAAGAAGCGATGTTTAGGCAAATTTATGCCTTGAGTCTTAGCCAATGTGCCTGCTTATCAGTGTCGGGCCTGGGCTCAGGGCCAAGCTCCACTACTCACTCATTTTTTTTTTTTTCTTAAGAGATTTTATCTTTATTTTTTCTGTTTTTATTTGTTGTTTTTTCGGCCATGCCGTGCCAAGTTCAGGATCTTAGTTCCCCAACCGGGGATCGAACCCATGCCCCTGTGTGGGGAGGGCAGAGTCTTGACTCCTGGATGACCAGGGAAGTCCTGACTCACTCATTCTGAGTCCCTTCCTCCTGGTCTCAGTCTCTGCAAAACAGAGCAGAGAGGTGGATAAGGAGATGGCCGAACACCCATGACTTCACGCCTTCTGCCTGGTTCAGGCAAGGACAGCCCCAGGACAAAAGGGCAGGAGGTCTGAACCTTCACCTGGTCCCCCCTCCGAGGAGAGAGGGGGCTGTCCTCCAACACAGGCAGGCCCGCCCTGCCCACTCATCACCCATGCTGCAGGAAGTCTGGTCCATGTGGGACATGTGTGAGTGCTAAGTCGCTTCAGTCGTGTCCAGCTCTTTGCGACCCCATGGACTGGAGCCCACCAGGCTCCTCTGTCCATGGGATTCTCCAGGCAAGAGTATTGGAGTGGGTTGCCATGCCCTCCTCCAGGGGATCTTTCTGACCCAGGGATCGAATCCGCATCTCTTATGTCTCCTGCATTGGCAGGTGGGTTCTTTACCATAGCTCAGGACACTGAGACCCAAAAGACAATGTGATTAAGACAACGTGATTCTCGTGTACTCCCAGGAGTCCTGCCTCTGAGTTGCGAGTCTTCCACTTGGGGGTCACAGTCTCAGTCCCTGAGCCTGCAGAGCTCAGAAATAGCCCATTAAAAAGTCTGAGAGCTGGATGTTCTGAGCACCCTGGTCCTGGGTGACCGATGAGCTGCAGAGGGACTTGGTTGAGTGGGGACTCGGGCAAGAGGCCAGAGTCTCCAGCCTCTGGGAGGAACTGCAGTTGGGGGCAAAGGAACTCTTCACTGAGTGGAAATGGAAAAATTTCTCTTGGTCAGTGACAAAACACACCCTTTGTTCTTATTTGTTTTCACCTCAGAGCTCTGCAGAGTCCCTGAGGAAGTGAGGGGGGAGGGCCGGGGGGCAGAGAAGGACCTCAAATAAATGCGCCTTGTGGTCTCTTGTCAGCAGCAGGCCCGGGGGCATGGGGAAGGGGAGACAGCAGAAGAGTGAGAGGGGTGGGGAAGAGGAGCGGGGAGAGGGGAGTCGCAGGTGCGGCCCCCGTGGCCCCCCTTCCTCTGCCCCCACATGGTAGGCAGTGGCTGGGATCCGCTACCAGCAAGAGGCGCGGCTCAATGTTCAAGCTTGGTCCAGACAGTGGGGAAGGTGACCCCAGACCCGAGAGTCCTTGGGGTTGGGGATCCTTCCTGAGTCGAGGCTCCACAGCCCCCATCACACAGGGGCCTCCGCGGGCCAAGCCACTGGACCAGGGGCTGTGCAAGACAAGGGTTGCTTTGTCAGTCTGAGATCAGTGCCTCCACCGATGGGGGGCTTCCCGGGGCCAAGGCTGTGTCTCCTTCACCAGTTCATGGACTTCCCGGGGGAGGGCCAATCTCCCCATCAAAAGGGTCCACGGGGCCAGCCCGAGGCTCCGCAGCAGCTGTGACTGACGCAGCCTCTCTGGGTGGCAGGCAACAAGTGGTACAAACGGCATCTCTCCTACCGCCTGGTGAACTGGCCCCAACACCTGCCCGAGCCCGCAGTCCGGGGGGCCGTGCGTGCCGCCTTCCAGCTGTGGAGCAACGTCTCGGCGCTGGAGTTCTGGGAGGCCTCGGCCACGGGCCCCGCTGACATCCGCCTCGCCTTCTTCCAAGGGGACCACAACGACGGGCTGAGCAACGCCTTCGATGGCCCAGGTGCTGACGCCGAGCCTCTCTCCTACAGGGCAGGAGGGAACCCCAACTAGGAAAGGCAGTCTGGAGAGAAGGCAGTGGAGGGTTCGCTCCTCCTGTAGGCTTGGCCAGGCTGCAGCCCCCTCCAGAGAACCCTCAGTCTTCCCACCTGTAGAATGGGAACAGTGGTCCCTGCTCTCTTAGGTGCCGCGTGGCTGAAGGGTTGGTCACATGAGGTTCTGCATGGAAAGTGTCTTGCAAACTCTAAGGAGTATTATCTCTACTGGGAGAACCTCCTGGGGTCCTTTCCTCCATACCCTGCCTCTTATCAGGCTGGTGCCTCTCGTTCTCCAGGAGTGGATGTTCCCTCAGACCAAGGCTCTAAAAACACCTGGAGGCCACCACAACTCCATCCCTACTCTCCCACCACCCACAGCACAGTCACGGATGCAGGGCAAGGGACATTCTATTCCCTCCATGCCAACTGCTTCACACACTCACAGCCCAGACTCTTCTGTTTGGTCCCCAAACTAAAGGCTTACTGCCCTTTAGTTATCATGTAAACTGCCCTCATCCCAGTCTGCCCAGCACTGGCCTTCATGACCTGAATACAGGTTATCTGTGTATCTCCTCTCCGCTAGGGAGGCAAGGAGACCTCATTAGACCCCTTCAGGACTTAAGCCCTTGTGTGGCCTGGGAACTTGGGCCCCCACCTCCCCTGCACCCTCCTACTTTCCATCAAGCCCACTCAGAGCAAAACCCACTTCCAAGCCCTGCTCCTGGGACCCAGGGTAGGACTGGGAGAAATCCAGGCTTTACACGAATCCACATGTACCACTCACATGTGCTTGCATGTAACTCCCTTCACCCACAATATCGCCATGAGACGCTGATAGTCTGGTTGCTAAGACAGCGCTGGACTGGGAGTCAGCTCTCTGATTTGAAACTGGTGTTCATTTGCGTTTATGTCTTCTCCCTTTGAAACCTGCCCATCTGTCTTCCAGGATCATGGTGAGAGTTACACAGTAAGGGCTTACATGGGTCAAAACAACTTGAGGCATGTTCAAAATTAGAAGCAAATACTCCTCCTACACTGGCTTCCCAGTTGGCACTAGAGGTAAAGAATCCACCTGCCAATCCGGGAGACATAAGAGATGTGGGTTTGATCCCTGGCCAGGAAGATTCCCTGGAGGAGGGCATGGCAACCCACTCCAGTGTTCTTGCCTGGAGAATCCCATGGACATAGGAGCCTGGCGGGCTACAGTCTATAGGGTCACAAGGAATCAGACATGACTTAGCACGTGCACACACACACACACACACACACACACACACACACACACACACACACATTCCTCCTCAGGCCAGCTCTCCATGCCCCAGGAGGCTCCCTCTAATGGTAACCCCCCAACTTTTGTCAGTCCCTGCTGGCCTGGGTTCCAAGAAGGCCATATCAGAAGGACTTTCAATGGGCTTCTAAGCCAGCATCATTGCAGTGCTGTTTTCTGACCCTTGGGGAAAGTGAATTCTGAGGTGGTAGGGCTCTAGAAACTACAAAACTGCATCTGGGCCCGGCTATAAGCTTGACAATGACTGATCCAGCCCATCTCCCTCTGCTCACGCCTATTACAAGCAGGGAAGCAGAGACCCACAGAGGGCCCTGGCAGAGGGAAGGCAAGAACAAATGAATGCAAGTTTTTTTTTTTTTTTTCTTTCTTTCTTTTCTATTATTTCTTGGCTGCACTCAGAGGCATGCAGGCTCTTAGTTACCTTAGATCTCTGATAGGAGTCAAATCCTAACCACTGGACTGCCAGGGGATTCCCCTATATATACCTCTTAAAAAGGAAGCCTATACCTCCCCATAAACACACTCAGCACCTAGATGAAGAAACAACATTACCAACACCCCCAGAAGTCTCATTATGCCCCCTTTTGGGGTAACCACTGATCCCTAATCCTAGATCTCTTCGAAAATAAGTAGTAGTTATTACCCACAGTAGGCTCTAAGTATTACATGTGACATACACATATACTGTGTGGTGTGCTCAGACGTGTCCGACTCTTTGCGACCCCATGGACTGTAGTCCTCCAGGCTCCTCTGCCCATGGGGATTCTCCAGGCAAGAATACTGGAGTGGGCTGCTATGCCCTCCTCCAGGTGATCTTCCCCGCCCAGGAATCGAACCCATGTCTTTTATGTCTCCCGCATTGGCAGGCAGGTACTTTACCACTAGCACCACCTGGGAAGCCCTGTGGGCTGTGCACACATCCCTTTTTAATCTTCAGAACAGCCCTGCAAGGATCGACTCTCTTAGTCAACATTCTCATTTCTCGGATCTAAAAGCTAAGACACAGAGGCCTTGAGCTATCTGCCCAGGTCACAGCAGCTAGGATAAATGGTTAAAACCAGGATTGCAAGCCAGGCAGTTTGGCCCCATGCTCTTTGCACACCACGCTGCCTCCGAGGCGTCCAGACCCACAGTCTAGTCATCTGTTCGTTGCTCCACACTTCCGCCTCTGCCAGACTCAATTAGGAGGGAAATCACCCATCAGAAAAGCACCCACACCCAAGCCAACGGCGTTTGCGCGGGGCGGTTGGGGGTGGGGGTCGGAGGCGCCGGCTGCCCCTGACCCGCCGCGCCGCCTGCAGGGGGCGCCCTGGCGCACGCCTTCCTGCCCCGCCGCGGGGAAGCGCACTTCGACAGAGACGAGCGCTGGTCCCTGAGCCGCCGGCGCGGCCGCAACCTGTTCGTGGTGCTGGCGCACGAGATCGGCCACACGCTAGGCCTGACCCACTCGGCCGCGCCGCGCGCGCTCATGGCGCCGTACTACAAGAGGCTGGGCCGCGACGCGCTGCTCAGCTGGGACGACGTGCTGGCGGTGCAGAACCTGTATGGTGAGAGCCTCCGGCGCGCACGCCCCTGCTCCCTTACCCGCCCCCTGCGCCCCCCACCCCCAACCCGGGACCCCCAGGGCTCGGACGCCGGCTCTTCAAAGAGGATCCCCCATCCTAAGCGCAGGAAACTGGCTTGCCCATCACTGGTCCTTTCCGATCTGTAGCTTCAGGCTCCCCTTAGATCTGAAAAACCTCATCTCCCGCTCTGCTGCTTCCCTACGCCTATTTCCAGCATCCCGACCCCCTGGGCACAGCTCTCCTCTGCGTTCCAATTGTCTGTTCCTGCCCAACCCCCGGCTGCGCAGTTCGTCCCATACGCCTCCACCAACCCCCACCCCCCCCATCACTCCTGCTCCCAGCTCCAGTGGCTCTCTCCCAAACTTTAGCCTCCGTGACGTTGATGCCCACTCTTCCCACCCAACCCCCTGCCCCTCGCCCCCGAGCCTGGGTCTCTGCCTGGCGGTGGACTTAGACAAGGTCTTCCCCAGAATGAACTGACCCGTGCTGCTGCCCGGAGACTTATCTGGACCCAAGGCTCGCCTCGGCCTGGGGAGCTGCGTCCCTGAGTACGTAGGGGCAGTGGACAGGGCCAGGATCCCTGGGATCAAGTCTCCATTTCATATCAGACTAGCAGTTGCTCATGGGCAAAGCATTTCCTCTGTTAGAATCCTCCATTTTTGTGAAGTAATTAGCCTCCAACTAAAAAAAAAAAAAAAAAAAAAAGAATCCTCCATTTTACCTTTAAAGAAAAAAAAGGAGAGGGGGGATAATTTAGGTCCTGCTTACCCCCACAGGGCTGTTGTTCTAGTGCCTATGAACATGCTTTGTAGCCCAAGAAATCTACATAAACATAATAATAGCAGCTGATATTTCTTGAGTGTCTACCATGGGCCAGGCACTTAACACACCCAAGAAGTAAGTATCTTTTTATCCGCAAATGAAGAGAATGGGGCTCAGAAAGGTTAGATAACTTGTCCAAGGTCACACAGCTAGGAAGGTGCAGGCCAGGATTCAGGAACTAAGGCCGCATTCTAAGCTTGTTGGACTCTGCCTCATTCTCAGAAGTGCAGCGATGTAATTATCACTGCGGTCATCATCACAGCCTGGGCCCCCGAACTCTGCGCTCCTACTCTCTGCATTGTCCAGGACTCAGGAAAGAGGACCCTCTGCCCATCCTAGTTCCAAACCCTTGTTTGTTTCCCCACTCCAGTTTTACCCATTCACAGACTGTGGGATAGGAAAGAGGACTTCTGAGTTTGGTGCTATAGTTAACACCAACAACCAAGGATAACTCTTAACCCCCACCACCCACCCCTGCTCTCCTTCACTGCGCCTGTCAGATAATGAAATGAACCAAGGGGGAGGTCTTGAGCTCTGGACACCCCACCCCACAACCAGTGTGTGTTCTTTCCTGCTTCCCTGCTCCTCCTCCTCCTCCCCCCACCAAGGGAAGCCCCAGGGGGGCTCAGTGGCCATCCAGCTGCCGGGAAAGCTGTTCACTGACTTTGAGGCCTGGGACCCTCTCAGACTCCAGGGAAGGCGCCCGGAAACCCGAGGTCCTAAATATTGCCATTCTTCCTTCGATGCCATCACTGTAGGTAAGATGGTCCCACCGGCGCCTCGCTTTCTTCTTTCCTCCCCCCAGCATCTTCAAGGGTCTCCGGAATTGAAGTACAAGGTTGGGAGGGTGGCAATTATAAAATCCAGAAATCCCAAGTCACAAGCACTCCTCAGGGTAGCAAGCCCACGCCAAGCAAAACCCTGCTCCCTCCTGCACTTTCGCTTCTGTCCCAGCTGTGCACACAGCATCCTCTCTGCTGGGTCCTCTCATCAGTTTGGGAAGCTGGGCTCTAGGGAAGCACCTCCCATGGAAGGAAAGCAGAAGGCTGAGGGTCACTCCTCAACTCTCTCTTGGCTCCGGGCAGACGGACAACAGCGCCTGTACGTTTTTCAAGGGAATCAGTTCTGGGAGGTGACAGCTGACGGCAACGTCTCAGAGCCCCGCCCACTGCGGGAAAGGTGGGCGGGGCTGCCCCCCCACATCGAGGCAGCCGCCGTGTCATTGGAGGATGGAGACTTCTACTTCTTCAAAGGTACCAGCCCTGGGGCAGATGAGAAAATTGAGTCCTAGCAGGGGAGGAATCTACCCAAGGTCAGAAGAGGGGAGGAGTCTCGATTGCAATCTGAACCTGCGGCCCCAGGAACTCTCCCAGGAGCTTCCTTTAGTGATGGATTGGGGGACACAGGTGCCAAGGTTGTCCCAGGAGAGAGGGTGGAAGCACTTCAGAGACGAGGGAGGCAGAGGACAGCTCTGAGCTCTGCAATACAGCAGAAGAATGAAGCTTCTTTAGAAGCCTAGCTGTGTGAGGCTGGGCCTGTCAATTAACTCGTTGTTGTTCAGTCGCCAAGTCATGTCCAACTGTTTGTGACCCCATGGACTGCAGCCCGCCAGGCTTCCCTGTCCTTCACTATCTCCTAGAGTTTGCTCAAACTCATGTCTCTTGAGTCGGTGATGCCATCCAACCATCTCCTCCTCTGTCACTCCCTTCTCCTGCCCTCAGTATTTCCCAGCATCAGGGTCTTTCCTGATGAGTCAGCTCCTCGCATCAGGTGGTTAAAGTATTGGAGCTTCAGTTGCAGCATCAGTCCTTCCAATGAATATTCCGGACTGATTTCCTTTAGGATGGACTGGATGGATCTCCTTGCAGCCCAAGTGACTCTCAAGAGTCTTCTCCAGCACCGCTTTTGGAGCTTGAATTTGTTGAATGGGGAAGAGAATCCCTCAGCCTTGTTGGGAAAGGAGGATTAATGTGAGGAATTAAGGAGGGTTAATCTGAGGAATGTGCAGTGTATGACATGAGAACATAGTGTTTATTCATTGATTCGACCAATCCTGAGTGCCTTCTGCACACTGGGTTGGAGGTGTTGGGATACTGTAGTGATCGAAACAAAAATCCCCACCCCCACAGAACTGTTGGTAGTAATGGCCTTGGAGGAAGCCCTTGGCCTTGAGGGAAGTCCATTCCTCACCCGGGAGGGGGCGTGCTTCCTGCCAGGGGAGTGTGTGTGGGGGGGGGGGGGGGGCGGGGGGCGTCCTTCAGCGCTCCCCGCCCTCTGCCGACACCTGCTGGAAGTTCAGGCTGCAGCAGTTCCTCCTCTGCGATTTATCACTGGTCCATTTTGGTTATCGTGAATACTAACCACCTTGGGCTCCAACTGATGCCGAGTAGGGGTGTGGGGGGACAGGGGTGGGGTACAGAGCCAGAGGGTGAGAGCTGCCAACTCACCCTGGCCCTTCCGACATCCCACAGGGAGTCGATGCTGGAAGTTCCGGGGCCCCAAGCCAGTGTGGGGCTCCCCACAGCTGTGCCGGGCCGGGGGCCTGCCCCGTCACCCCGATGCTGCCTTCTTCTTCCCTCCTCTGCGTCGCCTTGTCCTCTTCAAAGGCACTCACTACTACGTGCTGGCCCGAGGGGGGCTGCAGGTGGAGCCCTACTACCCCCGAGGCTTGCAGGACTGGGGCGGTATCCCGGAGGAGGTCAGCGGCGCCCTGCCCAGGCCGGACGGCTCCATCATCTTCTTCAGGGACGACCGCTACTGGCGCCTCGACCAGGCCAAACTCCAGACAACCACCTCGGGCCGCTGGGCCACAGAGCTGCCCTGGATGGGCTGCTGGCACGCCAACTCAGGGGGCGCCCTGTTCTGAAGACGCCCCCACCTCTTAGTGAGTGCCTTCATGGCCAATGTGTGTCCCTTGCTCCAAGGGCAGACAAGCCTCTGAGCCTCCCCACAGAAGCCCGGGCAAGAAAGGTGGTCTGTGTTTGTTCCCTGGAGGATGTCTTTGTGCTGTCAAGACACTGCATTCGAGATCTCATTTCCCAACCAGGGATCAAACCCCTGTCCCCCTGCAGAGGAAGCACGAAGTCTTAACCACTGGACCACCAGGGAAGTCCCGAGACATTGACCATTGTGGGATCAACTCAACGAGAAGCTAAAAAGGGTCCCAGACCCCATGGACCCTTTCCCCAGGGACTCATTCCTCCCCAGGCCTTGGGGATTATGCTTCTGCCCCAAAGGTGCAGTTCCTGTCCCCAAGGCCACAGTACTGGACAACCAGGAAGGCTGCCAAACTCAGCGGAGAAGTTGGAACATTTTCCCAGGCTGTCCCTTCCCCTCAGGACCTCCTGACTTGGTCCCTAGAGAACTGTGTCTTATTTAATCAGAGGCCCTGCCACCAGGAAGCTTGTATGGTTTGGGTACCAGAGTCTCAAACCTCAGGGGAGTCAGGACCCAGAACAAGGAGACCAATGTAGACCTGCTGGGCCCTGTTATTTTTTGGGGGGAGGGTGGGAATAAAGATGTGCTCCCAGCGGGTGGACTTGGAGCAGGGGAGCAGCTTCCTTGGACCGGTGTCGGGTGAGAGCAGGCGGATGTGGATGCTGGGGAGGGGGCAACCATGTTCTTTGTCCTAGCCCAGGCCCAGTGAGCTGTGCGTGTGTATAGTCGTGACAGAGGGGGCCTGCCGCTCTCCTCAAAAAGCAAAATGTCCTTCGCCCACTCACCCTCCAGGCCAGATGGAGAACCCTGTGTGGCCGCAGGAGGACAGGGGCCTCTCTGGAGGTCTGGCTGCTGCAGGCACTGGGGGCCTCTGCAGCCTGGGAGAGCCCCGGTGCTCACAATGGCCCCGTTGTCCTGGCCACACACGAAGCATTCCAGGAGCTCCCGCTGGCCGGCCAAGAATAGCTGGGATTCCTGGAGAAGGAACCAGCTCCCCAGCCTCCCTATCTTCAGTCTCAGCAGGCTTCTGGGCTAACTCTCTAGTCTGCGCACTCCACACCTGCCAGGGCCTCGTGGGCACACACACTGACCGCGGGAGGGGAGGACGATCCGGCCAGTCTCAGCCCTCAGCTCCCAGGGGCATTCCTGGCGCGGAGCCTGCCTTTTTTCTTCTCGTCGCGCGGTGGGGAGAATGGCCTTTGACTGCCCTTGGCTGCAAAGGCTTGGTTCCGCCCGGAGCTGCTGGGAGGAGGCTCTCCGCCTGCCCTTTTCCCTCCGGCTTGAACCCGGGGGAAGGGCGAGGAGGGTTGCTCTTTATCACGCTCACCGGGGTCCTCGCCCCTCCTCTAGGCACTCACACTTGGATCAGAGGCTTTATTGGAGGATTTGAGGGGAGGAGCAAGTTTCCCAGAGGGGTTGTTTACTTTAGGTGATGCCTCTGCCCACAGGGCCAGCAGGAACCTGAAATATCCATGAGACAAGTGGGAGGGCTGTGGGCTGGGGACGGGAGTCGGGTGGGCGATGGGCACCGCGTGCTGGCCGGGGAGGCGCTGTTGCAGGAACGGACCTCCAGGTGATGATGTTGGGCTGCGCACTCATGACAGGTGGGGCCGCCCCATGGGGGATGCGCCTGCTGGTCTGCTCCGAGAGGGGGGCGCCCCGGAAGGGCGGCTCTCCGGCACGTGATCGACGTCGGGGAAGAGAGGGGAGGGTTGCGGGCAGTTGGGGTGGAGGCAAGGATGGAGGGCTACAGAGGCTGGGAGTGGTGGTGGTGCTCAGGGGCCGCCGGGAGCAGGCCGCGTCCTCCCCAGATCCGGGTGCTCCAGAACGCAATGGGCCACGTAGCTCGGCGAGCTATGCAAGTTCCCGCACTTCTTGCAGAAAAGGATCTCGCAGCGCGCGCAGCCCCCGCCGCGCGGCCGCCGCCGCCGCGTCTCCAGCACGCACGGCTCCTCGGGAGGGCTTCGCTTCCTGCGGGCGGGGACCGGGGCGCTCAGGGCACCGCACCGCGCGCTCGCGCCGGGCGCCCAGGGCATCCCGCCCCCGCCGCGGGGTGCGCCCTCACCTGTCGGCCGGCGCGGCCAGGACGCCGAGCAGCGCCAAGGGGCTGAACCAACCCCAGAAGCCGCTGTCCGCGCGCCGCAGCAGCGCCACCTGCTGGGTGCTGGACTCCTGGCGCAGCGGGTAATACGACACCGAGCCCCGCTCTCGGCCCTCGCCGCCCTCCGCCTCCCCGCCGGCCTTGGCCTCGCCCGCGGCCGCGCTCTCCTCCGGCGGCCTCTCCTCGTCCTCCGACTCCGACTCCTCCTCCGCGGCTTCGGCCTCCGCCTCTGCCTCCCTGGCCCGGGGCTCCTCCAGCTCCTTCTTCCACAAGGGGGCCTTCACTCCTGCACGGGTGTGGGGAGTGGGGGGTGGAGATCAGTGAAGGGCCCTCCCTGGTGCCCTGACTGTGGCGCCTAACCCCATCCCCCCAAAAAAGGCAGGCGCCCGAAGGACGTGCCTGAGATGCGCGGGGCCAGCAAGATTCCAAGAGAGGGTATCCAGAGTGTGCAGGGTTTTCTGGGCAAAGGAGAACCTGATTGCCTACGTCCCTGAACGTCCCAGCTGAAGACGGTCTCAAGCTCCGTTTCCCCTTCTGTAAAATGGAGAGGAAACAGTGCCCATCTCAAGGGTGACTGAGAAGCAGGAATCAGGTGGAGTCTGTGTGAAGCGCCTGGCCCAGGGCTGGGACGCGGGGCGGAGGCCAGCAACAAGCAGGTGCAGTGAGGCTTGAGCCCGAGAATGGTGGTTCATCACCCTCTTCCTTCTAATTGGCCCCGGGGTGCGGACTGATGTCTGTGCAGCGGTCAGTAATCATGAAGTGCCCCGACTGGAATTTTAATAGGTGGTTATATTTTGTTTTCTGCATGCAATGGGATTTCCTTCTTCAAAATGGGCCTTGCCTTAAGAAAGCCCAGCGCCACTTGCGGCGGGGTAGGCAGGCAGGAGAGCAGACGCTGCCTCCGATGCGCAGAACAATCCAGAAAAGTGCCCCGTATGGGCGGACTAAATGGAAATTCACCCTTACCCCCATACACACACGCAGGGCAGACCAATGAGGAAAAGGCCTCTATTCGTCCTTCCAGGCTTGACCCCAACCTTGCCGGTTGGATTTCAGCCACCCCTGATCGCCCCTAGCTGATATTCAGGGCACAAACTCCACAATCCCAGCAGCAGTCCTGGCAGGCGGGAAGTTCCTATGGCTGACCTGAAAGGAACCTATCAGGAGGTGTCCACCACTCACTCAGCAAACACAGGCCCAGCCCCACCGAGTGCCCTGCGGTCTGCTGGATCTGGGGAGCTAGACTTGCAAGGAAAAACAGGAGGAGGAGGGCAGGGAAGACACAGCTCTTGGGGTTTTCCCTAGAAAGGTCTAGAAAATTTTCCATTGATCCCTGCCCATCTTGTTTAAAGAGGTTGGAAACAAAGGGGAATGATAATAAAGTTAGTGTTCCAGCCCACATGTGCTGAGTACCAACTGCATGTTGTCACCTGGCTAACCACGTCTTCTGTCCTGCTGCTTCCCAACACTGTCTGGTAGGTGATGAGGTAGGTAAGAGAGGGGCCTTTGCATTTCAACCAAGACTTTTGGAAACTTTCCCCAAAAAAAGTTTTTTCAGAGATTCTACAAGTTCTTGGTATTGCTATAGGTGGAGAACCAAGCTCCACTGTATTTTATTTATTTATTTTTTCCTGGCCAAGCTACATGGCTTGTGGGATCTTAGTTCCCAGATCAGGGATCAAACCTGTGCCCTAAGTGCAGAGTCCTAACCACTGGACTGCCAGGCAATCCCCAGGTTCCACTGTACTTTTATTTAGGAAAATACATTAAGGAGACTTCTGGTTGTGAAAGGCCAGACCTAGGGCACAGCCAGGAAGGGGTGCTGGGGACATGTGGGAAGGATGAGGAATTGGAGAGGGAGGTTGGGGCTTTGAAGGCCAGGCTATGGAGTTTGAACTCTGTCCTTCAGCAGTTGGGGAGCCTCTGGACATTTTGACACAGGGATGTACTCAGAGCATCCTTCAGGATGTTTTCTCTGACAGAAGGAGACGGACAGAGACCCACGTAGGAGTCATTACAGTGGTCCAGGCCAGAGAAGACAAAGATCTGAACAGCAGCAGATGAAGATGAGAGAGGAGATGTCAAGAATATTCAGAAAAGAGAGAGGAGAGGGCTTGTATATGGATGGGTAACTGAGAAAAGGCTGGACTTCTACTCTGGGGTTGCCATGGTGATAAGCTTGTTGGTCCACCCTGGGGTCAAGAGACCCCATCCTCCAGCCCCACTCACCGTGTTTATCCATTCTCCCCAAAGTCGTGCTGCCCTCTTCCCCTGATCAGGCAGAGGGATGGGACAGAGTTCCCATAGAGCTTGGTCTGGTCTCTAGGGTCTCTGCTGGATTACAAGGGGGCGGGTCTAGAATCTCACCTGCCCATAGGATTCCACCCGCAGAATAACTGCCTTTTCTAGAGCTTCCATCCCAAACCTTCCTTCTCTCTTGGGAAGGTATTAAAGGGGACAGAGAGTAACTTTGGGGCTTTCCAAGTGGCACTAGTGGTAAAGAATCCACCTGCAATGCAGGAGACATAATGGGTTCGATCCCTGGGTCGGGAAGATCCCCTGGAGGAGGGCACAGCAACCCACTCCAGTATTCTTGCCTGGAGAATCCCATAGACAGAGGAGCCTGGCAGGCTACATACAGTCCATAGGGTCACAAAGAGTCTGATGTGATGGAAGCGACTTAGCATGCACACACAGGCACAGAGTGACTTTGGCCCCCAGTAGACTGCGGTCAATTCCCAGCTCTACCACATAAATATAAAAGCTATCTGAGCGTTAGTGAATTATCTTTCTGACCCTCTGTCTCTTTTTCTATGTGTCAGAGAGCAGTGCAGTACCAGACTTTACTTGGCCCACCGAAAAATGTAAAGCATTATGTCTATTGGCATCGCTATTTTCTCCCCTTCCCTTTCAGTTCAATCCCCATCCTTCCTCATCCCTGCTCCCCACCCCACCCACCTCCAGTTCATTGCCTTAGCTCCAAGGAGCAGAGGACACGGTGTCAAGTTATGGCAAACAGGGCTCAGGTAAGAGCCAGGTGTAGCTTCTGGATGTTCGGTATGTGTGTGAGAGCTGGGGCTCAGGAAAAGAATAAAATTGTAGAAACTTGGGGAAACTCCTTCATTGCCTGGCCTGAGAGTGGGGTGTTTTGCCAGAGTCAGTGGTATTCAGAGGGGCAGAGGATGCAAACCCAGGTCTGGAGAGCCTCCGTCTGATGTGATACAGTTGCTGGAGTCAAGGAGATCCCAGTCTGTTAGGGGAACATGACATAGTGCTCCATCCAGGTCTGAAGTGGGGGCATGGGTCTCTTCCTCTGGCATCACCCAGTTTGGTGGAGGCAGTTTGGTGGGATGTGGAACAAAGAGGGCAGACAAGCCTCCAAGAATCTCATGGGGGTAACACTGTGAAGAACTGTAAAGAATCTAAAATTTTAGCCTACGTGCAAGCTAGCAAGTTAGCCTGCTGTGTTTTCCTGGGTGCTGCCAGAACACAGAAGACTCTTGGGTTAGAGATAAAACACCTCATTACTGATGATGCAGCAGCATCGGCATACCTGTTTCATCTTCTCTTGGCCCACTGTCCCATGGGTGCTAGGTAGTACCTGCATATGCAGTGTATGCAATGCATATTGCATTGTAAGAGGAACCCTGAGCTTAGGGAACCCTAATTTTTTTTATACCGGGTAGTAACCAAACCTGTTTTTTGCTCCAGAAAAAGACACTGTATCTCCCAATGTTTTTCACTATATAAACACCCTTGAAATACCTTTGCTTGTAAGACATGCAAAAAATAGGAAAGACCTGTGGAGTAGGGTCTCCTCCCCAAACCTGAATATCCTTACATTTACTAAAGGAGCTTATAGCCACCTTGGATCTCTTTTTAAAATTTATTATTTATGGCTGCACTGGGTCTTCGTGGCTACGCCCGGCCTTTCTTTAGTTGCAGCGAGTGGGGGGCTACTCTTTCTAGCAGTGCAGGAGCTTCTCATTGCAGTGACTTCTCTTGTTGCAGAGCACAGGCTCTCGGAAGCACAGGCTTCGGTGGTTTGAGATGCTGGTTGAGCTGCCTCGCAGCATGGAGAATCTTAGTTCACAGACCAGGGATTGAACTTATGTCCTCTGCATTGGCACTGGCAGAAAGATTCCCAACCACTGGACCGCCAGGGAAGCCCCTAGCCACTTTGGTTCTTGATTGGAAAGTTCAAAAGCTTATTCTGTCTAATTTAAAGAGCAGTGAGGGCTCACAGAATGGCTGGAAGACTTGACAGGTTCTCTTTTTGGGGCTGGGCCCATCTTCCCTAACTTCAAGAAAACTCTACCCATGAATAATACCTAAACAAAAGAGGGTCCTATTAGCAAGAAAGGAAAAGAAACAGCTCCTCTGTCTTGGGGGTAACCAGCCTCTAGAACGGCTCCCAATGACCCTTGTCATCTGGTATTCACTCTGATGTAGCCCCATCCCATATGAAATAAGGCCAACCTGGGTCATTGGTAGGATGTTGTGGGAATTGACAGAGTGTGACTTTAAAGGCTGTGTAATAAAAGACCCTGTGGCTTCTGTCTTGCTCTGTCTCTCTGGAGAAAGCCCACTGCCATGCCATGAGGACACTCAGTCAAGCCCATGGAAAGGTCCATCCATATCCTGAGGAACTCAGGCCTCCTGCCAGCCTCGGTTTTCCTGTTTCCTCATCCATGAAATGGGTACAACAATCATTATCTTGATGCCTTTAGAAGGCAACTGAAAGAAAATTACTTTCCAAAAGGTAAAGCAAAGACCCTCCATAGAGACCCCATTTCCCCTCTTCCTCATATTCTACTTGTCATTGCTATGCCTGGGATATGCCAAGTATCCCCCTGCCTGGAGTTTTTTTGGGTGGTTTGTTTGTCACAGCACAAGGCTTCAGGATGTTAGTTCCCCAGGCAGGGATTGAACCCTGGGCCCCCGCAGAGAAAGTGTTGAGTTTTAACCACTGGACCACCAGGGAATTCCCCCGCCTGGAGTGTTTGCCCTGGCTGTTCCTTCTGCCGGGGTACCCTTCCAGCAGACATCTGCAGGGCTTGCTTCCTCGATTCCCTCAGGTCCCTGCTCAGATATCACCATATCAGTGAAATCTTTCCTAGCCACCTTATAGAAAATCCCCCAGCCCCAACCCATCTCCGGTAGTCCTTCTGTTTTCTCCCTGGTATTTCTCACCATCCGACTCACTACAGATTCATATGTCTATCTATCACCCATCACCCACCATCATGGAAGCAGCCTCCGTGAGGACGGGTCTTCATTTACAGCTACATGAAAAGTGAAAGTGTGAGTGGCTCAGTCTGACTCTTTGAAAAGACCCCACC
Organism: Cervus elaphus; assembly: GCF_910594005.1. Classification (NCBI taxonomy): domain Eukaryota; kingdom Metazoa; phylum Chordata; class Mammalia; order Artiodactyla; family Cervidae; genus Cervus; species Cervus elaphus. Next base: position 87,455,180 of record NC_057819.1, read on the forward strand.
GACTATAGCCCACCAGGTTCCTCAGTCCACGGAATTCTCCAGACAAGAATACTGGAATACTGGAAGCCGTTCCCTTTTCCAGGGGCTCTTCCCGAGCCAGGGACCAAACCCAGGTCTCCTGCATTGCAGGCAGATTCTTTACCGTTTGAGCCACAAGGGAAGCCCCTACAGCTACATCCTCACGCACTATAATAGCGCACGGCACACAGTAGGTCTGCAGGAAATATTTGTTGAATGCATGCATCCCTGTGGCCATGGAGGAGAAACTATGACTGACAGCCCGCTCTGGAGGAATCATGTGGGTAGAGTGGGGGATGGAACGGGTTCTCCAGAGAAGGCGGGGATCATGGCACACAGCCAGAGCTGCTGGGAGAATCAGTGAAGCTGGGATCCCTCAGTCCTGACAGTCGGAGACTTCCCACATCCACGAATCCTCTCTTCTTCACAACACCCCAGAAAGGGAGATATTATTATTCCTATTTTACAGTTGAGGCAAATGAAGGCACAGAGGAAACAGATAGTAAGTGAAGATCACAGGGGGATTCAGGAAAGAGTCCTAGGCCAGACTCATGGCTCTGGACTCTATGGCTGCGTCTATTTCACCCCAAACGACAGTGCTCACTGAACTCCGAGGGGCACGGCACCCGCTGGCCCTGCTTCCCTCCTCCCATTTCCCTAAAGTCTCCACTGGTGTTGACCAAGTGAGCGATAGGCCAGCCCCAGCCTCTTCTTGGCTCCTAGGGCCCCAGAGCAGCCGATGCCAGGAAGGGTTAACAAGGAGTGTTTGTAGCAGCAGCTGGTCTCCAAGGAGAGGGAAGCAAAGTGGAGAGGCCGACAGACAGCCAGACTCCAGGCCAGCTGGTGGGGGTTGAGAGGCAGCTAGGTGGCCTGTCCAGCCCTGGGGGGAAGAGAGGAGTGTCTTCCCCTCCATCTGTCCTGGGAGCTGGCCACCTCTGAGCGGACTGGGCAGCTCGGGCGTGAGACCTCTGCAGGGCTAGCAAGTAGGAAAGTTCTGGCAGGGACTGAAGAATGCGGGGGGGTGGGGGCCCGGCCCGGCCCAGCCCACTGGCCACGGTGGTGGTGGCCAAAGGCAGAGGTGAGTAGCAGAGCCGTCCCAGGCTCTCAGAGGGTGGAGGGGACCCCTGAGTCAGGGGGAACCTGCCAAGACCCTACAGGTGGCAGGAGCGAAGACGCAGCTGCGGCACAGTGGAGGCGCCTGGCCCGGCCATGTCCCAGCCCCGGGCTGGCAGGAGGAGACCTGGGACCCCAGGGCCTCGGGTGTGCAGCATCCAGCCCTTTAAGTCCAGCGAGCAGTACCTAGAAGCCATGAAGGAGGACCTGGCTGAGTGGCTTCGGGAGCTGTACGGACTGGACATCAGCGCAGCCAACTTCCTGCAGGTGCTGGAGACAGGCGTGGCGCTGTGCCAGCATGCCAACGCCATCACCGAGGCCGCCCTGGCCTTCCTGGCTGAGACACCTGTCCAAGCCCAAAGGCTCCCCCTGCCCCGGGCCGGGGTCTCCTGTAACGAGGCCGCCCAGCCTCGCACTTTCCAGGCCCGGGACAACATCTCCAACTTCATCCAGTGGTGTCGCAAGGAGATGGGCATCCAAGGTAATCCTCCTGGGTTCCCCCACCTCCCCCTCGAAGACCCTTCTCCTGCCAGGCATCCATCTCCTCTCTGAGGCCCAGGCTGCCTCAGGGTCAGGGGTCCTCCTTCCGGATTTGCCTTGGGCCAGCTCATTCCTTTTTATGCTTCAGTTTCCCCATCTCGTAGTAAATCCCCAATAAGTCAATGCGTTGAATGAATGATTACGGCACCTGTCTCTTTGGGGTCACGGACAGGGCTGGGCAGCGAGTGCTGAAAAGACTGAGAACCAGAGCTAAAAGAAGTTGTGGCCCGAGAGAGACAGCTGAGAAGATGTGTAAATTACAGCCCAACTGAAAGAAACTCAAGTAGAGCTTCTGTGCTGGGGAGATGGGAGGAAGCAGCCACCCGATGAGGCCTAGAAAGACCCAGTAGAGGACGGAGATTTGAGCTGAGTCTTCGGGAATAAACAGAAGTTTGGGGGGTAGGGAGTTCTAGGCAGAGGGGGCCCTGAGAAGGCGTGTGTTTGGGCTGCGGTGGAGTGGGGAGGAGGCAAATAGAGGAGGCAGGTGGACCCCAGCCAGTCTTGCTGGGGCTTGCGGGACTCAGGCGGTGACATATTAGCCTCCCTCATCACCTTGGCTCTGAGCCCAGGGCGGGGATGAACCTGAACCCTCACCAGGCCGGGATGGGGCAGAGGGAGGGGTCAGGCCCCGCCCACCAGCTGGTGGCCCAAGGGTATGGAGCAGGCTTGCAGCCTCGATAAACGCTAGTGTTTTATCAGGCACTTACCACAGGCCAGACATTGCCTGCAGACATATAGCTATCCCCAACACAACCCCATGAAACAGACTGCATTCCCATTTTACAGAAGTGGAGACAGGCTGGGACTAGCCCAGGGTCATACAGCTGGTGGGTGGGAGCATCAGGATTCCAAGCTGGCAGCCCGACTCCGGAGGCTGTACTCCACCCTGCCAGGTTATGCATGGGCTGGGGGTTGAGTCTGGGGTGCCTGGTGGTTACCGGAAGTGAGAGGCCTGGGTGCTTCTTCCTGCTGAACCCATCCTGCATATAGAGCAGAGAGAAGCGCAGGCAGAACTGGGTTCTTTCTCTTGGCTGCGTCCCCTCTTCCCGCCCCCACCTCTCCTATTAGGCGGCCACCTGCTCTGCACTCAGTACCCGCTCAATTCTGCCCTGACCCCTCCGAGGGGCTGGCCTGACGCCAAGATCCTGAGATGCTAACCCCCATCCCATCCATGCCTGCTTCTCCCATCCGGCCCCCGCCCGGATTTAGAGTGGCCCCAGGGCTCTCCCACGCGCTGCGATCTCTCCAGGGAGGTCCGCAGGGGGCTCAGGCTGCCTACCCTCCTCTCGCCCCGGGCCAGAGGTGCTGATGTTCGAGACGGAGGACCTCGTGTTGCGCAAGAACGTGAAGAACGTGGTGCTGTGCCTGCTGGAGCTGGGCCGCCGGGCCTGGCGCTTCGGCGTCGCGGCGCCCACCCTGGTGCGGCTGGAGGACGAGATCGAAGAGGAGCTGCGGCTGGAGCGAGCCCTGCCCCCGCCCGACCCCCCGCCGCCCAAGCCCCCCTGCCACTTCCGCGACCTGGACCAGCTGGTGAGGACTCGGACACGCCTCCGGCCCCGCCTCCCTCGCCCCGTCCAGCCACTCCCTTCTTGAGCTCCAGGCCCCACCCCGACACTCCCCCACCCGGTGGTTTTTGGTTAAGTCGTGTCCACTCTGAGCCACCACCCTCATCGTTTTCATTAGGAATCCAGCACCCTACACCTCTCTCGTTTAAACCCCGTGGGCCGGTGGTTACAAAGGCAGACGCCAGCACCCTCTCTGACGGCTTGGTTCAAGTCTTAGTCACTGTTCTGCGGCTGTGTGACTTCCGGGCAGATTATTTGCCCTCTCTGTGGCTCGGTTCCCTTTTCTGAACCGTGGGGATGTACCTTTCCCATGCCTACCTTCCATGACCGCCGTGGGTCTTAGGGGAGCCAGGGCACGTGAAGCGCTTGGCCTGTGTGTGTCCGGCACAGCGGGTCCCGGGGTGGTAGTGAACTGGGAGCGACTACCCACTTCCACCACCAAGGACTCCAGCTCCGGGAGATTTCTTCACCAGCCCAAGGTCTATAAATGCGGGGGAGGCAGTCAGATCCCAAGGTCCGCCTTAAACATCACACTCCACGGCCCCTGTCGGCTGACCCACGAGGGTGCTGAGCCCTAAGTCTCCACTGAAGGTCTTGTTTTCGCTGGGTCATTGAACGCCTTCTCTGCTTGCTTGTCAGCCCCCGGTCCTGACTCTGCAGAAGCCTTGGGGCTGGGGTCCGGGGGCAGGCGGGCTGCCCAATGGGCTTGACCCAGAGTGCAAGGGGCGCTTGGTCCCTGGGCAGGGGGGAGGGCTGAGCGCAGGGCCCACTGCCCGCAGGTCCAGAGCCTGGTGAGCCGCTGCACGTGCCCGGTTCAGTTCTCCATGGTCAAGGTGTCCGAGGGGAAGTATCGCGTGGGAGATTCCAACACCCTTATCTTCATCCGGGTAAGTTTAGGGAGGCGGGGGTTGGAGGGTGCCCAGGGGGTCAGCAGGATCCAGCGTCCTGCGGTGGGACTTTACCTAGGCCTGAAGGTGAGGAAAGGAGATCACCATCCACCCCTAGTTATCCATCATATAACTATCCATCAGTTATCCATCCCTCTCTCCCTCTGCGAATTCCAGAAGATTCCTGGCAAAGTTGGCAGGCATGTCCCCCACTTCCATTAGGGCAGTTAGAAACAGCCCGCACTCCCATCTACCTCTGCCTCAGCCTAGTTCGGGGGGAGGGTCTTCAGGCAGAAGTGGGGGTGAAGGGTACGCTGACTTTTCCACCCAGAGGCTTGGCCACAGCAAGGGGCCTGAGACTCGCCCCCCAAGTCTGCGCTCCCTGTATGGCCCCGCCACGGGCCACCGCTCACATGCAGCTTCTGAGCACGGGGTTCTGATGCTAGTACAGGTCTGACCTGTGCCCCCCGCGAGCCCTGGGCCCATGCCTGGCCACCTCACCAGTAAGAGCCTGTGCCCGGGGCGTGGCCAGCAGCTCAGGGCGCGGCTAAGACTTCTCCCTGGGCCAGGCCGCCCCTGGGGCAGAGCCAGCTCCCCAGCCCTCGCCCCACAGCCTCAGCCAAGAGCCCTGTAAAGTAGGTGGGGAAGGACTGCGGCGGCTTGTTTCCTCTGAGGAAGTGGAGGCCTGAAGAGACTACGTGACCGGGAGTGGAGTGAGGCCAGGACTCCCGCGAACTCTTTAAACACAACACCACAGCGCAAAGCCAGGGCCCCGTTTCTGATACAAACGGGTACAGGTGTGAACCCCTTCACAGTGAAGAGAGAGACAAGAGCCCGGGGCCAGACGACCCAGTGCTCGCTCGTGAGGTCCTGTGTCTCTCTGTGGGGCAGCCTGCCGTTTGTCAGCTTGGCCTCCACCGCTGACGACATGTGTGATTCGATGCCAGTCACAGAAGGGTCTCCGGCTGCAACCACACACACACACGTGTGTGTGTACATGGATGCAAGCAAGGGCTGAAGGCCTGCAGGCTGGTCCAGGGAGAGAGGACAAACTCACCCTGCCCTCCACCTCACCCTTGTCCCCTGCAGATCCTCCGGAACCACGTGATGGTGCGTGTGGGGGGCGGCTGGGACACACTCGGTCACTATCTGGACAAACATGACCCCTGCCGGTGCACGTCCCTCTGTGAGTCCCCTGAGAGCCCCTTCCCTGTGACTCTGGGTTGGGAAGCCAGAAGCAGAGGTGGGAGGTAGGTCTAATCTGCAGGGGCAAGAGGTATGCGAGGCGATGGAGAAAGATACCGTAGAAGCTGCTGGTGTGGGTGGCATCTAGGGGGAAACCCTGGCAGCCATAGTGTAGTACCAGTTTACACCACACGATGGCGCCAAAGCCAAACACGCAGAATCAGCATTTGGTCACCGGTGCATGTCGGCTGGGTTCAGGTTTGGCTCTGATGGGGGCACCAAGCATGACTTGGAAGGGTCTTTAGTCTTCTCTTAATCTCCATCAGCACCTCAAAACGTCCCACAGAAGCATGCAATCTAAGTAAAGGACGTGAACTTGCAATACAAATGCAGCTTTAAACAAGTCCCCCAGCTGGGCCCTCCAACCAGATTTCATGCCCTAAACTCCTCCCCTGAGGAAATTTTGGTGTTATCACTGTCCCAGTGGGTCCCAGCGGGTCCCAGCGTCTCTAATGTGGGATTCAGGGTGAGGGGAAGCTGGGGGAGGGAACTGTGGACCCCACCCGCAGGAGTTTAACCCTTTCCTCCTCTCCTCTCTCTGGGGGGCTATGTTGGTAGCACACAAGACAGGCAGCTTCCTGCAGCCCCCTGCCCACCCTGCGCAGCATGAAGTGAGGGTGGAGGATGGGCCCTCGCAGCCCCAGCCTACGATGACCATCAGCCGCTCCCAGAGCCCACTGCCCCCCGTGGACTGGAAGACATATACCTCTTCAGGTCGAAAGCTGAGGCCCCCTGCTGCCTCCTTCCCCAGACCCCGCCATGAAGAGAGAGCCGGGCCAGGAGTCCTCAGAGAGACAGCACCATTGCTGAGGTACTGGGGAGGGACAGGGCAGGGCCCTTTCCTGATTTGGAGTCCACATCCCCAGAGGCCACCCCAACCCAAGATAAGGGGAGCAGGTCTCCCAGCAGTGTGCCATCCCAGCAGGACCTCAGGTGTTCAGAACCAAAAAAAAGCACCCAGTGCCTTTAGGATCATCTAGTTACGTCATACATCATCCCATTTCACACATGAGGAGGCTGAGGCCCATAAAGGGAAGAGACTTACCCAAGGCCTGTCTGTCCATTTCATGTACAGCAGAAATGAAGACCCTCTCCACCCAAGACTGCTGACCTATTGTCATGGGATCTGAAGCAACCTGGGGCCCAGACAAGGCTGCTTTCTATCTGCTCCGCAAGGAATGGGGTGGGGGGAACAGGCTTAAACAGCATCTGCTCTAAGGAAGCATCTCTGGCAGTCATGGGGGAGAGGGAGTGTCTACTTCATTCAACATGAAGTCTGGCCCCCTGGGAGTTCTGGCAGGGGGAAGGCCATCCCTTCCCAGAGTCAAGGGACTGGATTACATGACCCTGCAGTTTATGATTCATCCTTTCAGGTGCCAGGAGAAGTTGTTCACCCCATCTCGGAGGCAGCTGCCAGCTGGGGACAACCTGCCCGGCCCCCAGACCTCACCCACTCCCAGGGGCCAAGACCCACCGTGTACCTGGTCAGGGAAGACGGAGGGGAGACATCCCCCTGAACCCGCCCGGGGGAGGACTCCCACATCTTCGGTTCATGAGAGGACAGACAGCCGGGGAACGCATGCCAGGACCCCCACCCCCCAGAGACTCCAAGCCCCCGAGGCCAACACCAAAGGGACGCCAGCAAGAGGACTGTCTCCCCTGCCGCGTTCTCCCAGCCCAGCCAAGCCCAGGGGCCTCAGGCAGCCGCCCTGCGGTGAGGCTGATGGTGCTTCCTCGCAGCTCAGGGGGCCATCCCCTGTCAAAGGGTCCATCAAGATCCCCGTCCGGCTGCCCCCAGCTCGCCCCCCTACTCCGGGAAGAGGCTTTGCAGGAACTGCAAGTGGAGGTACCAGCACAGAACTGGAGAGAGGCCCCCTTCCACTAAAGGCCATCACTGGAGACCTGTCTGGGTCCAGACATGAGCACTGTTCTGTGGAAGAGGGGCAGGAGGACCTGAAGCTGGACGTCCAGGTGACAGCGGAGGCTGGAGGGCCCCGGGGCCTGGGCCCACAGCACTGGGAGGGGAGGGGCTCCCCCTTGCCATCAGGTGGAACCAAGGAACAAGGCATCCATCACTGCCTTGAGGAGGAGCCTTCAACCAACACGAAGCTGCTAGGAGTGGCGAGTGCCCGCCCCCAGGGTGCTGGGTCTGCAGTCATTCCTCGCAGTGGCGTCTACGTGCCCAGTCTGGGGGGGTGGTGGCCTGACCCTGGCGGTCTTTATGACAAAGTCATCCAAGAGCTGATTCAGGGCCCCCCACCCCTCCTTAAAGTGGACCTGGGAGCCTGGAAGGCAGCCCCTCCAGGCTCCCCTACGCCAGCTGTAACTGTAGGCCCAGGAAGCCTCAAAGGGAAACTGAGAGCCCAAGAGAGTGGGCTGAGGACAGCAGCAAGCCCAAGTGCCAAGGGCATCAGGACAGAGGTCCAAGGGGGACAGGCCTGCTCGGCCCCTACGGTGTCTGCCAGCCTGGAGCCCCTCACACCTCCACCTTCTGACCCCAGTTCCGAGAGGGCCCAGGCATGTCCAGGCAAGGGGAAGAGGACACTCCGGAAGCCCCAGAGAATCCCATCCATCTACAAGCTGAAGCTGAGGCCCAGGATCCGGCCCCGGAGAGATCACAGGCCTGAGAAGCGGCCTTCACGGATCCCTAAGCCAGTGACCTACCTCCGCCTGGGTCCAGTCAGGGCACCGCCCAAGGGCAGGCTGGTGAGAGCAGCACTGGGGAGCAAGGGAGTGGAGGCAACCCTGCTGGATGGAGCCTTGGCAGGGGAGGAGGAGGACAGAGAGGAGAGGAAAGAGCCAGCCATCCCACTAGAGAGTGACTCCCCGCCTTTGGAGGGCCAGGGGCCCTGGCGTCTCGATCCAGTCCCCCTCTCACCTGAGGAGGAGTCCTGGGTCTGAGAAGATGCTTTCCTCCCTGACCCCGAGGAGGGAAGTGAAAAGATGCCCATGCACTCCCAACTGCAGGAACAGAAGGGAAGTTCCCTCCCCTCAATACAGGGCCTTGGCCAGGAGAGGTTAGAAAGCAAATAGAGACTCAAATCTGCTCAGCTGAGCAGAAAGGCAATCCATGAGCCTCAACCCAACTCCAGGATGGTGGGGCTACCCTCTCCCAAAACAGCTCCCCCAATTCCTGCACCCTCTTCTCTGGCCAGGCCCACTTCCACAACTCTTACGTTATTAAACATGAGAGGGGTCTGCCTGTGAACCCTCAGCTCTTGAGTCCACTCTATGACTGTGGTGATGCAGAAAGGTGTAGCAACATTTTCCCACTTGGGGGGCGGGGAGGGACAAGGACAAGAGAGCTAGGGGGTCAGAGACACTTCCCCTTTGGAGGGTCAGCCAACCTTGCCAGACAGCCCTTCTCTCCCAGAAGCAGCTGTTGCGTCAGCACCATGGACAGGGACAGGTTGCCCCATACAGGCTCCTTCGGGGCTTAGCGCTTGTGGTAAAGAACCCACCTGCCAACGCAGGAGACTGAGGGACCCAGGCTCAATCCCTGGGTCGGGAAGATCCCTTGGAGGAGGGAAGGGCAACCCACTGCAGTATCCTTGCCTGGAGAATCCTACAGACAGAAGAACCTGGCAGGCTACGGTCCACAGGGTCACAGAGTCCAACATGACAGAAGCAACTTAGCACTTACCCTGGGGGTTGGGAATGGAGATCATGGAGTCAAGAGTGATGGCTGAGAGCATTCTTTGACACATCTACACCCCTGGAGTTAGCACCTCAGCCCTGAGTGCGAGGAAGACACAAAACCAGAAGCTGGGCCTGAGTCCACTTATGAAAGTTTTCCCAAGAAGGTGGCAGAGAGATGTTATCCCCTGGATGGTTTTGATCAGTTGGAGGGTTCCGAGGCAGGGTAGATGGAGAGAGATGAGTCCCAACTCTCCCTTTCCCTTTGTTCTCTTGGTTGACCCGGGCTTTAGGACTGAGGCCCCCTCATCACCTGGAGCTCAGAAGACAGACCCCGTAGGGAGCCCCTCTGTCCCCACGGCAGGAACTGAGCCGACACCTCGGTACAGAAACGAGGGAAAACACTCCCTGATTTTTAATCTGACTTCCAATCACAGCGCAATGGGCGTCACACACACTTCCAGACCCTGTGGTGGGAAACCCTGGGGAGGGAGCGGGGCAGGGAGGAGGACAGAGACTCAGAATGGGAGCAGAAGGAATCAAAATCAAAGATCTGGGGTGTAGTGGGGGGTGGGAGGGTGGGTGAGGGGGGGCCGGCCAGGCGGTACATTCCAACGGCTCCAATGGGGGCCAGCCAGAGGCCTGGGTCCCTCACCCTCACTTCAGGTGCCCCAGAGCTGGGAGTAAAGGCGACAGGGCAGGTGAGATGCTGCCCTCCCTCACCCATGCCCCTGGTGAGTCAGAGGGCAAGGATGTAGGGGAGAAAGGGGGCAGCCCCTCTTCTTTACCCTCCCGGCCACTCCAAGGTGTGGGGGAGGGGAGCCACCTCCTCTGCTTCAGAGGGAGGCTCAGAGAGGGTGGGTCACTTGCCCAAAGTCACGCAGCACAGCAGGGACCGGAACCCTGATATGGGACCGCCCAGGGCGAGGGCAGTCACGGTGGGGCTGCGTTAACCCAGCAAGCGGAGGGGGCATCACCTGGGGAAGTGGAAGAATCAATGCTTCCCTCTCACACTGGATCTGGATGGTAACCCAGGACCCTCCAGACCCACCACCCAGACCCACTCCTCTCCATCACCACGCTGGGCTACCTGATCCACAGCTCGGCTAACTCGGGGCTGGGTTGTTCTGTCTGTCTCCTAACAAGGGACCTCGTTATCCTCCCACCAGAGCAGGGCTGATGGCTCAGCCTCAAGACCTTGGCCCGGAGGCGGGGGGGGCTCGCACCATTTCTCCCGCCCTCCAAGTCCCCCAGTAATCTCCTCAGGCCACTCCTAGTGTCTTCATTTCCTTTGTTATTTCTAAGTCGGTACAAAACTGACAGTGATCAGCTCTGGTGACGAGAGGTAGAAACTGGCCAGGCAGCTGGAGAAAATGGGGTGGAGTGGGTCAGGGGATAATGCCACCAGGTGTTGGGACAAGGGGGCATCAGATCCCAAGGGCCTCCGTCTGGGGGTAGGGTTGCCGGCATTATCACCCCCAAGCATGGGAGCAAGGGGGTGCATAATTCTTTTTGTGGCTCTGCCCCTTCCCAGATTAATCAGGGTAGTCTGAGATTCAAGGCAGGCAGGGTCTGGGGCAGTCAGCTTGGGGTCAGGTGGGGAAATAAACAAGAGTCTTCGCTGAAATAACCTGACTGCCCCCCCCACCCCGCCCAACACCAGCCCCTCCCCCCACACCCCCCATCTGGCAGACCACCCAAGCCAGAAGGGAACAGAGGGCTGGAAGCTGGCATCATGGAAATAAATCTATCATTTGGGGCATTCCCTCTCCACATTCTGTCAAGAAGAAAAAAAATAATTTTTAACCCAGGGGGTGAGCTGGCTTTAGGGTCAGGAAGGGGGTGAGGGGCACCCGGCAGGGACGGACCATCGTGTTAAGGCTGGAAGGTAGGTTGTTGTGTCTCTGGGGGAGCTGCTGGGCGGGGAGGTCTCCCTGGAAGGGGGAGAGCTCAGCCTTCTCCCCCTGACGGACCTTAGGACCTCAACCCTCGGACCCCGGTTGTGGTCCGCGGGCCACCCGCATCTCTCTGCCCTGTGCCGGCGATGCTGACGGTCAGAAGGCTGGCCTCACCAAGAAGCTGCCAGGATCCGCGACAAGGGGATGGACGAAACGAGAGCCCTGTGAACGAAGCTGGAAGGTGGAGAGGGTGGGGAACCAACAGACGCGTGGGCTGACGGACAGACAGACACCGGGAAAGAAGAGGCGGAGCGATGACAAGACACACACACACTCTCTGGAGAAGACGGGTGTGTGGGGGGGGTGGGGGGATCCGGCCAAGGCAGCACCACCCCACCCCCACCCTGGGTGTCCCGCGCGTGCACCCCGATCCCGGAGGGCGCGGCGCCCCTGGGGCCGGGCCGGGAACCACAGGAACTACAGCACTAGAGGCGGCCGTCCTCGGGCGGAGAGGCGCGGGAGTGAGGACCGGGCGGTGGCGGGGATGCTCCCTCTCCCCCCGGGGGAGGTGCGTGGCTGCGGGGGCGTCGCAGGCCCCACGCTCCGCCGTCGGAGTTCTCCGCCCGCGCCGCGCCCCGCGCCCCGCCGCGTCACATGACGGCGCAGCGGTTGCGGCGCAGCGCGCCCTGGAAGCGCAGGGCGGCGTGCACGTGCTTGCAGCGCGCGCAGCCCACGCTCTTGAGCAGTTCGCTGAAGAGCAGCAGGATGTGCCAGTTGTACTTGGCCGAGCACTCCACGTAGCCGCACTTCCAGGTCTTGCGCACCAGGTGGGACACATTCCAGCGCGGGATCACGCGTCCGCGCTGCAGGTCCCGCTTGTTGCCCACGATGATGATGGGCGTCTCGGAGGTGCCGATCACCCTGCGGGCCGAGGTGGGAAGCCCGCTCAGCACCCCACCGTCTCGCGTCTCACAACCCCCGGACCTAAGGCAGGGTGGGCTGGGCCTGATCCCTGTTACTGCTACCATCCCTCTGTTCCAGGCGCAGCGCTATGACTGGCATAAAAAAGGTAGGTTATTAATGTTCTCCCCGGGACTTCCCTGGTGGCCCAGAGGTTAAGACTCCCGCTCCCAATGCAGGGGGCATGGATTCGATCCCTGGTGGGGGAACTTACATCCAGCATCCTGCAGAGCATTTGTAATAATAATGTTCTCCCCATTGTACAGAGGAGGAAACAGAGGCTGGCTTAGTTATGAAGCCCTGGAAGTCTCCTTCCTGGAACCTCTGATCTTAACTACTGCACTAGACTAGCCAGCCCATGGTAAGGGTCCCAAAAGGGGTTAACAGAAACAGGGACAGCAAAATGGCGTGTGTGCGTAACTATATGTGTGGGAACCAGAGGTACTTGACCTGCCCCCCTCCGTGCACGCTTTTCACAGGAAGTGGCCCGCACGGGGGCATCCACTTAAGTGGCAGTGGAGTGTATCTCAGCCCCTCACCTCGTCTCTAGGATCTGCTGGCGGATGGTCTTGACGTACTCAAAGCTGTCAAAGCAGCAGATGTCGTAGACGAGGATGTAGGCGTGGACACTCCGGAGTCCCCTGCAGCAGGTGTCTGCCCATTCCTGCAACACCCCCAACCACACCAAGGTCAGAGCAGCCACGAGGGCTCCCTGCGCCCCCTGCCACCTCCAGCGATATGCAGCACTCTCAGCGGCCACTGCACCCTAAGCCTCCTGTCTCCAGGAGGCCAGGCCCAGGCAGAATGTAAGTGCTCAGTGCTACACCTTCCCCACCTCCAGGCCAGGATAGGTCAGCTCACACTGTCTGACTTCCAGGGCCACTGTCTGTCCTGTGCAGACCTGGAGCTGAGTTCTGTCTGGTCCCATTTTGTGCCCCAATCGGTCCATCTAGTCCTTTGTTCGATTAAATTTATGAGATGCCTCTAAGAGCCCAGCCTTGAGCTAGCTGTTGGACCTGTTGAAATCCTGTCTCCCTGGGCCTCAGGACAGATGCCTCCTCCTCCTCCAAGAACCTTTCCTGCAAGTAAGGGACTCTTCATCTTCTATATTCTTAGAACAGCTGCATGATACCTTGGTCAGAGCAACAGCTCTGTACCTTCTCAATCCCCAGGTCCCCCATTCTGTTGTGAGCTCCTGAGAGGACCAGAACCCAGCCTTCCTCATTTTTACATACCTCCTCCCCCTTCCCATCGGTGCCTCACACCTGTAGGCTCTTAGCGGGCTCTTGGATGGCACGGCCTAGGCTGGAGAACTCTCCATGGTCCTGAACCCCACCTGGACCCAATTCCTGCCTGTAACGCTGCCCTTACATTGCTGCCTGAGGTGCCCCTTCTGCTTGCATCTCTCTGCCTCCAAGGTTGAGAAGCAGCAGCCCTGCGGAGAGAAAGGTTGAGACTGGATGCCTACTGGGGGCTGATTTAGACCAGGGCCCCAGGGCAGCTCCAGGGAGATGGAACTTCCTGAAACACCAGTGGCAAATTCTCCTGGAAAGGGCTGCAGCTCAAGTTGAACAGGCCCCTGGCAAAGCTGAGTGCACTAAAGGGAAGATTCCTTAAGAGATTAATTAGCCAATTAACCTGCCAGCAGATGAGAACTGCAAGGGCAGCAGAAGGCAGCCAATGTGTGGAAAGGAGGGGGCTCCTGGAAGCTTGGCGAGGCAGAGACCTCCCAGGACACGGAGGATGAGGGTTTTCTCTAGGAACCAGAGCCCAGGAAAAGACTACAGGGAGGTGCAGGCCTGTCTCTGGCACCAGCTTATGAGCTAAACTGGGGTAGGGACCGGGTTTGGAGGACTGCAGCAGGCTCTAACACTGCAGAGAAGGATGAAAAGGGGAGAGGCTTGGGCAACAGTGGGGGAGAGTTAAGTCTGACTCCAGACAAGTGCTTCCCAACTCAAAGGCTTAGAAGCTGCTGCAGTGGATTTCTCCAGGGGGATGATGTGGCATCTTTTGTTTGTGCTGAGTTTTAACTTTGGTGCGGGGGGTGGGGGTGGGGATGCTGAGGACAAATCTGAAACCACAGGAAACCAGGAACTGGCTTCTCAGGCCAGAATAGACTGTAGTCCACTGAACATGGGGACCTCTGGGGAGCTTGGGACCCCGCGTGTTCGCCGTTCCTCCCGCATCTCACTACAAGGAGTAGCAATCAGTAAGAAGTGGGAGGGGTGGGGAAACAGGCAGAGAGGGAACAGCTCTCTGCTGGGGAGAGGGAACAGCTGCCAGCCTTCGAGGGTGACAGTCCCACTGCTCCCCCCAACCTGCTCCCTCCTCAAGGGGGCCCTCCAGGCTGCCTCCCACCCATTCCTCTCTGGGGGTCCGAAGAAGCAGAGGAAGAAGGCTCCTGATTGGCTGGGTTGTCCCTTCACCCCTGATTGAAGGGAGCAAGCAAGAAAACTCAGCCTGCCTTCCAGCGAGCACCATGCAGCATTCCAGATGGTAAAGGGCCATCTTGGGGCTGTGTCAAGACAGAGAAGGAGCCATGGAAACTGAGTCCAGCTCCAAGGACACGGGAGCTGAGGGAGCCACCTGGGTGCCAGCCATGCATTTGCTGCTCACTCCTTTGGTGGGTCGCACACACCCTCTAACCTCCACTCCCTTCTCTGATAGGAGGAGAGGGACGGCAAAAGCAACAGCTGAGGCTCAGACCCTAGAAATGCTGCCCTCCTAGGCTGGTTCTCTTCTGATATTGGGGAAGAATGTGTTTGTTCTTTCAGACAGTAGCCACTGGGATTTCTACTATTTGTTCCTTGGGGCATGCCGGATCCTGTCTCAGCATTTCTTGGCACCATGTCCCTTTCTCGTATTCCATGGGTGAAGCCTTGGACATCCTCGGAGAGTCCAAAACTCAGGGTCCACCAGGAAGAAAAAGGCCAATGATCCAACAGAAAGATGGGTGAAGGCATTGACAGTTTTCAGAAAAAGGAAAGCAAAGGCCCTTAAACATATGAAGAGATGCTCAACTTCGTTCATAATCAGAAATGTAAATAAAAAGTACACCGAGACTATCCTAGCTCATTTTTCAGACTATCAAAAATACAAAAATTTGACAATACATTCTGGTGGCTTTAGGGAAACAAGCACTCATGTAACATCTCTCAAAGGAGCACAAAATATGCACCTTTATATTAGGTTGGTCAAAAAGTTTGTTTTTTTGACCGCAATACCTTAGGGTTAGGGTTATCTGTTTACTATAAGGGAAAACATGGACAAACTTTGGCTAACCCAACAGAAGGGGAGGGGAACGTGGCACCTTTCAAACTCCAGCTGCATTTATTATTTGACCGAGCAATGCCATTCCTAGAAATTGATCCTACACACATACCTTCCTATGTACAACATGCGGGCTTCCCTGGTGGCTTAGACGGTAAAGAATCTGCCTGCAATGCAGGAGACCTGGGTTCTATCCTTGGATCAGGAAGATCCCCTGGAGAAGGAAATGGCAACCCACTCCAGTATTCTTGCCTGCAGAATTTCATGGACCGAGGGGCTACAGTCCGCAGCATTGCAAAGAGTTGGACACAACTGAGTGACTAACACATACATGTACAACATGACTATTACAAGCCTAGTCACTGTGGCATTGTTTTGAAGCAACAATTTGGAAACAGCCCACCTGTCCAGCAAGAAGGGATTCCACATATATTTCTCCAATGGAATACAGTGAGGCCATGAAAAAAAGAATGAAGAAGAAAAAACCACTACAATATTGTAAAGGAATTAGCCTCCAATTAAAATAAATTAATAAGCAAATAACAACACACAACATGAAAAAGTACAGCTAAAAACACTAAGACAGTGAAAATAAATACTTAAAAAAATTTTTTTAATTAAAAAAAAAAGAATGAAGAAGCGATCTCTAAAGTACAGATGTGGAAAGACCTCCAGGTTAATGCAAGATGCGGAGTGGAATAAGAATACATTTTCTTATTTGCATAAAGAAATCCTGGAAGTATGAATTAAAAAACCAGTGAGAATGGCTCTAGAGAGTGGAGCAAGAATCAGGGTGGGGAGGGCGGCAATGGGCTGAGATTTCTGAGTGTGCCTTTTTTTTTTTTTTAAACATAAAGTTTGGGCTTTTAAATTGGATCTTATCAATGCCGAAATTGAAATGAAATGAAAACACACAACAAAATGTGAAAAAATAAACCCGGCTCAATGCACAGGACCAGAGCAGAAGCTGAGCTTTCACTCAGGTTACTGTGAGCCTTCTTTGGAGGAGACCGAGCATCTGACCTTGAACCCACTGCCCTGACCTCAGTGTTCCCCTGGGATGAGGCGTGGACACCCCTGGACCTGGGAGAGATAGGTGTCCCTGAGGTTGGACCAAAGCCGTCCTGCCTGGAGTTGCTGAGACAATGCCAAGTATGAGCCCCACCCCACCCCAGCCCCATCCGAGAAATTACTGTATTTGCACAGTGACAACTGGCCAAGCTATAGCCCCTGACTTCAGGGCCTCCTCTATGTTTGTCTTTCCTGGAGAAACTCTGCATTCTGCTCAGGGGCTTTTTCAGTGAGCCAACCTGACCCCTTCTAAAGCCAGACCAAGAGAGAGGGAAGGAGGACCCGGGCCTGCAGGCGGGACCCTGTGAGCTGGGGCCCGGGGGCATCTGAATCCAACCCCAGCAGGAAAGGCTGCCCCGGGGGCCAGTTCTGAGGTCAGGGGACAGAGTATCACTTAAGAGAACAGGCCCTTGAGCAAGAGACCTGGTTGGGGTCTCCAGCCTCTGAGTACACACCTCTCCCAGTCCCAGCCTTTTCTTCTGCCGTTCCTTCTATAGATGATGTGGGTCTGAGGCCATGGGAGGCAGAGCCCAGAATATTAATAGGCATCTGGTGCTCTATGTCTTTCTCCCCACTGCCCCTCACCTGCCCAGATCCCACCCAGTTGAGACATCACCTCCCGTGACCCCCACTCTGACACATGTGGTGGGATGGATGCCCCCATAAGGGTTGTCTTAGTTCCCTGCGTTCCCTCCAGTCATGACAGTCATCAATATAATTGCCTGTTTGTCTTCTCACCAGACTGAGTTCCTTGAGGGCCAAGTGCTCTCTGTTTTGAGAACCATTCCACCCCAGTGCCTACCACAGGGCCGGGCACACATTGAGAGTGAAAGGGTGAGTCGCTCAGTCGTGTCCAACTCTTTGCGACTCCCCTGTAGCCGGTCAGGTTCCTCCGACCATGGAACTCTCCGGGCAAGAATAACTGGAGTGGGTTGCCATTCCCTTCTCCAGGGGATCTTCCCGACCTAGGGACAGAACCTGGGTCTTCTGCGTTGCCGGCGGATTCTTACCACCTGAGCCACATTCCTCAAATATCTGTTGGATGAACCAGTGCACAAATGAATGGGATCCCGGCAAAGCTCTTAGCAGAGTGGCGGGTGGTGCAGCGGGGAGCTCTCCAAGCTGGCAGCAGGGTCAGCGCCCAGCCCCACCTCCGCCCCAGCCCCACACCACGCCCCCCTACCTGCAGCGTGTTGACCGGGAAGGCGCTGATGGGCGGGAAGTCGAGGATCTGGAGGTCGTGCACGTGGCCGTTCATGACGACAGCAGGCAGGTAGAGGCGGCGGGCGGTGGTGGGCACGCAGACCTCGCTGAACTCGTTGTACAGGAACTGGCGCACGATGGCACTCTTGCCCACGCCTCGCGCCCCCAGCACGGCCACCCGGTAGGTGGAGACCATGCCTCCCGCCCGGCTCCGCCACCGTGTCCTCGCCGCTGCCTGGGGCTCCCCCGGGCTGCATATTCCAGGGGCTGGGGGCTCAGCCACCGTCAGGACCCATCACCGCTGCCCCCTGCTTGCCCAGGGCCCTCTGCGGACTCCACCTGGCCTGTGGGGATGAGGCAGGCTTTGGTGGGCTGGCTTCTCCTGGGACAGATATCCTGCACTTTTCCACCTTGGGGACCGTGCTGGAGCTGTTCCTGCCACTTGGGACGTCTCATCCTCCTTTTTCCAGAGCTCCTATCCCATCTATCCAGAACCTCTCCTTCCTCTCTTTTCCATTCTCTCTGCCCTCCATCCCATTAGTGGGAATCAGCTTTCTTGACTTGTGTTATGAACTGACTTTTGGCCAGTCCGACTCCCAAACCCCAGGCAAGGCTGCAGAGGGGAGTGGACAGAGCACTAGCCTTGTTTCAAGCCCCAGCTTTCCCGCGGAGCCCAGAATAAGACGACACCTTGCAGCCTCCTGGTCCTCAGTGGAGGTGCTCCTGGCACTTTCGTGGAGAGAGAATTCTTCACTGAGCAGGACATTTTAGGTGCCTGGCTGCCAGGAGGTACTTGCCAGCAGCAGCCTCTCGGGACTATGATGACCCAAAGTGTGTTCCCCACCACCTGCCACCTTCAACCCCTGCTGAGAACCCCTGGACTAGAGGATGGCTCTGGCTCTGGCGCGTGACACGTGTTGAGCGGTTACTCTAGGTCAGCCCACCCATGTGGTTATCTTTGCTGTTGTTGTTCAGTGGCTAAGTCATGGCCGACTCTGCAACCCCATGGACTGCAGCACGCCAGGCTTCCCTGTCCTCTATCTCCTGGAATTTACTCAAATTCATGTCCATTGGGTCAGTGATGCTGTCTAACCATCTCATCCTCTGCCACCCCCTTCTTCTTTTGCCTTCAATCCTTCCCAGCATCCGGGTCTTTTCCAGTGTTATCCATAGTCAATACAATATTCCCAGGTGGTAGTTATTCCCACTTTGGAGAGAAGGCTCAGAGGGAGGAAGAAATGAGCCCAAGGCACACAGCTGGGAAAGGCTTTCTACAGTGTACTCCTTTCTACAATGTCGGAGTACTCCCAGCTTCCAAATTTAATGATTCTAGTTGGCGAAGGTCACAGGCCAAGGGCTGGGTCTGATTCCCTGGCAACCTTTGAGCTCAGCGGGCCTGGCACACAGCAGGTGCCCAGGAATGGGCTTCTATGGGGTGGAACCTTGACATGGCTTCATTAGCTCCTTGCTTGCTCAGTTTCCAGTGAGTTCAGTGTGGGAATAAATCCCAGCTCTGATGTTTCCTAGCTGCGGGTCAGGGGGCAGATGGCCTGTCCAATCTGAGCCATGTTCTGCACACATATAAAGTAGGGTCATGAGCCCCTACTTCCTACCTACTTGAAGAGGTTTACTTCAAGTAAACCTTTTAGCCAGGTGCCTTCTCATTCTGTGGAGGATGGTGACCAGGGAAGCAGGTACATGTGCCCGAGACTTCCCGTCTGCTAAACGGGTCTGGGACAGATGGGCGTGCGGGGCGCTGATAGGGCCACAGCCTCCAGCACGCGTGCACACTTCCTCTGTCAGTATGTGCCCTTTCCCGTGTGGGCAGCTCACAGCCGAACGTCCCTCAGCCTGGCCTGGCTCAGAGGACCCCATCCATTTGGCATGGATGTGCACACACAGCCGAGTAAACCACAGGCAGGATTTGGGGTGAGACCCACCAGCTTTGGACCCCCTGCTCTGCCCCTCACCTACAGTGTGATCTTGGGCAAGAAGCTTCACAGGGTGTTATGAGGTTGAGCATGCACGGTGCCTGCACTGAGGAGGTGGTCAGTAAACAGGGGCGAGGGGCCCTTCATTCATCAAAGGCTTTCCACGATCCCAGGGGGACCTCCTAGCCATCCCTGATGGGTCACTATGCACTGCTGCACTGTTGCTCACATATATGTAGTGTGTGTGTGCAATCCTGCCCCATTTTATTGCAGGTGAAAACAAACAAACAAAAATTCAGGAACGTGAAGACCGTGTAGCCCGTTGAGCTGTCAGTTAGGCCTAGGACCCTCATCTCTTTCCTGCCCCATGCAGTGCCATTTTCCCAAGAGCGTCTCTACTTCTGTGCGCTCCCAACGTGGGGAAGTCCCAGCCCCTCCTCCCCGTAAACGCCTCCAGGGCCCTGGGCCCCTCAGGCATCCCTGGACCCTGTCAGCTTGGCAGAGAGCCTCAGCTGGGTTAATTACATAACCAGCACACGCTGGGGAGGGGGGCATCTTAGGGGAAGAAGAGAGGGCAAAGGATGCGGAAGACTTCCGGTCTCCCCCTGGGTGTGGCAACTTAAGAGGTCTCTAGGCTGTACCCTACCTGCAGATTCTCCTGGACAACATACTCCCTTGCCCTGAAATCAATCCTTCCTGGGGGAAGAGCTGGGGAATAAAAGCGGGACCACAGTGCTGCAGCCAAGGAGCAGGGTGCAGCGAGCGGCCCCCGGGTTGGGGACAGCCTCCCGGAGCCCAGCAGGCCCGAGTGTGGTCCCGTCCCTGACTCAGAGGTGAACGTGGGCCCCCTCCTGCTTCCCAGGCAGGGGTCCTGGGTCTGAGTGTTTATTAGTCCAACATCCCCAGCTGCGGGGGGTGGGGTGGTGGTGGAAGAGGACTGTCCAGAGAAGCAGGGCCCAGGCACCCCTCAGCCTCCCTCCCCAAGGCCTGTGCTCTGCGGTGAGTCTGCAGACGGCGCCCGGGGACAGACACTGGGCCAAAGCCTGCTTCTGGTTCCCCTGCCGGGGGCCCGGACACCTGAGTCCCAGTCCCAAGCTGAGGGCGTGGGAGGGGGGCGGTTTACAAGTCCAGTGGACCGAGGCACCACGTCGGCCCGCTGTTGGTCCCCGTCACATTCATGTGGGAGTGGGTGGGTGCGTGGGGGCGTCGGAGGATGCTGGGTTCCCTACGACCTGATTGGTAGGAGTGGAGGGGCGGGGGGAGGCCGGAGCCCTGCCGGCTCTCCGCCTCCAGCACCTTGCAGGCACCCCCCACCCCCCGCACCAGCGCTCACGTGGCCGCCCCGCGCCGCTTCCCAGCCAGCCTGCCGGCCCCCTCCTCCCTCCGCGTCCCTGGCCCCGTCGGCCCGGCCGGCCCCCCTACACACCCCCACCGACCCAGCCCGGCCCTGGCCCGCCCGCCTCCCGCCGCTTACCCGGGGCCGTCCTAGCTGCCCCCAGCCCGGGCGGGCCGGCCGGCCGGCGGGGCCGCGCTCCCCCCGGGCTCCGGCGCTGCCCCCTGGCTGGCTCCCCGGCCCGGGGGGAGAAAGGTGTTGGCGCCCCCGGATGCCCAGTCCGGGCGGGCGCGGGGCGGGCGCGGGGCGGCGCGGGACAGGTGCTGGCCGCCGAGGGGGTAGCAAACCTCCTCCGGCCCCGCTCTCCCTCCGGAGCGCGCCGCCCGCTCGCGCCGGGAGGAGGCGGCGGCGGCGGGCGCGGAGCGGGGGGGGCGGGGGGGCGTGCCCGGCCGGCCTTCCGCTGGGTCCCTGAGCCCGCCGTCTGCACTGGGGCGGCGCGGGACCAATTCTTCCATCCCGAGCCTCGACCTTCACCCCTTCTGACTCTCCCTGCGATGTGTTTAACTCCAACCTGGAGGGGCGGAAGAAAGGGACCGGAGAAGCCCTAAAGACTCTTGCTTCCTCTTGCTTCTCTCCATATCCCACCCCACCCCACCGTCCCACCCCTACCACACACCCCAGGTTTAGGTCTGCTCTGACCCTTCCCCGTTCAGTTCTGAATGGGCGCCCACCGCGTGCTAGAGGGCATCGAGCCTCCTCTCCTCCACCCCGCAGGTATGGTCACCGCCAAGGGTGGTCGCTTTCACCCTTCACTGCCTCAGTGAGAGAAAAACAGAGAGGCCAGCAAAGCAAAGCTCATCCGCAGCCAATGCATGACCTCCATGCCCTGAAACGACTGCTCCCCTCTCCTCTCCAGACGGGGAGATGCCAGCGTTTGCCCGCGTCCAGGGCAGAATCGTCCGTGAGCTTATTCTAAAGAAATCGTGGTCAGGGTCACTGATCATAGGTAGCTGACAATTAAGATCAGGTACTATGTGCCAGACAGTGGGCTCCCAGCTTTGCCTGCGTCTTCAAAGTCAACCCTACCAATACTATGAGGTAGATTCTGTTTCCTCCGTTTTACAGGTGAGATAGTTGAGGCCAAGAGAGGCTGAGTGACTGGTCTTATTGAAGCATAAAATGCAGAATCAAAGACTGGGAGTCTGTAGCGGGGCAGCTGCTGAGGAGCTTGGCAGATGCTCAGTTTAACCTGGAGGCCAGAAGCAGACACAAGCGGCTGATGTGTGCCCTGTGTGCAAAGCTAAGGTCCGGAAGGAAGGGCAGAGGGAACCTGCCGAGTATTGAGAAGAGTCAGTGGAGGCTTCAGGGGAGGCGACTTTCAAGGAAAGAGCCTTGAAAGAAGTAGGATTGGGGTGCCAGGGCAGGGAGGTCATGGACAAGGAAGGCTTCAGATCAGAGAAGCTGGGGACCATTTCAGGGCTTTGAGAAGGGAGTACAGGAACCAGACACAGCGGGCTGGAAATACAAGAGGAGGCTGAGAGGCTGGTTGATGTGAAGTCCCAAAGGCCTTGGTTGCCTGGTAAGGAGTTTGGATCTAGACCTGTCTGACTGGGATGCATGGAACGGTTTTGAAGCAGGCCAGCAACCTGGTCAGCGTTGCAGGTGCAGGGAGGAGGAGGAGGAAGCTGGGAGAAATCTCTCAAGTGTTTTCACCCTGGGACCCAACATCCCCCACTGTGTAACTTTCTGATATGCACCTGGGCCCCAGCTTCCGCAAAGAACCGCTTTCCTCCTCCCTGAGGGCTGAGCGCCCTCCCTGTTGCTGCCCTTCCCCTCCTGTCCAGACAGAGCACAGTGGTTACAAGCCTGGGGTTCAGATCAAGCAGATCTGGATTTAGATCCTGGCCCTACCACTTACTCTGTGACTGAGGGCAAATTACTTGACCTCTCCGAACTCTATGCCTTATTTACAAAGTGGAGTTGTCCCCAAGGCACAAATAAGCCTGCGGTGTGCGGAGTCCACAACACAGTGCCCGGCATGGAGTCTCACTGCGTGACCTTTTGTTTTTCTTTTGTTTTACAGACACAGCCATTCAAAGGGGAGGCTGAACAACCCCCCCGGGAAAGCATTTCTATTTATGCTAGGATGGCTCCCAGGTCCTGGGGTAGGGTTTTGAGAGCAGTCAGGGCAGCAGCTAGAAGCAAATTCAGGGGCAAGAAGAGCAGGGACCCCCTCCCCCAGTGCCACTTTTGTTCTGGTGACATCGGGTTTACTGGCGCTATGGGATTGCAACGGGGTCAACCAATAGACTCTTAATTAAATCGTCCAGGGCACTACCAGTCCCCCCACCATTTCTGAAAATATTTCATTCTTACCTCTGCCCAAGGATCTCAGAATTTGTCTATGCCCCCAGGTATATTCTAGTTCTGTTTCAGCCCAAGGAAACCTAGAAACAAAAAATCATGCAATGCTCACACATACTTTGCAGCCAGGCTTATCAGAATTCTCAGCTTAACTCCACTGGGGGAACACAGAGCCACAGGTTCATTATAGGGCCTCATACTGGCTTGTAGTGATAAGTAATTTAAAACAATATATAGATTGCTTTATATGGAAGCTGGAATCAAGATTTCCAGGAGAAATATCAATAACCTCAGATATGCAGATGACACCACCCTATGGCAGAAAGTGAAGAAAAACTAGAGCCTCTTGATGAAAGTGAAGGAGGGTGAAAAAGTTAAAGCTCAACATTCAGAAAAAAAGTATCATGGCATCCGGTCTCATCACTTCATGGCAAATAGATGGAGAAACAGTGGAAACAGTGGCAGACTTTATTTCTTTGGGCTCCAAAATCACTGCGGATGGTGACTGCACTCATGAAATTAAAAGACACTTACTCCTTGGAAGAAAAGTTATGACCAACCTAGACAGCAATATTAAAAAGCAGAGACATTACTTTACCAACAAAGGTCCATCTAGTTAAGGCCATGGTTTTTTCAGTGGTCATGTATGGATGTGAGAGTTAGACTATAAAGAAAGCTGAGTGCCGAAGAATTGATGCTTTTGAACTGTGGTGTTGGAGAAGACTCTTGAGAGTCCCTTGGACTGCAAGGAGATCAAACCAGTCAATCCTAAAGAAAATTAATCCTGAATATTCATTAGAAGGACTGATGCTGAAGCTGAAGCTCCAACACTTTGGCCACCTGATGCAAAGAGATGACTCACTGGAAAAGACCCTGATGCTGGGAAAGACTGAAGGCAGAAGTAGAAGGGGACAACAGAGGACGAGATGGTTGGATGACATTGGTGACTAAATGCACAAGTTTGAGCAAGCTCTGGGAGTTGGTGATGGACAGGGAAGCCTGGCATGCTACAGTCCATGGGGTCGCAGAGTCAGACATGACTGAGCGACTAAACAACAAATACATATATATATATATATATATATATAGAGAGAGAGAGAGAGAGAGTGTTTTTTTTTTACCACGCAGCAAGCAAGATCTTAGTTCCCTGTCTAGGAATTGAACCCGTGCCCCATGCAGTGTGAGCAAGGAGTCTTAATCACTGGATGGCCAGAGAAGTCCCTGAAGCATTATATCTGAAATCCCAACCCATTCAATTAATATAAAATACAAAATTTGCCTGAATTTAAGATTTGGTTGGTTAAGTCATTTTGGTTCGCTGAGTCACTTTGGGCTAAGGATTGTACACTCCTAGGAGCCTGTTCACTCTTCTCTATGGTTAGGATTACCTTGGTGAAAAAAACCCGACAGGCTCTGTCCATAGTCCATGGCTCCGGTTCAGCTGAAGACACCTGAGGTGCAAATGAAAGACTCCAAGGGATGGGAGATGTGAGCCCACCTACAGCTTCTGAAGCCCAGAGGACAAAGACCTGAACCTGGGACTCGGCCCTTGCTCCCTCGGAGCCGAGGATCCCACTGGCTCTCAGAGGCTGTCTGGCCAGATCCTGGGGCCTTTAACCGTAAGTGGAGAATGAATGAAACAAGGGAGGGGAAGCCAGAGGCTAGACTTGAACACTCTCCTCTAACACCTACCCCACGGAAGAAGGTGGGGAGTGGAGTTCTCTCAGCCCCAGAGTGTTGGGGCAGTCCTGTCTCAAGGATACTTCTGGAAATTAAGTCCATCTGGGTCTAAACAATCGCTAAATTAGCCTTCCCCTTGTTGGCAGCATCAAGAATGGCAGGGCGAAAGCTAAATGAGAAACTGAGATAACAAGTTTGGAGCCAACTCGGAAACTTTTCAAGAAACATCCTTGTTGCTAATAACATGTCTGGGGGCTGGTGGGGATTCTAGGATTAGTGTTCAGGAGATAGAAATGGGTAACAACGGGGGAGGTGTGATCTTTCCTAAGTGCCACACCAGGTATTAAAATAAACAGGCTCTCTTGCCTCCTGGAGCTGGGGGTGGCAGGGAAAAGAAATCTGGGTCCAAGCAAAACCAGAAAAAGCATCAATGCCTGGGGTGGGAGTAGGAAGGCTCCAACCCAGAGTCCTCAGCTCTTCCTGTGGCCTCAGGAGCAACGCACCTGAGGGCTCAGTGTTTCCTAACTTCGCATTCGGTCGGAGGAGGATCTCAGGCGATCTCAGGAGGAGGTCTCTGGCCATTGTGCCCTGCTTCTGGAGACTGAACTGCACTGGGATGTAGGGGCTTAGCAAGGCTGGCCCTTGGCCTGGTGGCTCAAAGGAGTGGGATGAAAAGCAGCAATCAAGACAGAGGGTCAGAAGATGTGGCTTTACCTCCTCTCACCTGAAAAATGGGGATAACACTCTCAATTCACGGGACAGGCAGGCAGGCATCTTGTGCAGGAGTGCTTTGCCATTTTTCAGCTGCCAAAAGAGTGCCGTTACTCCAGGAGAGGCAGTAGGCAAACAGGTGTCTTTCTCTGGCAGGGAGTCTCAACCCTGCCCTTTTAGAAACACCTGGGGAATTTTTTGAAATGCAGGTTGTCCCAGGCCCTTCCCAACTGGCTAAGAATTGTCAGCCTTTCATGAGAGCTCTAGGATGTGATCAATGTGCACCCAAGAGTTAAGAGCTTCTGCCCTAAGGATTTTCTTGGCCAAAACTGACATTCTTAGTTGCTGAATCCAATCAGATCTCAGTAAGGCCTATCCCTCTTCATATCTCTGACTCTGAACCTCCACAAAGCCCACCCTGACCCCACTTCCCTGCCAGTTATTCCAGTTAGAACTTGGGCCAACTGTAGCCAGCATGTGGCGACAGCCCAAGAGTTCCTAGCTGCGATAAAGTTTTCATAGTGTTTGAACATCCACGTAAGAGAAGCGGTTACTGTGAGCAGCCCTGTGCACCTCCCCTACACTGGTGACTGAGGGGTCCCATCTGGGCACGGGACCCCTCAGCCTCGCTCCCCCATGCCAGGCTGTAGGAGACTTCAGAGTCCAGTCATCAGAACCAGGGCCAGCGCCTTCGGCCTGACCACACCTGGCTCGCGTGTCCCCAGCCACACAAATGCAGGTGATTAGATCTGAACTCCTTGGGAAGCTTGATTGAAAGCAGAATTCTATCCACTTGGGAACATGCAGGCCCCCAGTGCAGATCCAAGAGGCTTCTTATGAGTGGGTCAGTGAAACGTCTGGGCTGAGAGGACACTGATGGGAAGCTCTGCTGGGCTCCTCCTGCCCCTGGCCCATCCGCTTGGGTCCTGGAGGGGACCTGCCAGGGAAGACGGACTGGCTCCTCCGAGCACTGCCTGCAGCGAGATGCCTGAGTGGTGATGGTGGTGGTGACGGCAGCGGGGGCTGGGGAGACAGGAGCCTCTGAGGCGTGTGATGCTTCCTCAGGCCCATCTCCACATTTCATCTGGCTAAACCCCCGGGAGGGCCGGGCAGCCAAAAGGCAAGTTCTAATAGCATGGTTATTAATACCCCATCCTTCCCCTGGCCCGCTGTGTTCTGTCCTCGAGTTTCAGTTCTGGGAACAAAGTACGCAGCACAAACTTCATTTTGTGTAAATGAGAGTTTATTGATGAACACAAAGT
The DNA here is from genome assembly GCF_910594005.1 of Cervus elaphus. NCBI lineage: Eukaryota > Metazoa > Chordata > Mammalia > Artiodactyla > Cervidae > Cervus > Cervus elaphus. Next base: position 87,481,867 of record NC_057819.1, read on the forward strand.
CAAGCTTCCCCTGCCCCCCACCCTCCCCCAGAACAGATCCCAACAACAAAAGAATGGTAAGTTTTCTCAGGGCAACACTTACCCCCCTCCCCCTCTCTCCAGTCCCAAGGTTCGCAATGCAGACACACGAAACAGGCTTGGGCGAGGGCAGACACTCAGGGAATCTCTGACCAGCAAGAGTTCCGGGTGTGTGCGCGCTTGCCATGCCCTTTGTGAGGTGCCCGCTGACGTTACAGAGACAGGCTGCAGCGGCGGACAGGGGACTGCAGGGCAACCTCCGCTCGTCCGGTTCGGCCAAGCTTGAAACGGGCCCCGAGGGACACTGCAGTGGAGGGACAGGCTCTGCCTCTTCAGGAGAGGGGTCCTAATCGTGAAGCAGAATCCCTCCCCAGCGGCTCAGGGGCAAACCAGGAGACGGCCTCTCGAAGGAGCGGAGGGCTGGCAGACCGGCCGGGTCAGCTGAGAAGTCCAGCTGTGGCCCATGACTGCCGGGGAGGCTGAGGAGCCGGGTTTCAGGGGTGGAGGGACACACTGTGGTCTCCGTACCACACTGTCCCGTCTGCTTACCCTGCCACAAGCTCTGCTGCCTGGGACTGCGGTCTGCTTCGAGGCGAGAACGCAGCGTTTGGAGTGGGGACCTTCTTCACTGCTTGCATCGCACTGACTCCACGAGCAATCTCCCAACCACAGAGCTTCACCCACCCCTGCCCAGCATCCTGGGCCATTTCCTGTTCTTCACGTGCCTGCGGGGTTCCTGTCCCTCGCCCCAAGAATTCTCCTCATGGAGAGTGTCAAGGCCTAAGAAACTGCTTTGGGGGACCTGCTCCCGTAGCTCTCCAAGTGGCACGAGTCAGGATCATTTCACTTGCAACATGGGTAACAGGGTACTTTCTGCTGTTTTCTAGGGTTCTGCCTCTTGGACGCACTTTTAGGTCCAAGTCCCACGTGAGGTCTTGGACCCAGGCACCTCTGATGAGAGCAGGGGCATCTGAGCAGCAGTCTCAGTCATGGACCCTGAATCCTGGGTGCCGGGCAGCAGCAGTGCCCACAGGTGAAACAGAGAAGCCTGCTGGACAGACTGGTGTTCTGGGCACAGAGCACGCTTTGACAGCCACACCCAATGTGTCTAGGGGGGCAGGGGTTCTCACGTTTCCTGATCTTTTGAGAGATGACAAGGACGGCTTGGCCCTCTGAGGTGATCTCAACTGCCTGGGAGCCTAAGCAACACAAGCGCCGAGCGGATCAGAGAGCCGAGGCAGGACTGTGGGCACCAGCAGCTCACTTCCTCCCCACACCCACCCTGCTGGCCTCCGGCACCGAGGGGCCTCCATTCCGGCATCAGGGTTTACCTTCAAGTCCCTGGACAGAGACTCTGCTGCCACCAGATGCCAATGAATGGAGCGCCAGCATCTGCATGGAGTGTGGGAGCCATGAGGAAGCAGGCACCGGAAAGGTAAGAGAAAGGCATCGAGGAAAGAAAGTCAACGAGAGGGTCCCGCGGTGAGAACAACTCTGACGGGGATTCGGAGACCCAGCCCCCACCTCTGCTACTGAAACAGTCAGCAGTCCTCAGGCCGTAACATCCTGTTAGTCTTTTATCTTTTTTCTTTTTAGAAAAACAAGGTTGGATGAGTTGTTATTTTAAGTAAGTCTGTTTCAACTCTAAAACCAAAATTTTAGATGTGAACTGGACCTGAGATTAAATTAAATCCAGAGCAGGAGATGGGGGGAGGGCATTTTGATTTCTGAAATTCTTTCATCAGTTTATTCACGGATTCAACCTCGGAAAAGGACTGTAGTAAGTTCTCCTTCTCAGGCTCGGTGCCATCAGGCCCCATTTCCTACACCCTCCAGCACCATTCAAGGAAGACCACTATTTCTGGCTGCAGCGCATCAAACAAGATGAAAATACAGGGCAGGAGGAATCACAGGAAAAGGAGTTTGGAGAGAAAAGAAAGTGATCAGGAACAAGACTGCCACAGGGTGGCAAGAAACTGCGTCTCTTCCCTCCAGGACTGTGCAGTCGTCTTAACACTTCTCTCAGCTACACACTATTCCCTCTATTTCTCACATGTACAAAAATATAAAACAATAAAGTGCAGTTCACGTTTCAGTGACACTATTCCTTGCTTTAATATTTTTTTGTTGTCTTTTTCTGCTTTTGAAACGAGCTCTCGATTACAAAATATCAAACTACACTCAAAACTGCAGCCACTGTAAGGACAGCACGGAGAAGCCCACAGTAAGGACGGACAGCAGCGGGTGGCGCGAGGTGGGGACTGACGAAGCAGTGGTTACAGACGGTCACAGGAAGCTAACACTATCCAACAGGCGGCGTCCTAACATTAGCACAGGTTAGACTAGTCACTACCTTGGCGGACAGCCTCGGTGTGTTCAGGTTCAGATTCTACATGGCGATAACAGTTTCTTCCAGTTAAAGAGCTCTTGGCCTGCACCGGTCACAGGGTGGCTGGAGGGCACTGGGCCAGTCTATTAGTTTTTCAAGATGCTGTCATAGACCTGATAGATGTACTGGGAGACCTCGGGAGCTCTACACTTCAGCGACAGCTGTGCGGAGGAAAGGAGAAGGAAGATTATTAGCATGGAGGCTGGCATTCACTCAAAAGGTATCCAAGTACTCAGTTCAAGGAAAGCTCTTTCTGATACAAGGGGAGAAGGGCTTCTATCGTTGAGCAGCCAAACAAAGAGACCCTGCGGACAGGAGGTGCTGCGGGTTTTAGAATTTCAGTTTAGTCAATGTCTAGCTGTGCTGTGTTCCCACCCCCATCCTACGTGGGTCTGCAAAGTTAGGAAGCAATTCACAGGAAACACCGTAGGGGACAGAGGCTTTCCTGCTTTGCTAGGAGTCACAGGGACTATCACCAAGTGAAAAGGGACGGGCTAAAACCCTCAACTTGGTGGTCATTTCATCTCTCTATTCCAGTTTCTGTCTTCACAAGGATGGTTATTTCAGTCCCAATTCAGGAGGATGGATAACTAAATAAAATAAAAGCAGGAGCTAGATAGCTCCAAGTAACTAGTCTTCACTGTATTATATGGAAAAGAGCACACACTGCTAGGGAATGAAGATAAGAAGCAACATGCGCTTCTCTTGTAGCTCAGATGGTAAAGAATCTGCCTGCAATGCAGGAGACCTGGGTTCGAAAGATCCCCTGGAGAAGGAAATGGACAACCCACTCCAGTATACTTTGCCTGGAAATCCCATGGACAGAGGAGTCTGGTGGGCTGCAGTCCATGGGGTTACAAAGAGTCAGGTACGACTGAGCGACTAACACTAACACTAACACTAAAGAGACATTTACCGAGTGTAACTGTACCATTTATGACAACAGTGTTATCTTTCAGCTTCTGCCTCTTATTCAGGCTGGTCAGATACTTCTCATACCACTCTACTTGTTTATTACCACCTCTTTGTCTTGTCTAACAATTACCAAATTAAAATATTAAAAAGATTTCAATGCTGAACACTGAGATTTTCACTTTGTGGGTCAACAAGTGCAAAATTTAAACCTAGATTTGGACTCCTGAATTGTACCAGATTAGGCAAATTCACCAGCTTCACAATGACGTTAACAAAAGAAGCATATAAATTGCATTTAGAACCAGAAATTTTAATCCCTGTTTTTTGTATTACTGACATCATTGCTTGTTTATTAAAGGAGATGAACAAAAGTTGTCTTTAACGATGTATCACCATAAGATTTTACATTATCTTACCTCTTTATTGTCTTATGAGAGACTAATGATTTGACCAAGTTCAAAGAGGTGAGAATAGTTTTGGCAAAAATGTCAGGAAGATGATTGGTCAACCCCAATCTTTCTTCTTGAGAAAACTCACATCCTCAGAACTGAATGAGATTTTAAAAATGCAAAACCAAGCCAAACAAAAAGAACATCAAGAGAGGCTCTATTTAAAATTTATAGCTTTAATATGCATTCTCTAAGGCATTTCCAGAACTGCTGCTTGACATCCATCAGGAAAGACAATTCTGATACATGTAAAACAAAATGTGTAACTAATTTTAGAATATAAATATAAAACAGCTCCCTACTTTGGTCCAAGTTGCAGCTCTAGGCCTTTCCCTGACTTTCTGCTCCTCCTCCAGCCTTTCCACTGTCAGTGTTGTAGACAGTTCTCGTGGGAAAGTACGTGGGTTCAGAAGAGGAGGAGGAGAGGAAGCTAAAAAGAGTAAGAACAGCCTAAGGGAATTAACTCCCAGACTAAAGAGGGGGTAGTTCCTCCCCCAAATACAGTTCTGTATTTTTTCACATCTTTGTAGCAGTATTGGAACTTCCAACCAGTTGGAGATCCACTTTTGGTTCACCAGTGATAAGAAAATGTTGTCTTCCTCAATAAAAGCCCAAAGCGGGCACTGGCAGGAGTCTAGATGCAGACAGTTTGAGCTGCTCTTTGGAGGTGGGAGGAGAGGGAGGGGAGGAGAGGGAGGGAAGGAAGGGTAAGAAGAGGAGGAAGAATCTCTTTCTCTGGATTGTTCTATCACATCCCTCCCCCAGACACCCCAGCCTTTAACAATGGGTTAAGTTTAGGGTTAAATCCATTCCTTGCTTTTCAACAAGTACAGTTAAGACAAGCTGGAATACATTAAAAAAAAAAAAAAAGACAAGCTGGAACACATTAAAAATTTTTTTTTTTTTTTTTTTTTTGCTAATTCCTAAAGAAAGCAAGAAGGAAATGTACATTAAAAAAAGAAGCTAAAAAAAATCTGATTTAGGATTCTGGTCTCATTTTATACGGGAAAAGACATCTTTCCAGGATTTTAACTTTCGAAGCACTAATCTACTTATGTGTCACATCTTTCACATCAACCACTGAGGAATGCCACCCACCTAGACTCACCTCCCCTGCCTAGGTAATAAGCCAAGGACTTAAACATCTACTTCAGGTTTATGGCCTGGAACACAGACTTCTTCACCTGGGACAAGTAATCTTTCCAGGTGAGACAGAGCTACTTAGAGATTAAGAGGGCTCTTCCCCCTGGGATAAACAAACCTTCTTAATGACATACAGTAAGGGGATGAAGGAAGTGATTTATCATGTAGTGTACTACTACTCCAGAGAAGGCAATGGCACCCCACTCCAGTACTCTTGCCTGGAAAATCCCATGGACGGAGGAGCCTGGCAGGCTTCAGTCCATGGGGTCGCTAAGAGTCAGACACGACTGAGTGACTTCGCTTTCCCTTTTCACTTTCATGCATTGGAGAAGGAAATGGCAACCCACTCCAGCGTTCTCGCCTGGAGAATACCAGGGACGGGGGAGCCTGGAGGGCTGCCGTCTGTGGGGTCGCACAGAGTCGGACACGACTGAAGCGACTTAGCAGCGGCAGCAGTACTACTCAGTCATCAAAAACAAACACACACCAAATTATTAACACATGCAATGACTTAAGACAGATGTCAAGGATATTATGCTAAGTGGGAAAAAAGTCTGAAAAGGATAGGAACTGAATTTATAGAACCCTCTCAAAATGACAAAATTATAGTAATGGGAAACAAACATATCAGTGATTCCCATGGGTTAGGCGTGGGGTGAGTCTGTAACTATAAAGAGATAGCAAGAAGGAGTTTTTTCGTGGTGACAGAACAGTTCTGTTCCTGATCGTGGTGGTGATTATCACAAATGTGATAAGATTTCATAGTACTGTACACTCCTTAACCAAATAAAATAAAATAAAAATAATGATGTAAAAACTGGTGAATTTGGGTGTAAGATGTTCTCAATGAGGAACACTCAGTGGAAGATATATGGGAACTCTATGTACCATTTTTAAAACTTTATGTGAGTCTTAAACTAGTTCCAAATAAGAAGCTTTTAAACATTTTAAATCAACTATGCAGCTACTAAGAGGTCTTTCTCAAAATTCTCACAATCCTTAATGAATACAAAGAATACAGTTAGGAAGTGTTTAGATATATGAATTCTTAGCACAACTTACCAACAACTTCTGTAATCTTGAACAAGTTATTAATCATTCTGAACCGTGGTTTCCTTATCTGGAATCTGGGGGTAATCATGCTACTCTATTTTTTTTTCCATTTATTTTTATTAGTTGGAGGCTACCTACTTTACAATTCATGCTACTCTAATCTAGCTGAGATGAAATACTGCAGACAATAAAAATAATGAATGATAAAAAAACAAAACACACACACAAATACACATACTTTGAGAAAATTTCTAGGGAAGTAAATGGAGCTATTTTACAAGACCTGATTTTACAGTAAAAACCTGTCCCTCCAGAAGAGCAGATAGGGCTTTCCCTTTCTTGGGGAACTCAAGGAAAATGACAGGATAGTTTTTTACAAAAAAAGACAAAAGACTGGCAGCGGAGGAGGTGGGTGGGAGGAGCGTACAGTTTATGGGAGAAGCCTCAAGTTTCTCAGCTCACAAACGCTTGGGCAAAAAAATCTAGTTAGATGGGACGTAGTATCACTCATACACACACACTTGTCCAGCTTACTTCAACGGAAACCTAGAATTTTCATTTCAGGGTGGTACTACTTCCTATATGCTAATGAACACACGCTTGCCTTAAAATTAAGGAATGGAGTCAGACTTTTCTCGGCTAAATGGCTAAAAAGCTCACTTAATCTACTGAATATAAAGCTTTATCAGTTATTCAATTTTTGAACCTTACTTTTCTCATCACTTTCCTTTCCCCTCATTCAAAACAGTGTACAAAAGCCTTGAACATGAAGCCAGAAGAATATGGTATTTCCCCTATCCCAAGGGTTTTCATAATATACTTTACAAAATGCAGATGACAAGCAGCATCCTACTGGGAGACAATATTTTACAACAGTAAATAAATGGCCAGTGCCTAGGGCATTACGGCTGTGCTGATTAACAAAGCAACCAGCTCCTCCCCTAAAAATAAGGCCAGGATTTCAATTTTAGCCCAGCATGGCACTGAGGAAGTTTCCTAAAGTCCCCTTTCAGGCTATAAAAAGTGTGTCCCATTTTGCCGTAATTTTTCAACAAGCATTTAGGACATACAATATCACTAAAGAGGCTCATATGTTCAGGGATTTTGACATCCTTACGTCCAAAAGCAGGAATGGGCTTGAAATGAGCTACGAAAACAATCCTCTTAGCAGCCTGTTACAGTACCACATGCACGGATACGCTAAATGAGCATTAACCAATACTGATGAAGTTGCAGGTTCTGTGAGCAGCTCTGTATATACCTGGAGGAGTCTGAGGTACTCCGGCTGCCAGAGGCCCCTTCCTGGTGAATGGGGGCAGAACAAGGTCTTCTAAGAATGCAACTGGGGACTTTTTTGACTGCTTGTTTTGGATATCTGGGGAGTGAAGGAACTCCACCAGGTCTTTCCTGGCAAATCAAAAAATGCTAAGAAAAAAATGAAGGGCTCTTACCTCCCTCCGTGAACCCATCTCACCCATTCTGAAAAAGGCCTTACCGTGTAATTGGGGTTTCCTGGTTGGATACGTAGCTCGGCCAAAATCCAAATGCCGTTAGTGAGCTTCAGGGATTGGTACAGCATGTCCTGCCCTTCCACATTCCTCTTGGCAATAGTATAAACATTGTTGTTTTGCAACTTGCTGGAAACAGTGTCTAGAAACACAGATTCAAAATGCAACACCTTCAGCTAAAATATCCAACAAGGATGCTGTGAGCCATGTGTGCTCAATTAGCCCCTGATAAGCACCGTCACATGCACATGTGCACGTTTCAGAAAGCCCTTCTCCCACAAGAGCAAAGTGTGAGGAAGCTCTTCAAGTGCCTATGCACCACATTCCAGGCCAGAAAATGGAATAAGGTGTGACTAAACATCAGTGTTTAAGAACTACCTGTGGAGATTATGGTGGGTCTAAGCCATTGGTATCCTCAAACTACTACTAGGAGCTAGACCGGTAAAAATGCACTGAAGTGGACAGAGACAGAAATGGGTGAATGGGTGACTGCCATGTTGGGATTCACTTCTGGAACATTGGTCCCAGATCCATAGGGATCCAAAGATTGACAACTGAATCTCCAACAATACTTCCCAAGCCACTACTACTCCACCATGAGTCATTCTGGCCTTACGTGCCAGGATCAGAAAAGCACCCAGTTGCAGAAATCCTGCAAATCAAATTTGTTAGCCTTGATGTTAAGGTGTTTGTTTTCTGTTTTGTTTTTTTTTTTTTAAAGCAGGCGAATGATTTCTTAAACCTCTGGGGAATATCATACCCCAAATTAATAATGAAACAAACTGCCTCAACAAAAGTTCTTTGGAAAGACTGAAGTTGTACAAAGATGATTATTCCAAGGCCTGTAAGCTCAACTGCCATTTCTGGTTAGAACGGGGGGCCTTTGTAGTCATCAATGCAGGATAAGAACAAGTTGGTGTTTGGGGTCTTCCTTGTGACTACATATCGCACCAAAGACATGACATTCTAGAATTAAAGGTCATTTCTCTCTCCTTGTTCTCTGACTGCTAACATGAGATGCTGCAGCACCAGAGAAACTTTAAGAACAGAGATGATAAACACCATTTCTTTGTTGATAGTTTATTACATTTGCTTCTAATAAGAATTACTCAGGAACTAAATTCTCCCCACATAAAAACCAGTCATACTCTATGGGAGAAGGCTGCTGTGATGGATGGTCTTTCTATTCTCCTAGACGGTAAACCCTCTGAGCACAGGGATCCTAGGGTTTTTCATCACTGTGCTTCTCACAGTATCTGGGACACAATGAGTACCTACCATCAATACCTGTGAATAAGCCTCTGACTTAGGTGTTGGAGATGCCGACATGTGCATAATGCCATAGGCATTAAAAAACATTATTTAAGACATTTCCCCAAAGAAATCCAAATGGCCGACAGACACATGAAAAGATGCTCAACATCCCTAACAGATAGTGATAATAGATAAATGCAAACCAAAACTAGAATGAGGCACCACCTCACACTAGCCAGAATGGCCATTATTTAAAACTCTACAAATAACAAATGCTGGAGAGGATGTGGAGAAAAGAAAACTCTCCTATGCTGTTGGTGGGAATGTAAATTGGTGTAGCCACTATGGAAAACAACATGGAAGTTCCTCAAAAAACAAAACAGAATTACCATATGATCCAGCAATCCCACTTTTGGACAAATATCCAGACGAAATTATAATTAAAGAAGACACATGCGTTCCTATGCCCACAGCAGCACCATCCACAATCGCTGAGACCGGCCAACAACCTAAATGTCCATCTGCAGATGAACGGACGAAGCAGATGTGGTACACATCTACAAGGGAATCTGCTCAGCCAGGAAAAAGAGCAAAACAATGCTATCTGCCACAACACAGATGGAGCTAGAGATCATTATACTATGTGAAGTGAGTCAAAAAGATAAATACCATATTATATCATACGTGACATATCTGTAGAATCTAAAATATGACACAAATGGACTTATCTATGAAACAGAAACAGATTCACAGACATAAAGAAAAGACCTGTGGTTGCCATGGGCGAGGTAGGTAGGGGGAGGAATGGAATGGGAGGTTTGGGTTAGCAGATGCAAACTACTGAATACAGAATGGGTGAACAACAAGGGCCTACTGTATAGTACAGGGAGCTATATTCAATATCCTGCGATAAATCATGGTGGAAAAAAAGGCAAAAACATATGTGTGTGTGTGTGTGTAACTGAATCACTTTGCTATGTAGCAGAAACTAACACAATATTTATATCAACTACACTTCAATTAAAACAAACAAACAAACAAACAAAGCCAACTTTCTCTGGGGAGTTCTTTGGTGGTCTAGTGGTTAGGATTTGGAGATTTCACTGCTGTGGCCCAGGTTCAATCCCTGGTCAGGAAACTGAAATCCCATAAGCTGTCAGGCTGCCAAAAAAAAAAAAAATCTGCCAGAAAAACATCTTTTGTTTAGTTATTTGAAGTACAGCTGATTTACAAAACTGTGTTTCAGGTGTTCAGCAAAATGATTCAGACACATACAAATATATATATATATGTGTGTGTGTGTATATATATATATATACATATATATATATACTTTTTCTAATATTCTTTTCCATGATAGGTTATTATAAGATATTGACTATAGTTCCCTGTGCTATACATTAAATCCTTTTTATCTGTTTTCTATATAGTAGTACGTATCACACGTATGGATGTGAGAGTTGGACTATAAAGAAAGCTGAGCACCAAAGTATTGATGCTTTTGAACTGTGGTGCTGGAGAAGACTCTTGAGAGTCCCTTGGACTGCAAGGAGATCCAACCAGTCCATCCTAAAGGAAATCAGTCCTGAATATTCACTGGAAGAGCTGAAGCTGAAGCTGAAACTCCAATACTGTGGCCACCTAATTCAAAGAGTTGACTCATTTGAAAACACCCTGATGCTGGCAAAGACTGAAGGCAGGAGGAAAAAGACGACGACAGAGGATGAGACGGTTGGATGGCATCACTGACTCGATGGACATGAGTTTGAGCAAGCTCCGGGAGTTGGTGATGGACAGGAAGCCTGGCGTGCTACAGTCCATGGGGTCACAAAGAGTCGGACACGACTGAATGACTGAACTGAATTGAACTGATGTATCTGTTAATCCCATATTCCTAATTTATCTCTCCTCCTTCCCTTTTACCGTTTGGTAACCATAATTTTGCTTTCTATGTTTACGAATGTAAAAACCATCTATTTAGATGTGGTCTAATTTTGCAGGTAGTTCTTGCCCTGATGTCTTTCTTCCACATTCAACCCAGCGAACGCTCAGGGCAGGAGGTATTGAAGCCCATTCATTAAACAACTGCATCACACTTAGTTATGGCTTAATTTCCCTCCTTTTATTTCCAGTTTCCACTAACACCAAGCAGAGTAGTTGTAACTCAAGAATGGGTTCTCTTTGAGAAGCCACAATGTTTATCTCAAGGTCGTTATGCACAAGACTGAGGGAGGAGGGAGCCTCAATATACTTTTTCATCACCTTCTGGGGGGTCAGGCAGTTCTGGTTGTCACCTTGGTTCCCACTATGAAGGGCTCTTGCAGCTCAGACTGAGTTGCTAGGCAACATCACCAGCTGGAGTTTGGCTTACATCTTTTGACAGGACTGTCTTTAACACGAGGAGGATTGCTTTAAGTTGTAAAAGCCATTCCCAAGTTTCAAGGCTCTTGCCCATTTCCAAGGAAACAGAAAATACACACGACAGGATCTTCTGTTGAAGTTCTACCATGTTGCACAGGCACATGTTCTAGACAACATACAGAGCAAGGCCCAGATGCCTACAGATATGTCATGCGTTTAAGTAACAGGTGACAGGCTAAGTAAGTGGTGATAGGCTAAAAAAGAGATGATAGGCTAAGAAATGGAAGCACCCAAACACACATACACACTCACCCACTCCAGAATTAAAAAACATGGCCAAAAGCCAGACGGAATAAGCCAGTTGAATGGATGTAACTTTAATGTGTTTGGAAGCATTCTGGTTAGGAACCTGGCTCTGCTCCTACTGAATGGCTGTTATTGTGATTTCTATCAGAATACTGCATGGAGGGAAGAGGGGTCTATAACATAAGTATGTGTGAGTCAATTTTTCTGGCTGCACCACAGAGCCTGTGAGATCTTAGTTCCCTGACCAGGGATTGAACCCATACCCCTGCACTGGAAGTGTGGAGTCTTAACCACTGGATGGCCAGGGAAGTCTCTGTGAGTCAATTTTTATAAACCTTAGACTGTAGGTTTGAGCTAGAGGGCTTGAAGGTGGTAGGATAACCAGACTCTGCTAAGTGAACTTATTAAGAACGGTAATGGGACTTCCCTGGTGGCAGAGTGGATAAGAATCTGCTTGCCAGTGGAGGGAACATGGGTTCGATCTCTGGTCTGGAAGGATTCTACCAAGACCACGCTCTAGAACCTGTGAGCCACAACTACGGAGCCCAGGAGCAACAACTACTGAAGCCCATGCACGCCCTAGAGTCTGTGCTCCACAAGAGAAGCCACCGCAAGCAGCAGCCCATGCGATGCAATGAAGAGTATTTCCTGCTTGCCATAATCAGAGAAACCCTAAACAAAGCAATGAAGACGCCGCGCAGCCAACTTAGAAAAAAACAGAACAAAAAGAATGGCAATGGGAGCCAATGTAAAGAAGCTTCCCAGCCAGACTGGGATACACTTCTTGACAAAATGTCACAGTTCTTTGTGTTTGTTTCTTAAACATATCCAAACTCCTGGGGAAATACGACGGAATCTAATAGCTGTGACTTGGAGAATGAGAATGTAATGTAAAGACACTGAGATCTGCCCTACAGGACAAGAGCTTTTATTAAAAGACAGTCAAATACGGTTACACACGCATTAAGATGTAATTTCTTTGGGTTCATTTGTCTCCTACCTCGTATCTGACTTTGGGTCTAAGGCCTAAAATCTTAGAAGATGGGAATGTGGTCTTCCCTCCTTCATCTTCCTACCTTAGCTAAGGTCGCACCTCTTCCAGCAGCCGTAAGAGTGAAGAAGGTACTCGGAGAGCGGGAAGAGGGACCTGCACATGGGACCCAGCTGTGGGACACCATCATCAGCAAGCTGCAAACCACTGTGCCTGCTGAAAAGAACACCTTTCTTTTTTCAATCGTTTGAACAACCAAATTGTATTTAAGTGCTGACTGGCAATATGCACCTATATTTATGAAATGGGGAGAACCGTGACCAAACAAAGAAACGGAACTCACCCTCACCTAGTCCCTGTGCCTGAAGAAATATCTGTCCCTTATTAGAGAGCCTAACTAGAAAATACAGATGCAACATGTCTCTGAGCAAAAGAAGCACTTAATTTAAAAAACAGATTTGTAGACCACTTGCCCGAAAGATTCTTTTCTGGATATGGCTGGAGATGCAGCTATTTCTTACGTAAGATAGTGGGGTCCCAGATATGACCAGTGCTAGGAAGCAAGGAGACCCATACAACTGGGTGCCTTTTCTGAACCAGTATTTTCCAGTATTTACACCACTAGTGACACATCATAAGCACACTATCATATACACTTTTCTATTAAGAACTGATAAATTATTAAGGCTTAGTAAGAGGGTTTCTTTTCTTCTTTCTTCTCTAGAAGAAATGGAAGAGCAGAAGTAAAAGCTCAATGCTAGGCTGGTCAGTACTTTAAGCCTGAGACTTCCTGTAGCCCTCAGAGTGTTAGCTCCATCTGTCAAATGTCTACTCTGGCACAGAAAAGCTATTTAAAGGGTTGGTGCTATTGTGATTAGGACAGATCAGCTGGAAAGAAGGTATTTTTAGCTCTCAACCCAGGGTGTTGAATCAGAAGGCACTAAACCTGAAAACATTCACGTTAATTGAGCCCTCAGACTGAAAGGAAAAGTAAAGGCTGGGGTAGGTACTCCAGACCTCTGGGTGGAGGGAGAGGAAAAGCTAGAAAGGATTAGCTGCAGAAGTGGTCTTGCAAGACACGCGCAGGGATTCAGCGTGGGAAATGCTGGACGGCCTCGGGCTCCCAGAGGAGAGGAAGCGGCTGGGCACGTTCCCTGGGCTCCATTGCTGCACCACCGCAGAGCGGGGTGTCACTGGAGAACTGATTCGCAGGTATCTGGAGCACCCAAGGCAGGCAGGAACCGGCACGGGGCCACGGCCGAACTGTTCAAAAAAACTGAATTTGTTCTGGGAAACTGTTTCTGTTTACATCAGAAGACATAGCTCCACTGGGAGAAAGGCCAGACACCTTTTCTTTGGCAAGATCACAAATGTACACCAAGGTTCGGAGCCCCCATCTGGAAGCAGGGGGATTTTATTAATCTGACAGGCCAGACTAAAACCCTCAATCATCCAAACTTCCATTTTCTTTTTTGAAAAATCATGTCCCCTTTACATCAGACCTCTGAGACTAAATCTGCTTTCCCAGGACTCTGGCCTTTCTTTGCTCTCTGTAGGCCAGAGTTTTCCTGATCATATATGTTGAAGGAACACTGGTTCTCCGTAAGACGTTAGTAATAAGCATTTTGTGATTTCAAATCCCATAGGGAAAACATTCAGTTGATACTGAGTTAGTGGTTTCCTCAATGCAGGAGGCCTCAGCTTCTAGTGTGCTCACGTGCAATGGCAACTTCTAAGACGGGCACATCATACACTGTACTTCCCAATCTTATGACCACAGAACGCTTTTCTGAGGGACAAGTGTTCTCAGGAGTATAATATATGAAGTGTCCTGGGACTGACCACACAAGGGTGACTATAATCCTAGCCATTAGCCACTGTGGGTTCTGCAGCTGAAGTTTCCTGAAAAAGAGGTTTACAAAACGGAAAACTGTCCAACCTCCCAACTCATCAAATGAGGCTTGCAGTAACTAACCAGTGAGCCTGGGAGAGACAGCAAACACCGTCCCCTACCTAGAACATGGCATAAAAAGCAGCTCAATTTAAATATGAATAATAATAAAAAAAAAACACAACTCAGCAAAAATCTGGTTTTGTTTAATAGCTACATAACCAGTCAGGCTGAGAAACCTAGAGGGCATGTGGTATTTGTGAAGAGAATCAACAAACTGTCATGACAGTGGACATTACAGAAGACTGTCTTCCTCAAACACCTCTCCAAGGGCTAAGGAGAAGCCCTATAAGAAAAAAATCTGTATGGAACACAGAGGATGGACATGTCACAGAGCACACCCACTCCCTGCAAACAAATTTTAAAGAACAAGTTGAAATGTTTAGCCAGTGAGTTGTTTTTCTGTCTGTCTGCCTCGTTCTCCCAGGGCAACACTCTAGCCACAGTGGGAGGGCAGCACGTCGGAAGGAGGAAGTGACAGGGAATGAAGAGAGGCGGCACTGACCGGCATCAGGGGCCACCCTCACTCAAACTCATCAAGTCTCATACTAACCGCAAGGAGAGACCGGGACAAAGGCAAGACCCTGAACCGCTTAGGGCTCCCTCCAGGCCTGAGGACGCCTCAGCGAAACAAGGCCCAGGCACTGCCAGCGCATATTGTTCTTCCTCCCCAGTTCCCAGTCTGAAGTTCTAGTGTAATAATACAACTACTAAGGGGGCTGTAACTTTTTAATGGTGATTAAGGAGGTCGTATCTTCATATGACAGTTGACACAAGGAAAGAAAGAAAAAGGCCACCAATTAGGCTTTAATCAACTATGATGTAGTCTTATTTAATAATAAACAGAGGATTCCAAACAAGGATCTCAGACAGAGTCACTACTGAAGGCTGATGTAAGAGGACAAACAGTCCTTTTAATTCTTGGGACAGCACGTATCTTCAAGTGCCACTCAGTTACCTGATGCTTAGAATGTCCAAGTAACATGACTGATCCATGTTCAACTACTAGACAATCAGGCATGTGGATCCATTCTAGTTCTTAAATCTCAGCTTGTAGCTAATCTAGTGCCTACATCAAGTCATCCCAAGTTTTTAATGAGAAGTCTGCAAAGTAATATACCCTTTACTCACTAGAAACAGGCAGCTGTGAAAAAAAGAGATAGGTAAAGAGAAGACAGACTTTTCAACCATCTAACTGAATATACTAAGATGAAAATGAAATTTAGAGTTATCACTCACCAGCATTTAAATGACATTCCTTAATCTGAAACTGAAGTTCATTTTCATTGGGAATATCCTTCCATGTTGCAAGGAAGACCTGGCGCTCTGTTCGGGGGAAGCAGAGATAAGGCTGGATGTGCACAGTCTGTCAACAGTCTGACATTTAAGCCCCTGAACCGTTTCTCCTGTGGACTGCTGGCCCCAGCAGGACATCCAGCGGCAGCCTGCGACTGGAGCCAATGCTCAGCTCTGCACAAGTGCCACCTTCCAGGTCAGTTAATCCCTCCTGAGTACTAAGATACACTGGGAA
This sequence comes from Cervus elaphus, assembly GCF_910594005.1. Lineage (NCBI taxonomy): Eukaryota > Metazoa > Chordata > Mammalia > Artiodactyla > Cervidae > Cervus > Cervus elaphus. The sequence goes on from NC_057819.1 coordinate 87,497,736, forward strand.
AGACTTTAGGGTTGTTTTAGCTCCATAGTTTTCCTATTTAGGTGACTTTGGTAAGTCTTGTGAACTTCCTGATCCTTAATTTCATCATATATTATACCTGCCACACTACCCAAAGACTTATTGTAAGAATCAAACCAATAAAACACCAATACAACTTAATATGTATCAATATAAGCTAGTTTTATTAGCTGGTGGTTTCCTAAATAATGGAAAAGAGAAATATCAACCACCACATGGGGAGTACTAACAATTTATTATAAATTACTGAATTCGTATCTTGAGACAGCAAGAACTCAGGACAGGGCTAAGTGCTAAAACCTGCATGTATTATCTCAAGTCATTACAAAAAAACTATTTCTGCTTTGTAAACATGGAAACTGAAACTCAAAAAAATTAAGCATCTCGCTATAGTCACAAAGCTAACAAACAGCCAAGCTGAGATTCCAATCCATATCTACTTGTCACCAAGCCACTTACTCTCTGCTGTGGTGACTGGCTTATTCAGACAGTGGGCATTGTGATTTAAAGACCAACAGCACAGCAAGATCAACTGTGACTCAGGCGAATACATAATTAGCAGTTATCAGAGCTTTAGAATAGCCATCCCCCATTTTTTTAAACCTAAAAATAAATTGAACTTCTGGGGATATGCTCTACCTGATGTTCAGAGGAAGGGCAAAGGTATATTTGGTAGGACAGGAGGGCATACTTACCCATTTTGCCATCTTCTACAAAAAGCACGTTGAGTGGGATGAGGCAGCTGAAGTAGAAGACATCAATATTGTTTTTCACAGCCACCTGCCAGGAAAGTAGGAAGGGAAAATTAGGACATCATAAGAAGATAGGTAGGAGGGAAAGAACAGTTACTGTCTAGAAATATACCATCCGATTTCCTTATCAAGACACACCAGCCCATATACTACAAAGCATGTCCCTACTTATTCCACTGTCAGAGCACCATCAACAACCTGCAACTCTGCCTCACTCCAGGAGGGATGAATTCAAGGCATAAATTCTATGCCTGTAATAATCTACTCGGTTATTTTAGTAGTAGCTGCTGCTATCACTTACTAAGTACCTGTACTAACAGGTATTTCTAATCTTCATTATAACTCATTATATCCTCATTATAACTATCCCAAACAAAGTAGTAACTGGTACTCCCCTCTCATTTTCCTGATGAAGAACTGAAAGATTAAGTAACATTCAGGGCCACATTGTAAGCGCACAGAAAAACAGGATTCAAATGCAAATTTGACTCTACACTTTGATCTTTCTCTCTCCACAATAACTGGTGTCATAACGCCCTTACCTTTTTTCTGACGTGAGTTTTAAAGTGTTTTCTTTTATACACCTACTTCCTAAGTCATATGGCTAGAAAAGTTTGTGTCAAACACTTGTAAATCTGATGACTGTAAGAAGGAAAAGCCTTTGAGTGAATGAAGAAATGAGTTTCATTCTCACAACACAAACTTCTGGATGTGCACAGGCTGTGATTCTACCGTGGCCTGCTCAATCCAGAGGAAGCTGTTTATGTATTTTTTAAAAAGCTACAATAGGTATAATACTTGTGTTTAGGGGCAATTATTGGTGGTGTCTCCATTCAGAAACAGACTATGCTGAGGCAGATTATAAGAAGCAAATATGTATGAGGGGAGACATAGGAGAAAAACTGCTTGAAACCACGCTACCCACTGGTTTCTGTCACTGGTGACTTTCCTATCTATGCTCTTGGTGCCACAGAAAAATATTTCTCTGGGTGAGTTTTACAATCAGTAACCATGACTATTTCTCTTTAAAAAAATAAAGGTAAAAAGTGCTTATCTAGCCCCACCATTCTCCTCCCACCTTCTTGGGGGCAAATGTCTACACTTATCAACTCATTTTCCCCACCTTAAACAGTAACTTTATTTCATCCTCCATAATTTGGTTTGGGTGTATCTACTTGATATCTTTCTACTCCTTCCCAGAAGAATTTATCAAGTTACTTTCCTTGAAACTTGGGCATTGAAGCTTTCAGTTACCAACCCCCAGGAATTTCTAATCTCTCTCACATAATCTGATGCCCAAAATGCTGAGACAGCAGGAGTCCCCAAAAGCTTGAGTCCAGTGAATGCAAGCAGAGTAACTAACCTCAGGAAAGAGGGACCTTAGACATTCTTTAAGATGTACTAGAGCATCACTTCAAAAGATCATACCAGCTGCAGGTCTCCAGGAAGGAGGTATTTTCTAATTCATCTGGTACTCAGCAGTTAAGAGAAGGGGAACTCTTTATTTCAAATAAGGGCACCAAGAAGACCTTGAGGGAGTGCCTGGCTCTGAAAAGGGCATTCAGAAGTACAAACTGGAGGAGGTGCAAGTGGGCTCATGTGGGTTATATGTCCTCCAGGAGATAATAGTAATGGTTCTTAACCAAAGACTTATATTAGAATCATCTGGAGAGATTTTTCAAAACAGAATCTTTGACTCCATCCTGTATTTAAAAAACAAACAAATAAACCAACTCCTAAATCTGGGACCTGGCACACCTATTTTTTGAAAAAGTTTCTAAGAAGATCAACTAGACATGTAATTAATTTAGAACAATGTTACCTAGGAAGTACGCTTGGGCTTATAAATAGCCTGTACTTCTCAGGGAATTCTTAAACCAACTGGAGCCCTTTAACCATGGAAAAGATGTGAAAAGCTCTTCTAGGTCAGCAGTGCTAAACCATTCTGCCCTGAGGACCCTTTTGACAAACACATGAAAGTCAGGGACCTTCTTTTTGCAAACTGTACATGCAATGTTCCCACCAAAACTTCAGGGGTTTCAGGAGACCCTAAAACCTATCCCTGGGTTTCTGCTCTAGATAAGTTCTCTGAGAAGCTGGCACACCCAAATTGGCAGCAGCAGACACAGTGGTTCTGAACATGGACTCAGGGACCAGACCAGACCACCTGACCAACAGAGTCAAACGTGGACTCTGTTCCTTACTAGCTGTGTGACCTGAGGCAGGAGTACTCAGCTCAGTCTCTTGCCTAAAGAATGGAGATAACCACAACACTAAACGCATGGGGTTGTTATGAGGCAAGTTAATATTTGCACAGCACTTAGAACGGTGACTGACTTCAGTTAAGTACTGTTAACAAATGTTTCCTAAAGAAAAGTTCCCTCTTCTTTCACCATTTTCTGCTGTACACTTTTTCAAGAATTTTTCATAATTAAGGATAACCACATTAGACGTATCTGAAATCTTACACATGCTCAAATGTAGTATTACAGCTATGCTAATGAGAGATATCAGGAGAGATTTTTTAAGAAAGGCTTACTGGGAAACTTAGTTTAATGATTCCTCTTGCGACTGTGCTCCTGGTCAAACGTCATCTCCTTATAGGATCAACTGCACACAGCACTCCTTGGAAGAAGTGGTTCACCTCTATTACATTAGCTCTTCAAAATCTGCATTTTGCTGCTCTCAAACTTTTACTCTTTTGTAGAGTAAAACGTAGCCTGTAAAATGCAGGCTAGAACTGCATTTATTTCAAATGTATATGGTTCCCTTGGACGTGGCCCCTGTCTATCTCTCTAGTCCATTTCCTTAACATCAAGCCTATCAAAGTAGATTCCTGCTCTCCAAACATTAATGTTGTTCTTTCTGCTTAGTATGTTCTTTTCCTAAAGCTTCATCTGTCTGGAAAATATCTATGTAATCTGAAGATTTAGTTCAAACTTGACAAGGATTTCTCAGGAAGGTTCTAACTCCTCTCCATTGCACCCACACCATGCACTTCCACCATAGCATAAACAGGCATTTATCTCTGCCTCCCCCACAACACAACAGTTTCTCGCCCATGCAGGGGCTCTCATCTTCACTCACATCCCAGTGACTCAATAAATATTTGTCCCCTTTCATTAAAGGGAAGAAGCTGAGCAAATGGAATGAAACACTGGTTTCTCAATCTTTTTTTTTCTCCCTAAACCTCCCTATCACTCATAGGCAAAACATAATTTCACCACTAACATGGCTCATTAGGCATATGGATACATGACAGGGCAAGGATGGGGCAATAGGATGACATGTGGGTTCACCTGGTTTCAAATCACTGAACTAGATGTGGAGGAAGAATAACATAGATGGTAGATCACAACCCAAAGAATACGAGAATCTCTAAGAATATGCCAATAACTCTTTGGGAGTCCAGGCCAAAAAAAGAATCAAGGAAAACACAGTATGAAGCCAGTTCAATTTTAGCCAGGCGGCTACTCTGAAATAGAACTGAGTAAACCTTATAGTATGATATTGATTGCTTCAGAGGGAGAAAGGGGAGTTCTTTGTTTTCTTATTTTGAAATTCACTATCCTACCAGGTACAGAGCAGAAAGACATAATCCATACAAGCTGGAGAAGTACCTTCTAAGAGCTTTCACAGTGATGTTCAGCCTGCCTATGGCAAATCAATTATCACATACATATCCAACTGCCTACTTAGTATCTTCACCTGAAATAACAAATGGATACCTCAAAATGAACATGTCCAAAACCAAATTCTTGATCTCCTCTCCCCATCCCTAAATGGAACCTCCTGCTGACTTTCCAAACCCAGTAAACGAAATACTGCAAAGCTCTCTACGGTGTCTCTGCTTCTGCACTCGTCTTTTCCACCTTCAACACCTAACTTTCCAGCCTCCTGTCAACATAGCATCAGAGTGATCTTAAAATGTAACAGTTCATAGATATCTCTGTGTTTGAGACTCCAGTGATTTCCCAAAGTTATAACTGACTCCGGTCAGATGCCTGTTAGCTCTCTGCTGTCACATGCTGGAGCCAGCTGCTGTGCCTGCACACACCATGCATGCCCCTATCTCATAACCTTTCGCTGTTTCCTCTGTCTGAAATTCTCTTCCACCAGAAATCTGCAAGGTTTATTCTGGCCTCCTTTAGGTCTTTTCTTTAATCAAGCATTATCTCCTCATGTAGGTCTTCCACGACCAACGTATTTATGAAATCATACCGCCCAATCTCGACCTCCAGGACGCCCTAGCTCAGGCTCTGCTTTTTCTCCCATTGCTCTTATCTGACACACATTTTTACTGATTGGTTGGTGCACTGCCTGAACCTGTGCCACATAATGCACCTCCAGGAAAATGCAAGCTCCACACAGTTGGGGATTTTTGTCTCTTGTTTACTACTCGATCCTCAGTTTCTGAAACAGTGACTGGCACAGAGTAAAGGCTCAGTAAGAATAATGACTGTAAAATACATGGCTCTAAGTTCCTGACAGCCACTGGGCTTAGATAAGACATGAACTTGGACTAAGTTTCCAAAAGGACAGTACTTCTCAAGGTTTTCCCAGTGTACTTCCTTTAACAGAGGAAGAAAGAATGGACATATATACTGGGGTGGAGGTAGGGGTAAGGATCAGGATTAGGCGCACAGTATGAAGTAGCCCATAAGAACAAAATTTCTTTGAACTTCTGTGCTATTCCATAATGAACCCAAGTGTTTTAATATGAAGTGTGTTTTTTCATTTACCTTTAAACAAAACTGATGCTCCAGGAGAATATACCATGTGTATTCTTTAGCCTCAAGTACTTCCTAACAAGGTGGTTTTATTTTATTTTTACAAGGTGGTTTTAAATACTGTGGGTCACGGCCAATTGGAGGTTCTTAAAATTTGTTTAATGGGACGTAACTGGCATAAAATAATATAGTAGAAGGGACTTCCCTAGAGGTCCAGTGGTTAAGACTAATGCTTCCACTTCAGAGGACATGAGTTCGATTCCTGGTCAAGGAAATTCCACACAGTGTGGCCAAATAAGTAATAGAATAGAAAATGTCATAGTGTATCTCACTAAGAATAAGTAATGGTTCCTGAAACTGTTTCAGTTTTATGTACTGTATGTGTGAATATACTATGCAAAATATACCTCCTTATGTAAGCTACAGCCAAAAACTATAAAAGCCCTAAATACTCACTCACCAAATTATAAACCAAGTAGTGAGGAACTGGGCTCAGTGAGCTTAAGAACAGGGTGTGCAGCTCAGTTTCTGCTCTGAGGAAGCCTAAAGCAGATCCCAGATGGTACCAACAACCAAATTACCTAATCCTGTGTTCCTCCGGTCTGCCACGAGCAACATGGGGACACAGTAATATTAACTTGCTTCTCAGGGACATCAATAGGGAGAGCAAAAAGAAATGATTATGAGGCACTTGGAAAACACAAAAGCGGGCTAGAAATGCTTAATAATAATAATGAGTTTTACAAGTTACTTTCAGTGGCTGCTGGGGAAAGAGCAGCTTGTCAGCTTCAGCCTGTAACCAGCAATTAGTTTCTCTCCATAGTACAGAAAGCCTGCTGCAGGGGCTGCAGCCCCTTTCTGGCAGCACAGCTGGAGACGAGCAGGCTGAATTAATATTCCAACCTTGTTCCAGTGAGCTCTAAAGTACTATAAAAAGGTACAAGATGAACTCGGTCTGAACTCTGGCAAATGTGGTCTCTCTCTACACCTCTCCCCACAGATCACCACGGGAGGCACTGCCACAAGAAAATTCAAGGCAAGCGGTACACAGCTCACCTTTGAGAGCATTACCGTCTACTCTTCCGTGACGTCACTTGTGACCTTTCCCAGTCTCTGAGCAATTTCTACCCCCTGTTTTCCTCCTCTCTATTTAGCTTTGGGAAAGATTATTTGCAGGCTGGTCCAACCGAGGACCAGGCAGTGACGCCAACCATCACCAGTTGTCTGAGGAATGATGATTCAGATGTGTTTTAAGCACCACACTATATAGTCAACAGAACCTAGAGGAATGGCTCTGAGTGACAGGTTTTTAATGATACTGCCTCCAACTGTGTGATATGTCATCTGAGACTCAAGCAGAAGAGGCTCTCTGCTAGCTGCTGGAGTTAAATCCACCTGCAGTGCTGCATTCCCAGTCAATGTGAAAAAATATCTACCATTTTTAGTTTAAATATGGTTTTCCACTTCAAACCCTATTGACCAATAAACTACCTGAGACCTCTCAGAGACATCCTGACAAAACAGGTCTATCTATAATATTTGACAGTGTCTGAATAGAGTTAAAAATATAGCAGGAATAGGCATGCAACTCACCATGCATGTGTGCTAAGTCACTTCACTTGTGATCAACTCTTTGTGACCTTATGGACTGTGGCCCTCCTGGCTCCTCTGCCCAAGGGGATTCTCCAGGCAAGAATACTGGGGTGGGTTGCCATACCCTTCTCCAGGGGATCTTCCCAACCCAGGGACTGAACCCGCCATCTCGTATGTCCCCTGCCCTGCAGGTGGATTCTTTACCACTAGTGCCACCATCCACCATAGAAAATATCAATTTACTTTCTTCCAATGCTAATTACATTTTAACTTGAAGAAGCATCTTTGGTTTACTTCCAAGGCTAAGATTCAATCAAAAACCCTCTATTTTTTTTCCTAGTGCACCCAATAGACCAGAGGGATTGTATGGCAGTTGAACAGCCCTCAAAGAGTCCCTGTCTGCTATTTATGATAGATAAAAGCCATACTTGTTTACTTTCACTGTTAAGAGTATGTGGCCAGTAAAGTCCTTAACAGGGAAAATTTGACAGGTTCCACTCGTCCCAATAAAAGCAGTAGCTTCAAATCTCTAATTTCTTGGGCAGCAACTTGCACTTCAGCATTTGATATTTCCAAGGCTAATTAATGTCTATCTGTACTTCTTTACAGAATAGAGCCTTTTCAGAATAGAAAGGAAAGCTCTGAAGAGACCCCCAGATGATCTCTTAAACTATAAATTTTCTAGTGGTACTCATAAGTATTGGGTTTTAGAATGGCAATGAGAACCTAAGAAACAAGCTCTCTTAATGAGTCTTGTTTTTGAAAGGTGCTGCAGCTGCTGCTGCTAAGTCACTTCAGTCGTGTCTGACTCTGTGTGACCCCATAGACGGCAGCCCACCAGGCTCCTCCGTCCTGGGATTCTCCAGGCAAGAATACTGGGGTGGATTGCCATTTCCTTCTCCAATGCATGCATGCTAAGTCGCTTCAGTAATGCCCGACTCTGTGCGACCCCATGGAGAGCAGCCCACCAGGCTCCTCTGTCCACGGGACTCTCCAGGCAAGAATACTGGAGTGCGTTGCCATTTCCTTCTCCTTTTGAAAGGGAGGAGAAACCAAAATCTACTAAAGCTGATGTAGCTCTGACTCCTCCTGGAGTCCCCATTCTGTCATGCGATCTGCTTAATCTCAGTCTCAGAAACCTCCCACATAGTTTACACCATGAACTGGGATGTAGGCAGATTAAATCACCAGAACACCAAAGAGAAGATGAAGATGTAAAGAGATATAGATAGACATGAGTTTAGAAGACTCTCGGATTAAACTGTTAAAAATTGGGCTTCCCTTGTGGTTCAATGGTAAAGAATCCACCTGCCAATGCAGGAGACATGGGTTCCCCTGGTTCAGAAAGATCCCACATGCTATGGAGCAACTAAACCACATCTATTGAGTCCAAGCTCTAGAGCCTGGGAACTGCAACGGCTGAGCCCACATGCTGCAGCTACTGAAGCCGGTGTGCCCTGGAGTCCGCGCTCCACAAGACACTGCGCTCCACAAGACACCACAATGAGGAGCCCATGCACCGCAACAAAGAGTAGCCCCTGCTTGCCACAAGCCTGTGCAAAGCAATGAAGACCCAGTACAGCCGAAAATAAATAAATAAATAATATATATTTTAAAAAGCAAACAAAAAGCTGTTAAAAGCCTCTGATTTAGACAGGAATAAACCAGAATGATGGTCTCCAAAAGCTGTATACACTAGAAGAACCCCAAAGCACAGTAGGGTTAGAACTACTGGAATCAAATCTTGCAATTCTCTGCAACTTAAGTTAGACTCTCAAGTACTGCTTAAAAAAAAAAAAAAAGCATTCCTGTCTCCTTCAAAGCCATTTGGAAAAAAGTAGAAAGGTCACAATTTTCATCAAAGACTGCCTCTGTGGAGGGACTCTTTCACGAAGCTTCGGAATGTGGAGGGACTCTTTCAAGAAGCTTCTTTTCGAAGTCCACCCAAAGCCACCACTAAAGCCAGCTGAACCAGAGTCAGGTTGAACTCAAACCCTTCAACTCTCAGGACAACCTCCAGTGCCAGCATGTGACACCTTATCCATCCCAAAGTGAATTTCAGTTTAGATTTCCAATCTTTATACTGCTTACCTCTGGACTGGAAAACAACCACACCCATTCCCAAAAAAGCAAATTCTTCTGATAGCACATGCAGAAAAATCTGGAATTGGGAAGTGCTAGACCATTACCTTTTAAATTTTTTTCCCTTTTAAAGGCAAAAGTTAGACTGTTTTGAATATTATTTGAAAAGAACTATTTTCTGAAAGCAAAGAATGAGTGATGAGATTCATCCACGGGCCAAAGATATCCCTCTTTGCCCTTCCTTTCAAAGAGTGCCTCCTTATCACTTTACTTCCATCCAAATTAGGAAACAGATAGGCTTCTTTCTGGTCTCCCAGAAAAAAAGGTTTGCTCAGCTCCATTTCCTGTCAGATATCTGAACGATTCTGCTTTTCCCTGGGGCTCTGAGACACTTACAGAGCATCCTTGAGTTTCCAAAGTTATTCTGAGAATATTACACAAATAATTTGATGGTATTAGGACAATGGTTTAATAGTTGTGTGGTGACAGTTTGTTTTTATTTTGAAGTGGCACAAAAACATAGGTTAGTAACAGAAAAAGTTCCCTAAACGTTACAACAGTCACATGTTATATTATCCTGATTATCACCAGTCTTGGAAATAAGGTCCATTAATGTGCTGTGATCTTGCCTTTAGAAATATCAATGAACAGAGTAAAGAAAGCAATAGCTTCTAATGTTTCTCTGCCCACTTGAGAGAAAAATGAATTTGCGGTTGTAGCCCTCAGATTAAGCCAGGACCTGACCCATCCAAATGAAAGGGTATTAAAGGGGCAGTGGGCAGACTGCAAGGCCACTGAGAAACAAGAGGCAGAGTGTGTCTAGGGATACCTTTTGCTATGATGAGGAGATGGCTTTGCTAAGTCTGGTTCAAGAACTGGAGGCACCAGATACTTGTAAACACTTTCTTAAATGAAAGCAAAAAGATTCATTCAACAACAAATATTTATTAAATACTCATTGTGTGCCAGGCATTGTTCCAGGCACTGGGGGATAAGTCAGTGAAGGGGGGGGGGGGGGAAACTAAGACAAAAATGGTTGCCCTTTTGAAGTCTGCGTTCCAATCGGGAGGTGGTGGGTGGGGGTGGGGTGGGAGGGGGAGAGGCGAAAATGAATTAAGTACAATAAATAGTATTTAAAATGGATAAGTGCTCTGGGGGTGGGGAGAGAACAAGGGTAAAGGGGATCAAGAATACTGGGAGTAGAGTGAGGTGGCCTTATCAGAAAGGCCCTATTTTACCAAAGGCCTGAAGGAGGCAATGAGTCATGCAGATATGGCAACTGGGAGAAGGAACATCCCACACGTGGGAAACAGCCAATTCCAAGGCCTCCAGGTGGCAGCATACCGGTCAGTCTGAGGATCCAGGAGGAAGCCAATGTGGAGTGAGGGGAGGAGTAGCAGATGAAGTCAATGAGGTAGAGGGGAGGGGGAAGACATGGCTGGATAAGACAGGGACTTGGAGACCACTGTTAGGACTTGGAATTTTCTGCTTGGAAAGAATACCAATGCAAGCTCATCTACACTAGTGATGTAAACATGTGTCTAACAGGGCACTGGTACAGCAAGAATTAAGCAACCGTTACAACTCTGCTAGGACCTGTGGAGAGGGTCACTGGCAGCTGCGTGCCTCATAGGGACCACGGGGTCAAGGGAAAATGATACTAAGATATACGGCATCTGTTCCTGCTCCAGGCATTATTAGTTTTACATGTTAAGCAAAATCAGAAAACTCACAGCAAAGGTAATTTGATGTCTTTTCTGTCAATACAGAACCCACCTGCCATGCTATACTAATCAATTTGGTTACCACCCAGAAACCTTTATCACACGCTCCAGGTGTCCTCCTCCTCCAGCAGCCTTCAAGAGAATTACTCTCTACAGTTTCAGCTGTCAGAAACAGCCAAAAATATTTTCAGAGGCCTTTCAGTCTTTCCAACAGGTAAGTTCCCCAAACCCAAGGTCTTACCTTAAACAGGTTCTGCCCAACCCACACAGACTCTAACCCTAAAAGCATGACCTCTTTTATCTTTTAGCCTTTATTAATAGCTCTGTGTACCTTGCTATGACGGGCTGACGTGCCCATGACTGCAGCTGTTGCACTGCTGAATACTATTTACCATTAAGCACCATGATCTGTTTGCTACGCAGGGCTTACTGTTAAAACTTTAAAATACATTTTGTACATACTGTACTGAACCACAAAATGGTCAAGAAAGGACTAATAAACTATCAGTTAAAATTATTAGATATTCCACACCCCAGTTGGTATGTCACGGGACTGAAGACACAAAGAAAACTCTCATTCCTTTAGTAATAAGAGCGAATGAACATTATTTTATTTATTTATTTTTAAATAAAAAGTTTTACTGGAGAAAAATAGAACCACCACGTACACAGGGAAAAGAGCACAAAAATTCAACTGATAAAGAACTGAAAGTCACAACTACCCAATGTTGTTTGTGATTACTTTTCAATTTCTTAAATGGCTTCCCTCAATTTTTTAAAGTCTTGCCAATTTTTTTCAGCTGAAATAGCATCAAGTTTTCAAAAAATTAAGAGCCTCAGCGAAGGGACCAGCTTTTAAGATAACAAAGGTGACACCAAGAGTCTCATAATAGGACCAATTCTACCCCAAAATTCCTGAAGCACGTAACTACTGAGTCTGGTAGAACAGTAGCTCAGAGACCATCAGGGATTAGTTAGAACACTGACTCAGACGGGCCAGTATGCAGACAGGGTGAGCAAAAAAGCTGCATTTCCCTGTCAGATGAGTTCACGTAAGAAAACCAAGGAGGTGCTAAGAAAATACAGGCAATGGCTGCTCAAAATAATTAAGAAGGCATTCTAAATACCACATATTATTAGACAACAGTGTGTAAAGTGATGTAATTAGAAAACCGGCAACTTAAAAAAAAATATGATCACAGGTCTTTGAGAACTCAAGAAATCAATAGCAAACACAAGAGCTGAAAGTCTTCTCAGCTGAGGGTTGAAAATGAAAGTGAAGTCGCTCAGCCGTATCCGACTCTTTGCGACCCCGTGGACTATAGCCCACCAGGCTCTTCCGTCCATGGGATTCTTCAGGCAAGAATACTGGAGTGGGTTGCCATTTCCTTCTCCATGAACATTATTTAAAAATTCTGAGATGAAACTGATCTAGAATCTAATCTAGGTTCTAGCAAGTTAGAAATCAAGAGGGTTCACAGGTGTGCCTATGTACTGCCTGCCCTATTATTTAACCTCAGCACAGACAAAAAGCAGGCAGAGGTGGCTGTCAGGTGACTGGGCACATGGGTAGGCCACTGTGCAGGGAATCAGGTCATATACGGAAGGGGCAGAAACCACTGTCAGAAACACAGCATGAGCTTGAGCTATGGATTTGAGAAGTTTTGTGCTTTCATATTTGGAGACTCTGCCTTCTAACTCCTTCAGTGGAATGTTGCCACTAAGCCCAAGACCAAATTCACACACTTTTCAAAACAATTAAATGATGTTTTCCTTTGTCTCCAGTGTAACTGAGTCTAAGCACATTTACTAGTGTCTCCACATTTTTTTCCCATTAAAATTAAAATAATAAAACTGACATTTATTTGCAGAACACAAAAGTCCTTCCACAAACTTAGGCTCTCCTGAAGTAGAATAAAAGGGAAAATGAATTCAGACTGGGTATATTTTCATTATAGGTCCACCTGACTGATTTTCAGGCCTTGTGAACCTTGATTCAGAGAGAAACTTATTGTATAAAACCTGATCTCAGTACCATGAAACCTATGTATAACCTCACACCACAAAATTGTGAATAAAAGAAACTCTTTTCCAATCTCACTGAACATGACGCCACAGCAGAGTATTAAGAGAGCTAAACATGAATGAGGGCAAGATATGGCTCTCAAGTGGGCTTCAGTCCAGTTTAGGAAAAGCCCAGGGTGTCTCCTTTAATTCAAACCTATAATGTCCCCTAAGGCTTTGTGCAAAAATTACGAGCCACAACGAGAACCTAAGGACTAGAAAGAGGTACCTACTTTTTATTCAGAATTTGAAGTCCTCTACTGCATAAAGATCTATTTTCCAATCTTTTATCTGACTAGAAATACAAAACTAACTCAATTTTTATCAACTCTTGACTTACTAACATCATATAAAGATGGTTGAAATTTTAATAGACGAACACCCACAAATCACTTCTATCACCCTGCAGAACTATGTGAAATTTAGTATCATTTGGCCAAGCACGGGCTTCTATTACTTGGGTAATCATCTCATAGGCTCTTTTTAATGACAACTAGTTCTCAAGCTCGGGTGTTTTAGGAACTGAATTCTGGGTTTTAGGAACAACTGTCTCCTACCATTGAAGTCAGATTTATAATTTGCTAGACCATGTCAGCCTATCAGGATACAGGATTTTTATCTACTGCTTATGTGTGGTTATTCAAGCAAGGCAGTTGCTACTGACAAACGTATTCATAGAAGAGGGTACCAGAAGCCAGTAGTTGAGTTCCAGTTACAGGAAGACAAAAGGTGTTGTCTAGCAGAATCTTGATTATCTTGACAAAAAGGATAAGGAGGTTCTCTACAAGGACAACTGAGTGAAAAAGGAACATCTAGTATATAAGATACTCTACTCCTCAGATGAGATTAAAGGACACATTTATAGTACTGATGTGACATGAAAAATAAATCAAAATTGAAACAGCAATCATGAAAAGCAATTTTCTCTTTTCTCTTCTTTGGTGGTGAAATATTTTTATCTTTCATAACCAAGATCTTTCATAACCACTTCCTACAGGTTGTTAACGGAATATTTCAGATTCTGTCCTGTCTACAGGGGTTATTTTCAGCACTGGATCTATCTGTGACCTGGGAATCTCTTATAGTTTTCCTAAGATCCACCACTTCAAGGACTCAATATCTAGTCAAGCAGCATGTGGTCCCATAAAAGCAACCACAGTGCGCAGTCCTCAGCTGTGGAGCCTGGAAGACCAAAGGAGGCTTTAATACTGAACTTGTTTGGCTTGCACAAGAGTCAAGAAAAGTCAGTAAATGCCAAGCTGGTTTGCTTCCTTTGATGGAAGCTGCTTAAAAGGTCTTCCGTCTGGAAGCATTTACCAGTTTTTCTGGTACAATAGCTACAGCTGTGGGCCTTCTGAGTGTGAATGGACATATGTAAGACATGAAATATCAGGGACAGGCACCATCTGCAACTGATTGTCTCATAGGCTGGGACTGCAATGTGGGAGTAGCAAGGGACAGAATTTTCTCAGGGCCATACACTACCAAAAAAAACAAAACAAAACACCCCCCTCCCCAAAAAAAAACCCTTTTGGTTAACAAAGATCTTAAAGACATGAATAAATGGGGTTGTAAGATTGTGTCCTTTGCAGCTAGCATCCTTAGCACTTCCTGCCCTAATCATTCAAAGGTTAAATGAAGAGAGTTGATGACTCTTGCCTTGCTTTAGAAGGGACATTCAAATAAAAAACTGAGACATTATTTCTTTTCTGTAAATAATATCCATCCTCTTATTAAACAACATGTAAGTGGGGTTTAAAGAGGATACAAAGATAGATAATAAAAAACCATACACACTAAAGGATCAATTATTTATCTACAGGTTAACCTCTAACCACAAAGAAGTACAGAAGGAACGAAAGAAGGATTTTTATGAAGGTGTCATGAGAGTTTCAGGTAAAGACAGTAGATTTAAAATCACATTTAAATTTTCTTTCTCCTGGAAGAATTCGGCCATAATTAAAAGGAAAAAAGAATTAAGGGTATAAGTTTACAAAGATGGGAAAGAAAAACACACAGTGGCAACAAAATCTTGGTAACAATCTTGGTAACTGTAAAACAAATCCTGTTAGCAATAACACTGCACAATTCTCAAAGTCTTGGTACTGGTAGCACCTCTGGAATAGTATGAAGGGGAAATGATGGAGGGGACATTAAAATAAAGAGGATGAAGAAACCGAGTTCGAGATGCCCACACCACCCTGAGCTACCCCAGCCCTTCAATAAAACTAAGAGACTGATTCTTTCAGAGCAGACAAGATAGTACTTTGAAGGGAATGCTAGGCACGGCTGAGGGGTGGTGGAGTAAGGGAATTTATGCATACTGAGTACTGAGACTCTCCAGTCCTCTTTCCCAGTTTAGCTCCCAGGAGGCTGGTAGAAAGCCTTTCAATTCTAAACAGGAGAGTCAAGGGTAACTTTTGGAAGAATTAAACCAGCTCCCAAAAGAAAGACACGAAAGTACTGACACAGAAGATTCCAGATGAGTTCAGTGATGGGTGGGTGGAGGTCCTACCCTGTGTCTTACGGTTTAGAGGGCCACACTCTGACCTTTCTCTGGCCTCCTCAGAACGCCTCTATAGAAGAATCCATATGGCCAAAGAGACATGCCCAGGTAGGAAACATAGAATTTCCTAACTAAAAAGCCCTAACACTGTTTCCAGGTCCTGTCTGAGATACTTCTACTGGTCACTTTTTCTGAGGGTCAGTAAACATATCCTCAGGCCCAAGGGATGGCCGAAGGGTGGAAGTGGAATAGAAGAAGAGAAGGCTGTGAAACACGGTTCTCCAGTTGTACTCCTGAGTGAACAGAGGTGGAATTTTAGCAAAGCACCAAATGGAAATCCTAGAATCAAAAAGTACAGTATCTGAAATGAAAGCTACACTGGACAGATAAACCAGAATGTCGTAGCCTATAAAAGAAAAGAGTCTGTACACCTGAAGACAGATCAATAGGAATTACCCATTCTGAAGAACAGAAAGAAAGAAAACAAGAACTGAAAACCAGCCTTAGGGGCTGAAGGGACAATCCAGCAGTCACACGTGACAGTGGCGTGTGTACGCTCAGTCGTGTCTGACGCTTTGCAACCCCACGGATTGCAGCCTGTCAAACTCCTCGGTCCATGCAGTTTTTCAGGCAAGAAATACTGCAGTGGGTTGCCATTTTCCTTCTCCAGGGGATCCGCCGACCCAGGGATCAAACCCACATCTCTACTGCTCCTGCACAGGCAGGTAGATTCTTTACCACTTGGGCCACCTTAGAAGTGGAATTCTGAAGGAAGGGGAGTGAGATACTGGGACTGATAAAAAATCAAAGAAATAATTAAAAAAAAAAAACAAACCCAAAAACGACTTTCCTAAATTTGGGAGAAGCTATCAATTTACAGATCCAAGTTCAGTGAATCTGAAGTCAGATAAATGTAATGAAAACATCAAGGTACATAACAGTCTTAAGCTGCTGAAAACCAAACCTAACAATGAAGGAGCCCATAGATGAGCACTGCCCAACAGAACTTCCCATAATGACAGAAATGTTCTACTTCTGCACTGGCCAATTCAGTAACCACCAGCCATGTGAACATTCGAATGTGGCTAATGCAACAGAGGAAATCAACTTTTTACTTTACTTGATTTTAATTAATTTCCATTTAGATAGCTGCATGTGGCTAAGGGTTATTTTATTGAACAGGGTAGTTAAGGAGCCTTATGAGGTATCAACCCATCATTAATATGTGCACTTTACTGACTCAAACAAACAATAATAAATAAATAAAAATAAAATTTAAGACATGGAGATAATCAGAAACTTGAGCACTGACCGGATATCTGATGTTGAGGAATTCTTGTTAATTTTTTAATGAGCACAATAGTTACTGTGGTTATGTTTTTAAAAAGAAACCATCTGTTTTAAATATATACATTACCCAAAAAAAAAATAAATAAATAAAATAAATATATACATTGAAATATTTACAGAGGAAATGATATGTCTAAGATTTGCTTCAAAATAATATAGGGCAGGGCTATGCACAGAGAGCACGATGAAATGCTACTAACTCTGGATTGATTAATTATTGAAGCTGAGGGATGAGCACATGGGACTCATCATGTAATTGCTTACTTTCGTACAGTTAAAATTTTTTTCATAAAAAGTTTTTAGAAAATAGAGCAAAAAGAAGGACTTCCCTGGTGGTCCAGTGGTTAAGACTGCACATCCACTGCAGGGGGTACAGGTTCAATCCCTGGTCAGGGAACTAAGAGCCTGCATGTCACGTGGTTATGGCAAAAAAAAAAAAGCAGAGCAGAAGGAGATGGAAAATAGGACAAAAAGCAGAAGACTGGTCCAGGAAAGTCAGCACTCAAAGAGCAAGACTTCCAATAAGAGAGACAAAGAAAATGAAAGGAGATCTATAAAAAAGGAAAATTCCCAGAATTGAAGGATAGAAGTTTCTACATTGAAAGAGCACAATAAGGACCTAGCGCAGTGGGTGAAAAGAGACACAAACCAAGGCATATCACTGTGAAGTTTCAGAAGAGGGAAAAACAAGGATTGTACAAGCTTTCATTCAGAGAGAACACGGCACAGAAAAGGATCAAGAATCAGAATGACTTCAGACTAGGAGGAAAACTATTTCTAATCTAGAAAAATATACAGAAACCATCATGTAAGTGTGAAGAAAAAGAAGTTCTAAAACATGTAAAGTCGCTACCTGTTTAAAACTTTACTCTACACACCTATCTAATACTTTGGCCACCTGATTTGAAGAACTGACTCGTTGAAAAGACCCGATGCTGGGAAAGACTGAAGGCGGGAGGACAAGGGGACAACAGAGGATGAGATGGCTGGATGGCATCACCAATGCAATGGACATGAGTCTGAGTAAACTCTGGGAGTTGGTGATGGACAGGGAGGCCTGGCGTGTTGCAGTCCATGGGGTCGCAAAGAGTCAGACATGACTGCGCGGCTGAACTGAACACCTATTTTTAGGAAGCTACTGGAGTATGTTCTTCATCAAAATGAAGGAGTAAATCAAGGAAAGGAAAATACAAGAGGAGACCCAACATAGAAAACAGATGAAGAGAATGAATCCTCAGGGCTATGATGAAGGGAGTTCATAGAATGACAGTTTCAGGTGTGGAAGAAAATCGTTCCAGATTAAAGCAGTCAAACGGCTCCCAAAGGAGACTTTAAGAGTGAAATCGGTAGGACTATTTTGAAGAGTTTGATCTCACTGGAATTTGGGAATGAATGGCAGTTAACACAAAAAATTAAGCAAATAAATAGAGACAAGTCTTAATGGGTAAATATCTAATTACTTATAAAAAGTTTTATGGAAAAAAAGAAATAACTTTTATGGAGAAAAATAATCACACTATATAGTTCAGCTCTGAGGAGTATATATAATCATAGTAACATGAACAATGAATACTAATTAAAGCAAATCCTAAGACAGTCCTATCAGGAAAATATGAGGATTGGGAATATATACACAGATAATGGCTGGAAGTGGGAAGAGAAGGCTGGGACTGGGTTTTTCTTAGTTAACTCTAGAACTAGTTAATTCTAAACTGTATATTCACAGACCTGATAAAATTAAAACTTCAAAGAAAGGAGTATCAACGTTCTCACAAAAAGTTCACAGCTTGGTGAAAAAGGAGGCCAAGCAAATGTGAGAACTCCACAGCATCCATACAAAGACTGGGATGAACATGTTATGTCACGATTCTATTGCACTTTTGAAGACAATGACCTGAAGAAGCAGTCACCTGCCAGGTGTCAAGTTTGAAGGAGTATACTGGGAAAATGTTTCTAAGCAACTAACACAGATGAAATAGATGAAGTGAAAAAAAATATAAAAAAACAGATGAAGTGAAAAGGATATCAAAGTCAGAGAAAGCTCTTTTAGACAAAATTCATTTAGACATTTGTTAAGGTTTTTGTTTTATTTAAATAGAGGAAATCAATTCTCTTTTTTTAAAGGAATATAATATGTTAAACTCAAGAGAAGCTCCCGGGTGGGCAAGCTAAACTTTGCTTTGTGTAATATTTATAAGTTGGATTCACAAAGGCTTTTGATAACCAACATTATTAGTACAGTAGATTTTCTAGGTTCAAATTTCTACTAGGTATTTAATGCTCTAAGGTATAATCTATTTTACATTTTAAGAGAGAACAGTGTCTTTTTTCCAATAGTGGTTCAAAAAGACCATAGGTCAATAAGTAGTTTGACAATGTTTTTATTTTTTATTTTATTTTTTTTCCTTTATTTTTATTAGTTGGAGGCTAATTACTTCACAACATTGCAGTGGGTTTTGTCATACATTGACATGAATCAGCCATGGAGTTAATAGTTAGACAATGTTTTTAATGAAAAGTTTTTGTAGTAAATGCTACATTACAGTTCTGGACGTTAGTTTGGTTTGTCTGTCCTATATATAGATATCAAATTAGCTGAAACAGCTAAAACTCGCATTGCTTCCCAAATTTCATTTCCTAAAACTCTTTCTTTTCTGATTTTATGGTCTGCAGTACTAGAAAAGTACTAATTTTTCCTGCATGAGCTCTTGAATTTAAACATATATATTCATAATGTTTAAATGCCAATCAATATTTACCTGGCTTTATCTGGATCTTTATGGTCGAAGCCTGTTTCAATAGGCTTAAGATCTGCGTTAAGATCTGACTCTTTTTATTCATACTGGGACAAGAGCAGAATAGAAGCTGAAAACTAAGGTAACCCACCATCTTCAGTTAATCATTAGTTTCACCTTCCACTAGCAGACATTAAATAGAACTGCTCTCGGGGGAAAAACTTCATCTCTTTCCAAGTTTTTGCTTATCTTCTCCATTGGGCAAAGCCAGTTAAATGAGAAAATAGCCATAATTATGACATCCCTGAAAGGAAAGAATCCATGAGAAAGCATGTAGAATCAGTAGTTGACTACAGATGGAAAATTTGTTTTTTCTAGAGAAGTTGAATTGCTTTATTACATTCTGCTTAGATGGAAAAATTTTAAGTTTTTTTTTAATGTCAGGTTTGTGAAAATGAAAACTTGCTAGTTCTAATGCGAGAGAAGGATTTGGACTAAGATTCACCTCTTTTATGAGGATTCCTGGGACTTCTCTGGTGGTTTAGTCATTAAGACTCTGGGCTTCCAATGCAAGAGACACCAGTTCAATCCTTGGTTGGGGAACTAAGATCCCACATGCCATATGCCAAACAAACAAAAAGATCAACTCATGTGAGGGTTCCCATCTGGAATGTTCATTTTACTGAATGTGAAATGGAAATGCAAATAGGGAAGTAAACTGACATTTATTCACTGTTCCCTTTTGGTTTTAAGAGGAGGAAATTTGCCCTGATTTCTGTGACCCAAATTCCTTTTCTTACTTCTAAAGTAAAGCATTCTCGCACCCATGCTGACTGACCTCAAATATTTGGCTTGAGGCTCTGTAAGCCAACAGGAGGTTAGATTTCCATGAAAAGAGAGCAGCTGTAAATCTGGGTTAGTTACTTACTTTAGGATTCTATGTTGGAAAAGCCCCTCAACACATTAGTCTCATCATAGCAGCACAGCCAATTCCTTCTGCACAGTAATCCTTATTCTGCTCTCCTAGACTGAGCCAAGTTATATTGTGACTCACTCATTGTCACTCTGTATCATCAAACCCTTTGCTGAAAAAGAAGCAGTCAACTACTGAGGCAGCAAGGTAATCAGTCAACTGGCAAGCAGGCCTGGTGTGCTGGTATTTAAACTATTTTGGAGAACATTAGTTTCAACTCTAGGTAATTTTATTGTTGATGTCTCACCATGAGTACTAGGATCCCACACTGGTATTTCCAAGACACTGAGCAATGGGATCCTACCTGTCTTGACCACAAAGTGGAAGGTTGCTATTTTTTGTTCATCATTTAAAGCATATTTTACAGTCTCATTCAGACTGTTCTCTCAAGTTCTTGGTAGAAGGGGATGCCCAATCCTCTTTGTTGAGTCTTATGTCAGTCATAGTACATCG
Organism: Cervus elaphus; assembly: GCF_910594005.1. Taxonomy (NCBI): domain Eukaryota; kingdom Metazoa; phylum Chordata; class Mammalia; order Artiodactyla; family Cervidae; genus Cervus; species Cervus elaphus. Next base: position 87,518,716 of record NC_057819.1, read on the forward strand.
TTCCCTTTTTCTTTTTTTGTTAAATTGTGAGCTCACTTTCAGTAGAGATTTTCTTTTCAGATGGGAGTCCTGATGGCCTTAAAGTTCAAAATTGTTGCAAAAGGGCCATTATTGCATTTGCTTCTGCCAGGTATCCTAGGCTCTATCAGTTCTGGTCCAATTTTACACTAATTTACTGGTTTGGAGAATTCTGTACCTACACAGTATAAATTCAGGCCCTGGATTTTCCACAAGAGGCCACCCAGAACCCTGGTCAGAGAGAACTTTCTCCCATCACTTGCCTCTATGGATATCTGTTTCTAGTTCCCCTTTCACTGAGGGATTTGCCCTTCCAGGGGTCAGCTTTATGCAAAGCTCAGTTACAGTTCCCCATCTCAGGTCAGCCCAAGGTGGTCTCTTCTGTCCTTGTGAGCATTAAAACCCTCAACTTCCAGGCTTCTATCTGTATTTTATCTCTTCAGGTTGCTGTGGCTTCAATTTACATGCTTACTACTCTGTCTTCATGTTGCTTAAACACCAGAAGGCTTATTTCAAAGAGAAATTCAAAGTGATGCAAATGAAATGAAACTCTAAGCTAGGACTTAAGCATTCTAAAAATTCAGTATTTTCAAGATGGAAAGGCTCTTGTAGACATGATAAAGTTCTGAGCTCCTCTAAGGCGATGTTACACTTAACCACATGCATATCATACAGATAACCCAACTATTTACAGCAGTGTGTTCAAACATGACTGCCACATAGCTTTCCTGAAATCTACTCTTACAAGGGCAAATTCCCTTTTATGAAAGTCTTAAGAAAAAAGTTTGTAAATAACACCTTGAAAAGTTTTTGTTTGCTGAGTTAAAAAAAATTAATAACTTTGTGTCAATGTATGACTTTTCTGTGTGCATGTTTTAACGAAAAATAAGTCTTCTCCTCAGAGTTATTTCAAACCCTATTCCATGACTAAATCTGATATGAGAGGAGTTGCTTTACATATAAATAAAATAAAACTGGCAAGATATCAACCTGTACACCCAGAGTGAAGTAAATGTCTAACCTGCAGGTTGTTCAGAGGCTCCATCTTCATGACGGGGCCCAAGGTGTTGAGGGGCAGGGAGACATCGATGCTCTGGTTTGGCATTAGCGGTGTATGGATGGCCAGAGGAGTGCTGGGAATGACACCAAAGCTAGGAGAGAAGGTGAAGAAATCCTAGAGGTTAATTAGGAGGCAGGATTTAGACCCATCTTTAGGTTTCAATGGCTTTTTACAAGGAAACATAATTTTTAACAAAATTAAATGGAAGGAACAGCAGGAGCTGAGGTGCCCAATTCTAATTTGCTGCAACACTGGTTACCACATAACCTCTGTTTTCCATGAAACAGATTAGAGGAACAAGAAACATTCAGCAGCAGAGAACTGGTTAGGTAATGGCCTGATGCTAAAGTTTTCTTATGTTTATCACGCCACTAGAGGGGCAGGTTTGATAAACATCTTTTTTTATACATCTGTCTTTAGATAATCCTTGGGAGAATACCCGCCCTGCAAAGTACACTACTACTATTTCACTAGCCTGATAACCTGCCCAATCAGCCCAGAGGATGATTTATGGTAACTCACTTTCTTTTTTCTTTATTTACTTACATAGGATACAATCATTGGGAAAAAGCCACTCTAAGTAAAGCAGAATTGACTGGCTTAAATATTCAAAACAACACCTCAAAGGACAAAAGACAGGCTGTAGACTCAAATCTGGCCACTTTCTTAGCCTAAGGCAAGCAGTGAGTAACCACCACAGTTAGACTTCTCACAGAAGCCTGCATGATAATAATATAAGAATAGTAAAGAGCTAGGAAAAGTCTGAGTTTGAAGTCACATAAAAACAAAAATGTATGAAGGAAGACTGAAAGGGAAAAGTTGGGCCACAGGTAAAACAAATGAACAACTTAATGATACAAATTTACATTGAATTTATGCTCTAATTAGCTTCAGGAAGAAAGATGAGATTATAATATAAAATAACTAGAGTTTTTTAGGCAGTATCAATTTCAAGAGTCACAGAACAGCAGGAGAAACATTTTCCTTTTCCTAGATAAACTATACTTTAGAGTCCCAAATGTAATAAATGATTTTGAGTAGACACATCAAATCATTTTGGTATTAACATCTATGGGTCAAAAACCATTCTGCCCTTTTGATCTTGCTCTCATGATTCATCTATGTGGAACACCATAGGGAATCTTAAAAAAAGGCTACCAGAACTAGTAAGTAAGTTTATTAAAGTTGCAAGATACAAGTTCAATATACAAAAATCAAATGTATTTCTATATACTAGCAACCGAAAGTTAAAACATGCTACTTACTATAACATCAAAACTATGAAACACTTAAATGCAACAAAAGATGTGTAAGATCTGTACATGAAAAATTATAAAATACTGTAGAGGGAAGTTAAAGATGTCCTACATAAATGGAGAGATATGCTATGCTGATGGATTAGAAGACTCAGTATTGTTTGTTGTCAGTTCTTCCCTAAACTGATCTATATATTCCCTATACTTTCCATCAAAATTCAAGCAGAAAAAAGACCTAGACTTGCCCAAAACAATTTCTGAAAAAGAATATAGTTGGAGGGTTTACACTATATGACTTCAAGATTTACTCCAGAAAAAGATTTGACTTTGACTCTTACTTTACACCATCCTAGGCTTCCCAGGTGGCGCTAATGGTAAAAAATCCACCTGCCAATTCAAGAGATGAGGATTTCTGGGTCGGGAAGATCCCTTGGAGGAGTGCATGGCAACCTACTCCAGTACTCTTGCCTGGAAAATTCCACAGACAGAGAAGCCTGGTGGGCTACAATCCATGGGGCCATGAAGAGTCGGACACAATTGGATATTGCACATTACACCATATTATCTCACCAAAATTATCTCAAAATGAATTATAAAGGTAAACATAAGAGCTTTATTGATTGCCATATCTATTAAATTTTTTAAAATTGTATTAATAACTGTGGGTCAGGCAAAGATTTGATAAACAGAAAACAAAAAGCAAAAGACTTATAAAGGAAAAAATTGTAAAATAAACTGTGTTTAAATAAAAAACCTGTTCCTTGAAAAACACTAAGAAAGTAAAAGTAAGCTACAGACTGGGAGAAAATATTTGCAAGGCATATCTGAAAAGTACTTATAGCCAGAAAATATAAAAAACTTTACTACTTCATAACAGGACAAACAATTTTTTTAAAAAAGAAAAAGGAATGATCTGAGCAGATACTTCACCAAAGAAGATATAAGATTAGTCAACAAGATTATGAAAAAAATGCTCAGTATTGTCAGTTAGTAGAGAGATATTACTATACATCTACAAGAATGGCTAGCATTGGTGAGAACATGGAACGGCGGGAACATCCATACTTACCATGTGACCCAGCAATACCACTGATAGGTATTTACCCAGAAAAAATGAAAACACAGTTCTACACAAAGACTTATATATGAATATTCATAGGCGCTTTAGCTATGAAAGAAAAAACTGGAAAAAACCCCCACTTCTACCAACTGGTGAAACTGTAAACAAATTGTGCTACAAGCATCACTGGGATACTACTCAACAATAAACAGACTGCTGAAACACCTCTAAGCACTATGCTAAGTGAAAAAAATCTAATGCAAAAGACTCCATATTATGTAATTTCATTTACAAAACATAATAGAGAAGGTATGATTATACTGGCAGAGACAGAGCTACAAAGAACAAGAGAAGAGACATCATAGTAAAAACAGTAAGAGACACAGAGAATAAAATAAGAAAAAGCAAATAAAATAAAACAGAAATGAAGAAAAAGATCACCACTACTCATGAAGCACTCCAGTCAGAAGATCAAGTCTAAATCTAATTAAGCCTATAGACCAATTTACAGATATAATCAGCAAAATCTAGACTGTGGGAAATTCTACAGATAAAAGATCTAATTTCTTCTACAAATAAATTTCAAGGAAGAGAGAGGAGGAAAAGTCTATAGGTTAAAAGAGACTTAAGACACGTATCAATTAATTGGTATATATGGGGACCAATGGGATCCTGTTCGGATAAAACAAGTTGTACAACACCAGGGAATTGCAATAATCTGCTAATGATGTTAAAGAACTTAATAATATTAATGATATTAAAGAATTTAATAATATTAAAGAATTTTTGAGTTTAATAATGGCGCTGTGGTTAATGGATTAAAAAAAAAGTCATGAGATACATATTCCAATATTTATAGATAAGAAAATATTAGAGAGAAAAATAGTACATATAACAGACAAAGTCAATAAATACAGAATTCTCCAAAGAAGAAAATCTAAACAATGGAACAGTACAAAAGGTTAAACACATAAACCCTGAAAACCTTCCAGAGATACAGGACTTCAAGGCACACACTGAAAGGGCACACCTCATTCCAGGAAACACTGATTAACACTGGTCAACACAGGGAGTATCCGAGAAAAATTACCGGACTTCAAAACTTTGGACAGCCAAACAGAATGATCAGATTACTTATAGATACAGGGAAAAACCATGCTGGCAATGAACTTCTCCTCAGGAATATTAAATGAGAAACAACTCTGAAGTAAAACGAAGAGCTTGAGTCAAGAATTTTCAAGCATATAAGTCATGATTTTGAGCATGTAAGAATTCAAGGATTGTTGAGGCCTTGTTGAGGAACCTACTAGAAGACATACAAGAAATGATCATGGAAATGTAAGTAAAAGGACTGGCAGCAAGCACAAACTCAAGACGAAACAAAGATGAGATAAAAGTGAAAGAATAAAATGTAGAAATGACAACTGACAAAAATGAGAGGAAAAGGAGACAAGCAGGTGGAAAGTAGAATAAGCTCTCATCTGTCATAACTCTCTTCCCTATTATGGCAGAGAATTCACTGCTAAAAGCAAACTGTCTGCCTATATATGATTATTCAGTTAACAGGCAGACTGTCTTCCATATTTTTTACAGCAGCCAAAGTCCATTATTTTTCTCACCAAAATGTGGGCTCTAGACACACACTGAAAGGGCACACCTTATTCCAGGAAAAAGTAACATTGGTCAACACTGGGAATATCCTAGAAAATCACTGGACTTGGACAGTCAAGCAAAAGTTTATACAGTCCACGGAATTCTCCAGGCCAGAATACTGGAGTGGGTAGCCTTTCGCTTCTCCAGGGGATCTTCCCATCCCAGGGATTGAACCCAGGTTTCCCACATGTCAGGAGGATTATTTACCAGCTGAGCCACCAGGGAAGTCCAAGTTACAAACATTGGGCACACATTTGAGACACGTGTTTGTTTCATCACTCTAGCTTTAGTACCCAGAAATGTCTGGCACTCAGATGCAAAACAATTATTAAACAATTATTATTAACTGTATAAATGGGTTTCAACTAAAAGTTTTTTTTGGTAAACTGTGTTAATAAAGACATACAAGTTCTAGAATCCTTTATGGCAGTAAGTCAGTCCTGGTTTCCTTATTCCATATGGACAACCTCCTCAGCAGAATTCCCTAGGGCCTCCAGAGTTAAAGCTGACCACTGAAGAGATATACAAGAGCCTTCGCTCAGTCTACATTGGGCATCCGCCAACACAAGAGTTTCTACCCACTGCTGAACGGAACACTCACTTGTTAGACACAAAGTACACGGCCGTCTCAGGATTGAGCTGGGGAACTCAGATTTCTTACCTATTCTTGTTAAACTGAATTGCAAAGTCCGTCATGTGCTGCAGAGCTTTGTTGGTGAAGTTCATTTCCATATAGATGTGCCCTTGGCGGTGAGTAAATGTTCCTGAAATCTCCAGGCCTTTAGCCTTTACTGCAGGCAGCCAGACCTAAAACACAGCATAAAGCCCAATGAAATCCGACAGGATTCATCTCACTGCTGTTTTTGAGTAAATAAAGAGGAAATTAAGATTTCACTTCGTTAGGCAATTAAGGTGCTAAAATAAGCTTCATTTACAGGAGTTTCCCCTTCCTCTTCTGAATTTCCTTTTGAGCATGCTATCAAGCAAGGCTGAGACTAGAAAGATATTAACGACACTAACCTAAATCAGAACTCTAAAAGGGTGCACTAAGATGCATGAAAACCAAGTCTGAGCAATGGCACTCTAGAATCCACATGCAATACCAATGGAAAAGGAGAGCAGAAGGAAAGTGAAGTAAAATGTTATGTCTTTTCCCCTCTGCTTTGAAATGATGTACAGTTCAAATCACTAGATTGATCACTAGATTGATTTCAGTGCTGACAACCAAGGCAATATTTCTAGAGAACAAAACCTAAACACTTAATATATTTAATTTTAAGTCTAACTATAAAAATGGCTAATAAGGGTGCTATAGTGCTTCATATTGCTAGGTTTGAGGCCACCATTCATCTTCCTTGTAAATTCTCTAGACTAAGGGCCCCAACCTTGGACTTATTATCAGTGGGAGTAATGCAAATGTTAAACGTTAAATAATTCAGGTCCTGTCCACGAAGAAAGTGTTGTGTTACTTACAGCCTTAGGAGCCACATATCCACCAGGTGCCATGCCTATCCCCGTGGAGAGTTCAAACAGGTCATTCAGACCACTGCTGACCACAGCAGGAGTAGGGGAGGGAGCAAAGGTTGCAGGCACTGATGACGGGATGAAGGACTGTCCCACCTGCAGGGAATGAAAGGGAAGGGGAGCACGGAGATCAGGAAGAACAGATTAACAGTCCTTAAAATGTTGCTATCTATTTTAATAGTTGTTGGTAAATCAATAAGAACACACCATAATTACAATATTCTTAGGAGTTTAATTCATATATTCTTTGTCCTTTAAATCATCATGGTTATTTTTTCATCATTGAAAAGATACACACACTCTTTAGAAGTTCTATCAAGAGGGAGTAATCAGCAGGATCAGGAACACAGTAACCCAAGGTTTTTTCTATTTGTTTCCAATTTTAGCTTCCATGATTCTGTGCAAAAGGCCTATAGTATCCCCAGGAAACTCTCCTGGGGGAGACGGATACTCATACTCCCCAATTCTTTTACGAGGAGAGTCTCACTTGGAGTCCAGCTGACTCTCAAGCTCTTTCTAGATGACAGAAGAGAATAAGGGTATTCTCTCGTCAAGATGGGAGGTTCCATTTCCTTTGGCTCTTTACCATCAGGAAGACAAAGAACTCTGTAGACACCAGAGCGCCAATCCCTAGAGACACCCCTACAGCACATGTGGCGTATGGTCCCGAAGATTCTAAGTAACCCTACACTACTGTCTACTCTTCTTAACACTGCTACAGAGGTTCTGGTGTGCAGGGCTAGACAGCAGTGGTGGCTGGTCTGAGAAGGTGCGCATAGCAAAGGCATCAAACAGGGGGCAGCGCGTCCCATGGTGAGAAAAACCGAGGGCACTTACTGCCGGACTTCCTCCAATGCCCCCGCCAAGGTCACTGCCAAGCTGAAAGAGAGAAAGGAGAGAGAGGAGAGAAAGGTAGAGTTCATTTAGCTAAGTACTAGATGCCCATACAGAATGTGCAAATTGCTCTACCAAGTTTGCGGGGAACACATGCTATTCAACTTGACTCCCAAAGGCTAAAGAAATTCTAGACTGCAAAGAAATACATCCTAGGGGAACTAAGTAGGGGACATGATGATGTGCGGGAGTTTTCAGAAAACTTGGAAAGAAGATGGAGCTGGGACACCTCAGGGATGTTTCAGATCCAATCTTTCCACTGGGGTACACAGACACAAACCCAAACAGCATTTAAAGAATTTACATATCCCAAGAAGCTCTATCTCCAGGTAGTAATGTTTTGGATACATCTTATTTTTTTAAAAGGAAATTTGAGGGGGAAAAAAGAAAATAAAAATGAAAATGTGCTTTGAACTACAAAACTTGCTGCCTCACTGAGAAAGTAGGGGCCAAACCAGTAGTGAACTGAGATTTCAAGCTCCAAAAATTACAGCTGGAACAAGAGGGATTTTCAGTTTAGAACTTTGCTAAGAAAGCAACAGCTGGGTTAGGAAGATATCCTACCTGGGGAGGAAGTGGGAAGGCTTGCCATTTTTCAACTCTCTCTCACAGCCAGTACAATTAAGGAGAAATGCTGTGATTTCTCTAAAGTAGATTATTTAAAAGGATGTTGGCTACTACAGAATTAGATTAACGTAATTAGCTTGGTGACAGGAAAATAATTCCACATGGTCTTAGCTCTGCCTCCCCCACCCCCAGGGCTCTGATATAATTCACCCTGAATTTCAGGACAAAAGTATTTAAAAGAACTGAAGCTGAAAACAGCTACCATGAAGAAACATAAAACACACATACATGCAACTAATGGTGCCATTGAAAAGGCAAACGCCACTTTTTTTTGTTACAATTTCACACTGCTGCTTCCCTAGTTCGCACTGTGTATCTAAAATTCATCTCTGAATTACCAAATGCCTTGTCTGCTTTACAAAACAGTTTCCTTTATTGTCACTTGGTGATAGAAACTTGGAGAGCTCGATGCTACGGATGTGTTTAAAAAAAACTGTACTATCTTCAGAATTTGAGAGAGAGGATTTATTATCTTCTCAGTGAAGAGATACTTGTCAAATCTCAAAAATAATATATATATTGAAAAATAATGGGATTTATGACAACATTCTGTTTCCAGCATGGCAGGAAAAAAAAAAAAAAACACCCACCCAGGCAGGTGCTGCCTAACTGGCACAAATAAGCTTGCTCTGCACTAAGCTACAGAGCACTCCAAACCTCAGAGTCAACACTTCCAAAATCTGGTTTCTGAAGACTATGTAATGGTTGGACCTGGGAGGAGAAATCACAGGCTCAGACAGATGAAAAGGGCACCACAACCAAGACTCTGAGTAACCGGAAACATGACAGCAAACAGAAAGGACACAGTACACCTGCCTCCTCCCTGTTTCCAGAACAGCACACCTCCGGAGCATTCGAGTCCTTTTATTCAAACACACACCTACATAACGTTTATTGGAGGAAAGGTACGACGGGGAATGTAAAGATGCCAGGTGATGAGGGGAATACATAGACGAACCAGATCCAGGCTTTGCAAACTAGCAGAAAAATAAAACACGAATGCAAAACCATACAGAACAGAACATGCTAACACAAAAAAAGCCAAGTTCTAGAGAGAAGAGCCTCCTTTTGGCTGAAGGATAATGAAAAGATGCTTGTGAAATTACAGAAAGCAAAAACGGGAGAGGTTATTTATTTCTCAGAATGAACAAAGGTTAAAAAGTAGGAATAAAAGCATGATCAAGAAGAATGAGCACTATAATTAGATTTGAGCACAGGGTAGATAGGTGTAAAAAAAAGAAAGAAGCCACAGAAAACAAATTTGCAAAAGCAAGCTGCTTATGGAGGTCTTTAGTTTTCAATTTCTCCTTATGAAACTTGGAGGCTTCTTAGATTAAGAGTCAAACTTTCTAAGAGTATTAATAACGATCTCAATTTCATTCTAATAACGATGGCTTTCACCCTTAAAGACAAAGTGGAATCAACCACCTTTGTGTGTACAGTGTGGGGAGTTGTTGTTCAGTTGCTAAGTCATGTCTGATTCTTTGTGATCCCATGGATTGTGGCACATCAGGGGAAGGGGACTTTTAAAACCACTAATGCCCAAGTCTCAGTTCTAGTCATAGTGATTTAATTGTTCTGAGGTGTAGCCTGGGCATCAGAATTTTAAAAAGTTGCCCTAGTGATTCCAATGTACAGACAAGGTTGAAAACCACTGCCTTAGAGAATTAACTATTATCTGGAGTCAGACAAGAGTTATCAGTTTAGAAATTACTTTGGAGCTATCTTCTAAATTGAAAAGGAAGCTAGAACTTGAGCAGAAAGAAAAGCCCTTTCTAAGGAAGGCAATGATGCAGAATGTCTCATTTGTCCCAGTGCTGGTTTTGATCTGGTTTTATGACTTTCTGATGGGCTTACACATTCTCCCCACAGCCATTATCTTCCCTTCTGGGCTATCTCACAACTCAAGTTTGAAAGAGATGGAATTCTTTATGGACCTAGTTGGGACTTGATGGCAAGAAAGAAAAAACACACTGGAAGAGAAACAGCAATATTATCAAAGATGCTAAATTCAATAAAAGGTATTGAGAAAAGGCACTCACTAGTGGTGTTATTTCCAAAGGAAAAAAGCCCATTTATAGCCCTTATTTTCCTAGATTTCATTCTTATTATATTTGAGCATTATATGAGTATTATCTTAGCTGGACAGGATCTAAATGTACGCCCCTCCCCACCCCCTCACCCACCATGCTGCTTGTCAATTTTATTCAAAACAATATGAGAAACTGAAAAGCAATTCTGACACTCCTCCATTTATGTTCAGCTGATCAGATACACCTGAGCTGCAACTCAGACTCAAGATCTCTGATCTTACAGAGACAGCATGCAAGGGGTATTAGAGACACATGGCCAGAAATAAAAAGGTTCACCTAACTGGGCTATGTCCACAGAGCACAAGTGAAGGACAATTTCAGTATGCTTTCTAACTGGCAAAACCCTAGCTTATTCAGACTTTATTTGGCAGCCTTCCTGACTGAAAAGTTTCTGAGAGAGGCTGTCATCTTCCTCTGAAAATATGACACAGGTGACAGCAGAGTGACAGACAAGAGTAATAGGGAGCTGTCATCAAGGACAGGAGCCAATTCCCCAGTGAGGGCCTCTCCTATCTACAGTGACAAGCAGGTTGAGGCAGATATTAATTGGGGGGTAGGTAGGGGTGGGGCAGGGAGGCTAGAAAGCCAAAGTAAACAAAGCAAAGTTGTTGTCATGTTAGCCTGAACCAGCCACTAATGTTTCAGTTCAGTTGCTGGTATTACCCTGAGTCAGACAAGATTCATCTGTTTGGTAATACTTTCTAATCAGGTCAGGTACAAAATCAATCAAACTGCACTTATAAAAATTCAGTGATATCTGTTATCCAGTGAGCTAGAGGAGGTGAGTGAAAAGTAAGGTACAACTTTAATCTCAAAGGCTGTACATGTTTTAAGTGGTCTTTTGGAGCTATTTCCCATTATTCCCAGGATTGCCTTAATGAGGCTGCTATTTTCTCCATGAAGGAAGTAATGTCAACTTGCTTCCCTGGTGGTTCAGGCAGTAAATAATTTGCCTGCAGTGAAGGAGGCCCAGGTTTATCCCTGGTTTGGGAAGATCCCCCGGAGAAGGGAATGGCTACCCTCTCCAGTGTTCTTGCCTGGAGGATTCCATGGACAGGGGAGCCTGGTGAGCTACAGTCCACAGGGTCTCAAAGAATCAAACATGACTGAGCAACGAACACTTTTTTATAGACCAACTAAATCAGTATATAGGAAGATGAAGAAAGGAGAGGTACCAATTTCAAGAAAAGAATATTTTAAATGCTGCAAATTAAACAGAATTTTCCTAAAGGTCTGTAGTTGATACCCACGTCTAAAATTTCTGCTAGTGGTAAAGCTTCCCCAGGCTCTAATCTAAATCACATTAAATGGCACATTAACAGTAACACTAATATTGGCTACTGCCAAAGAGTGGGGTGCTTCTGCATGTCTGAATTAGTGCTGAAACAGCTCAGTTTATGTTGAACTACATAATAATGTATTGCTTCTCTGTTCATTCATTAATTGGATGCAAAGCAGTGATTTCATGGTGACTTATTTTAATTTATGGGCTAAAGAGATTTCAGCATGGATACAAGAGTTCTGCTCCAGAACTTGGTTGAGTCAAAAGTTTGAGAGCTGAGTTCGCATACCAAAAGGAAATTCCTTCATCCAATGGCAACATGCTTTAATAGCAGAAGTACAAAAAAAGAATTCAAGACTGAGGTTCTGTAAGGCAACAAGTCTGTCAGACTCTAAGAAAAGGGTAAGTCTTGACGTGGCCACCAAGTAGACTGAAAATAAAACAAAACACAAAACCCCATAAATGTTCACAAAGACTGATCTGGTCAGTCTGACAAGGTCCATCTGACCAGTCTAAAGTATGCCTGTCTGCTTCTGAAACTATGGAGCTTTCTGAGAATCTGAAGACATTCTCTTAATAAGAGGTAGAGATCTTAAGCTCACACATTTCTTTGCTCCTTTCTGGAATTATTACCTCTTATTTGACACTTTCCAGAACTGATTTAATTGAAGAGAGTCTAAGAAATGTTTCAGGGCATACAGTTTACCGATAGCTCTGCTAGGCAGGAATCAAAATAGAATGATGTAAAAATAGTACATAATGATTCCCATCACAAACAAAACTTACACCAAAATCTTATTGGCATAAAAAATGTCAATCTGTGTTTTTCCTATTAGTTTCGGATTCTAATAGGCACATACTATCTCCGAGGTAAAGTATGGTTTTCAGCTGTTAGGCTGCAAATTTTAATTTGATTTTTCACAAAGCTATTTAGAAAAGCACCATAAAATATAACTAATTGAACCAGTGAAAAGAATCTGGAACTGTGCCAAAGCTATTAGACAAACTCATGATGAGAACAGAACAGATGATGTAGAACAGCATAAAGGAGTTGAGACTATACAAAATCATCAGAAGACTCCTTAGCTTGAAGGAAAAAAAAAGTCTTGTATCAACAGAAAAAGAGGGTGATGTAACAGATTATTTTCTGAGACGGGACAGGGGACAGAATGTGACAAGAAGTTCCTAGAATGGCCACGTTCAATGTAGTAAAAGTCCACAGGAGCAGCTCTGTATCTGGCCTCATCTTCCTTTGCAGTAATTACTACCTGTTCACAACTACATTCCCAATACATAGAATAGAGCCTGACATAGAATAAGCACTCAAATAGTTATTGAGTGACTGAATGTTTCACTAACCATATAAGCAATAAGCAGCACTATTATTCCTTGGGAAGATAATTCTGAAATGAATCACTTCCCTGGTGAAAATTATCACAAAACAGATAGAAGGCTGACAAAATTGTTTCACTAACTGCTGAGAGCACCGTTATCTCCATCAACACTGCCAAAACATATGAAGAGAACCATTAAGGGAAAAAAATGACCCCATCCCCTCTATTCCCAACCAAAGCCAAAGCTTTTTCTAGAATCTGAATGTATTGCCTGAGTGGTTTTGACTGAGTTTTCATCACAAGAATGCCCCATGCATCATTTTATTGCCTTGAAAGTACTTGCTTTATATCACAGCTCACCACCAAATAGCTGGGAACACAGGATTTTGTGGCTCTACTTGAAAGAGGGTAAGATTAAGCAATCTTAGTCCTTTTGTTGGGAGACAGATGTATAAACTTAGCTAATCCTTCTTCTCATTAATGAATATTTTTATTGTCTTTCTCAAACTTTCAAGTGCCCCCTAGTGGTAAACTAGCTCAAATTCACAGAGAGGGCACCTAGGAGGTATATCATGGAAAGGCCTAGGGCAAGCAAGTCTTGTGTTTTATCTTAAAACTTTCATACAATTTTACATTCTAAGCCTTACTATGGTGTGTTTATGCTGCTTGCCGTAGAGTAACACTTAACACTACAAGACGAGGAACCAGGTTTATCCTGCAGCTTTAGATGCACCCTCTGCTCTGCTGTGCACTCCAGAGACTGTGTACTCCAGTTTGAGAAGGATCAAAGTGAGACTGGACTCTATTATGGAAGATGACAGTAACAAACTGCAGGAACCACAGGACACTGAAGGTGTGTATAAACTTTAAAGTTTTGAAAAAGTCCTGGGTTCAAAATCCTGACTGAGACTTGTTAGCTATGTGTCCTTCAGTTATCTGTCAAATGAGACCCAATACCAATTACCCTGCACACTTATTTTGAGGATTAGAAATTATAAAAGTTCTAGCACAGAGATCAGCACTTGGTGTTTGGTAATTATTCCCCAAACTGCCTGAGGCCAGCCTTCACGAAATCTATGCACTGAAAAGAGAGACAGCGGTTACAAAAAGCCACTTAAGAATTTACAAGAAAAAAAAAAAAAGAATTTACCAGGCAAAACTAGGCTACAATTTACAAAGCTCTCTCCACAACACTTCCAACTCTAAAACTTAAGTTCTGAAATCACAGCAAATCTTTTCCAGAGGAAGAGAGATGAAGATGTAGCATGGATTTCCCATGGGCTAAAGAAACCTCAAAATCATTATTATAATTGTGCATGAGTTAAAATATCTGAAAGGTAACAACCTGTAAGAAACAGGATGTTCTGGATGTTCTGGAAAAACATACACTGGAGTCTGGAAAAGGCAGTTTCTCCTCTCTCCTACTCTGTTCTAGCTGGGCACACTGCAAGCACATTTCTCTGGCAGGAAACCCTCTGTCAGCATAGAGAAAGGGCACTCTGGATGATGGTTCTTTTCCATTCTTGATATACAATAGCACCATTTTTCTAAACAGAGTAACACACAGCATCTCGGATGAAAAGAAGGCCATAATTTAGCCAAGGTCTCTGCTGACAGTCTGAATATAATGGAAACAATCAAGATTCAATTATCACCTCAGTGCTCCTTAGAGATATCACACTCACCAGCACATGCTGTATCTGTGTAACGTGTATGCAAGGTTTACACACATGGGTGCCGGGTCACCTCCCATACTACACCAAACCAGAAGGGTCTGCACTGTCAGAAAAGCCACACTACCCAGGATGAGCAGTTTCTTAGATTCGGTAGCTGGGGCATCAAAAGACACCCATACAGCTTCTCAAACAAAGAAGCAAAACCCCCAATAACATTGAAATAGTATAATATACTGCTCTACACATAGAACAGATCAACCTCATAAGTTTCATTAACTAAAATTAATTCCACATCAAGCAGACAGTTAAGTTTATACCAACAGAAGGAAACTATGTTTTAAGCAAAAGAGAATATGCTAAAGGACAAGAAAATACTAAGGAGGAAAGAGAAGAGTATATCAGAAATCCATTTTTATTTAAGTCCAGTGATACAGAAACATTTTTAAAAATCTGAAGCTCTATCTACATCAATGATTTTCAAAGGTAAAGTGAAGTGACAGTCGCTCAGCTGTGTCCGACTCTATGCAACCCCATGGACTATATAGCCCATGGAATTCTCCAGACCAGAATACTGGAATGGGTAGCCTTTCCCTTCTCCAGGGGAATCTTCCCAACCCAGGGAATGAACCCAGGTCTCCTGCATTGCAGGTGGATTCCTTACCAGTTGAGCTACCAGGGAAACTCAATGGTTTTCAAAGACCTACCTCTAAAAAAAAAAAAAGAAAAAACAAACAAACAAAAAACACCCAAGAAAACAAGCCAAACAACAACAAAAAAACACCATGTTAAGAATCACTTGGGAGGAATGGTGTGCACGTGTGTTTTTTTTTATGTCACAGCTACATACCTACCTCACTCTGGTTTAAGAATAGCAGCTGTTACATGAGTCACTATTATTGATGGACGAAGGCTGGAGCCTTCGGATAGGTTGTAATAAATAATGATAATGAATGAATGAATTGACAAGTATTTCCTGAATGACAGCTCTAGAAAAGTCACAATTCACTAAATCTCAAAATTCTGTAAGTGTGATGATGAAAGAGGGCAAATGAAATCTAATGGGAGGTTCAGCAAGATATGAAAATGGAAGAATAATACTATCCTCTAGTGAATTTCAAGTTTTAAGACGAAGGAACAGAAAATGGATAGATAATCTAAAATACAAGACAATTTTCAGTCTCTAATTATGGACCATGAGCAAGGGTAAAAGAACCCTGGGAATGAGCAACTAAATCTAAATTGGTTAAATTCAACCTTTGGCCAATTTCTGATAGGCTGGATCACCTAACAGCAAATCACAGCAAGAAAATGCCCCGGAGTTGGGGGTAAGGGGTGAGGTGGGGAGGGACAGAACAAAGGTAAATTCAGAGAGGACTGTTCTGTAGGAGCTACCAAGACTCACCAGAATATAACTCTGTGGAAATCACTGTCTTGGCTTAAAGACCAATTTTTTAACTCTCTACCTAACTTCATCTGGAACTTTACCTGGCTCAATATTCTCAGTCTTGGCTGCAAAATTAAAATAGCCTGGATATTAAAAAAAAAAAAAACCAACGTCGAAGAGAAGTGGACAACAGAGGACGAGATTGTTGGATGGTATCACTGACTCAATGGACATGAGTTTGAGCAAGTTCCGGGATATGGTCAAGGACAGGGAAGCCTGGCGTGCTGCAGTCCATGGGGTCGCAAAGAGTCAGACACAACTGAGCGACTGAACAGCAACAGGGTCCTGTCTCTCAGAAATCCTGTTTAATTGTTCTAGAGCTAGGTACAAACACTGCCAGTGTATGTAGTTTTTAAATACCAATTACGCAGCTAGAGTTGAGAACACAAAGCTTGGAATAAAAGCTAAGTGGCTGCCACGCTTCCTTAGCAGCACACCACTGACCTCTATGGTAAGGCTCTGTTAGAAACCAATGATAAAAGCAAGCAGAAACCTTGCTGAGAGCCTTTCTGAGATGAACACTGACGATGTAACCTGAGCGCTGCTTGCCAGACAACCACATATTAATAACTCTGATCCAGGCTACATTTTAAATGGGGACCTGGGTCAGATTCTACCATACCCAGCAACATTCTTCTTCCTAGAGAATAAAAGACTTTTAACAAAATAATTTCAAGAGTCTCATGCTCTCCCTCAATGTGAGGCAGAGTAGGAGCCATCTTTCCAGGACTGTGTTTACTACTGAAGTTAGGAGAAAAGGCACGGAGGTTTATCAATAGCTATTCCAACACCAAAATGAAGTGTTTCACAGTGATTACAGATATTCCATGTCTTTGCGATGCAAAATGTTGTCTGCAGACATGGGTGTTTGTTAGAAAAGGAGACTCCTAGGTCATACCCCAGACCAACAACAACTGTCTTGTTCAAGATCTCCATTTGATGTATGTACACGTTAATTTGAGGAGCACTGTTAAAAGGTAACATTCATTCAAGAAACAGCACTATCTGTATAGATTAAGTAAAAACCCTGAGAACTATTTTCGTCTTTAAATTAGATAATTTACGCAAGAACAATAGAAGCTTTTTAAAAATGGCACAAACTACTGCTGCCACAGAAACTTCTTTCACACAGCCAGATTTAGGTCTCTTCCTTGTGATGTTCTCTTAAAAGTAATCTTGGTTCTTTGAGTGAATATATATTTAACTGCAGACAGATTCAAAGCAAAAAGAAGGGCTTTTCCTCCTCATTCTGATTTCTGGGATATATTTGTATCACAGAATAAGCTGAAGAAACCTGCATGTAAACACTTTCTGGGGCTATAACACCAAGCATGCCATTTTAAATCTCAAAGTCAGAATAAGCTAAAATTTAGAGTTACAGGAACGTTACTGGGCTTTCACAGCAACCCCTATATAATATTTAGACATCCAATTATAAAAACAGTTTATTCTCTGCCCCAAAGAGAATATCCTTTGCAAAACAAAACAAGAAAAAGCCCACATGTGATTTAGTCTACTACAATCTAAGAAAATTCTAATCAATTTTCTTCCTGATGTAAACTTTCCAGAATTCTAACAGATGACTGGATTGGCTGCATAAAATAAAAGGAAAAAACTCACTGGTGTTAAGGACCAGCAAGAGCTAAGATAAAAAGAGTTAAGATACCAAGCCAAATGGAAATAATATTCCCTTTCCTTCCATGCTAAAGTGGGTCAAGAAACAAGAGGACAGAATCCTGGGCCAGGCTTCATGGAAATACAGAGCCTCTTTATCCCCTCCAT